>NC_090268.1:299070339-299376291 GCF_040414725.1 Anabrus simplex | reverse complement strand
CAAATGCTGGGGCTGTACCTTAATTAAGGCCACGGCCGCTTCCTTCCAACTCCTAGGCCTTTCCCATCCCATCGTCGCCATAAGACCTATCTGTGTCGGTGCGACGTAAAGCCCCTAGCAAAAAAAAAAAAAAAAAAAAAACCTTGTCAATTAACTACACAGGCCTTTGAGCATAACATTCTAAAATTTCAGTTCTATTCCAGTACGGAAATACTTCGTAACTTTCGTCGTAAATGTTGGTGACGTCAAGAAATCAGAGGGTCATGCCTAAAAGAATTCATATCGGATGTTGCTTTCGACACAACGTGAAATAAATCTCAGTGTATAGCAAAAGTGGAGGTCAATATTTTGGCACTCTGTAGCCTTTAATTTATTCTTATACATTCTTACGAATATGAAATCTGTTATATAAAATTGAAAGGTTTGAACCATTTGGTAGAAAATCAATTGAACATAGACAGTAACTTGCAACTGGTAATACTGCGAATAAAGGAAGTTCGTTTGAAACTGTACTGTACTGTATACCAAGGAAAGGCGCATCGGTACGCGCTATCAGTTCATCAATTGCCTAACGAATAGGAGGAAGTTGTTTCCACTGACAGCCTGGAGATATCATCTACTTAACGTGATTTCTAGTGAAATACGTATAAAAGAGATTAATTAATGCAAATTTGTCGGGAAAATGCAGAGAAGAAGCATTAGTAGAAATACTTCAGCTACTTTCATAATAACATTAACAATGTCTACTTTTCTTGTCCATCAGAAGAAATATAATAATATATAATACTCTTGAATAACCTGCTATTGTTATGACTGAGAGAACAGGTCTCCTACAGCAACAGCAGCAACAAAAACAACAACGAAAACAGCAACAAAATGCTCCGGAACAATAGACAATATAAATCTGTCTCATAAAATCAGAGCAAAAATATTATCGGACTTCTTACGTGTTCTATGGTCACGTTTGTTTAATATTCGGAGTTCAGGGATCGTATTTACAAATTATTCAGAATAACCTTCACTCTCGTCTGAATCAGTGTCATCTGAAGTTTCACCGAGGTTGATGTCGGACTGGTCTAATTCTAATTCCTTATGCATGGTGTTGTCACGCTCCCAGTATTCCTGCTCAGTGTCTTTTACGTGGTCGCAACATTTTTTCCGTTTGTCTTGCGAATACTGTGCAAGCAATATCCGCAAAGAGCTTCCTTTTTGTCGAGTGTGTCTGCTGTCAAGTCACGAGTGATCTATAAGACAGAGAAATATTTCGTACAGAATAAGCATTTTTATTTATATTGGGAGTAGGAGCGCCCCATTTATGAACAGTGAAGGCATTAGAGATGCTATGGCACACATTTTTATGCTAAAAAACTAATTATGCTGTATTACTTTTAATTGAGATATATTCTTTTTTTTTTTGCTAGGGGCTTTACGTCGCACCGACACAGATAGGTCTTATGGCGACGATGGGATAGGAAAGGCCTAGGAGTTGGAAGGAAGCGGCCGTAGCCTTAATTAAGGTACAGCCCCAGCATTTGCCTGGTGTGAAAATGGGAAACCACGGAAAACCATCTTCAGGGCTGCCGATAGTGGGATTCGGATGCAAGCTCACAGCCACGCGCCTCTACGCGCACGGCCAACTCGCCCGGTGAGATATATTCTTATCACGGACCTCTCCTTTGATATCTCCCCAAACCGACTCAATGTGATTGAGATCTGGATGATATGTTTCATATG
The DNA here is from genome assembly GCF_040414725.1 of Anabrus simplex. Taxonomy (NCBI): domain Eukaryota; kingdom Metazoa; phylum Arthropoda; class Insecta; order Orthoptera; family Tettigoniidae; genus Anabrus; species Anabrus simplex. The sequence goes on along the minus strand of NC_090268.1, from coordinate 299,374,557 downwards.
TTCACTCATGGTATAAACACTTTCACGTGCCTAGCCTCGCAGTGGTCTCCCAGATTTAGAAGAGGACCTAGAAGCCATGCTCGTCACTTCAGTAATTTCAACTTAGCTCGCACGTAACAACACGCGCCGCATGAGAGACGTTTTCACTTCAGCACTAGCCTGGCGACTGGACCAGCTGTAGGAGTGGGGGGACGATAGCTCCCACCACTGCATGCGCAACCATTTCTCGCGCAGGACGCTTTCAACCAAAACGGACTATAGCTTGTACTGTCGGCAGCACTGAAGATGGGTTTCTTCATTTCCCGTTTTCAAACCAGGCAATTACCGGGGTTTTATCTTAATTAAGACCATAGTCTCTTCCTTCCCGATCCTAGCCCTGTTCCTACCGCATCGTCTGTGACGGTGCGGCGTGTAACAAATAGCAAACAATTTATGTTATCATCGGTGAACTTAAAGACGTAGCCTAGTATTTTTGAATGGCTCGTAAATGAAGAAATTACTATGCTCTGACATGCATGGATTTTTAAAGATATTGAAGATGTTATTACTTAAAAAATTCAGTGTGTTACATTTTTACATTTCCACAAGATTCATGTATTCTGGAGCATCAGACTCTGGGTCGGGATACAACTGGGGAGGATGACCAGTACCTTGCCCAGGTGGCCTCACCTGCTATGTTGAACAGGGGCCTTGCGGGGAGATGGGAAGATTGGAAGGGATAGACAAGGAAGAGGGAAGGAAGCGGCCGTGGCCTTAAGTTAGGTACCATCCCGGCATTTGCTTGGAGGAGAAGAAGTGTAAAACCACAGAAAACCACTTCCAGGAAGGCTGAGGTGGGAATCGAACCCACCTCTACTCAGTTGACCTCCCGAGGATGAGTGGACCCCATTCCAGCCCTCGTACCACTTTTCTAATTTCGTAGCAGAGCCGGGAATCGAACCCGAGTCTCTGGGGGGTGGCAGCTAATCACACTAACCACTACACCACACAGGCGGACATGCAAATATTTCATGATATTAATTTACCCATTCAGTTAAACATTTTTCATAAAGATGTAAATAATATAATTGTATGTGAGTTAAGCTAATTTTAAGAGAGAAAGGTCGGTTTTAAGGGTGTATAGTTCAGCAGAAAGGAAGTATGTTGTTTTAAAGTAGTAATGAAAAAGTTTATTTGCAAAGTAGTTTGTCCAGCTCTTTGGTTGGACGATAAGCGTTCTAGCCTTCGGTTCAGAGGGTCCTGGGTTCGATTCCAGGAATGTGCAAGGATTTTTCTTTCTTTCTTTCTTTCTTTATCTGTTTATTGTCCAGGGTTGGCTTTTCCCTCGGACTTAGCGAAGGATCCCACCTCTACCGCCTCAAGGGCAGTGTCCTGGAGCTTCAGACATCGGATCGGGGGATACAACTGGGGAGAATGATCAGTACCTCGCCCAGGCGGCCTCACCTGCTATACTGAACAGGGGCCTTGGTGGGGGATGGGAAGATTGGAAGGGATAGACAAGGAAGAGGAAAGGAAGCGGCCGTGGCCTTAAGTTAGGTACCATCCCGGCATTTGCCTGGAGGAGAAGTGGGAAACCACTGAAAACCACTTCCAGGATGGCTGAGGTGGGAATCGAACCCACCTCTACTCAGTTGACCTCCCGAGGCTGAGTGGACCCCGTTCCAGCCCACGTACTACTTTACAAATTTCGTGGCGGAGCCGGAAATCAAACCCGGGCCTCCGGGGGTGGCAGCTAATCACACTAACCGCTACACCACAGAGGCGGACGCAAGGATTTTTACTGGGTATAATTAATTCCTCCGGCTCTGGAACTGAGTGTTTGTGTTCGTTTTAGTGTACTTCTCTTCATCTACATACTACACACCACAATACAGGGAGACGCAATAGTGAATAAATCCCTTCACATAAGCTTGGTGTCAGAAAGGGCATCCGGCCGTAAAACGGGGTCAGTTAAGACTATCTGTTGGGTAGTTTGTAGGATGTAGGTATATATTTCATTGAAACTGTCAGCTACTGGATATAGCGATCAAAGTACTTCAATATAGGCTACAGTATACTCACAGAGTAAACAAAAAATAAAGCAATGTCATCTCCGTACAGTCCCTGTGGTGAGGTAGAAGTTGGGGGAGGTGGAATGTAAAGGCTTCCAGTATCGTTAACCTCCGCATTTGTTGCGGTAGAGCGGTTAGCTCTTTCATCTGAAGACGAAGTTTATTAGGACAGGTGGTTCGATTCATTTTTCGTTAGACCCAAACACTGTCGAGATATTTGAAATTTTGTCCAAATTTTTCGGTTTTAAATCACTGAAAAGCAGAAGAAAGCTGATTTTTAAATGGGCCAGAATTTGTCTCAAAGAGAGACGATTCCTCTTAATACTAGACTGAATTTCCGCCCCGTCCCCTCCTCTCCCAGGAATTAACCTGGTACAGATTTCTGCTGTAGGCTGAGTTAATCTCATGACCATTTGCACCTCCGGAAGTGGACATATCGTTTCTCACATTACGACGTACTGACGGAGAATCGAACCCACGTCCTTCCGGGTGAACCGAGCACCCCCTTATCTCTCTCGGCCAGGCAGCTGTTGGAGAAACCAATATTATTCTTTTCCTACCGCTTTTCCCCACACGTGTGGGTTTACGGGTGTGAACTGTCTCGCACGTGTGGATTTGGCCCTGTTTTACGGCCGGATGCCCTTCCTGCCGCCAACCCTATATGGAGGGATGTAATCGCTGTTGCGTGTTTCTGTGGTGGTTGGTAGTATAGTGTGTTGTGGGAATATGAAGAGGAGAGTGTTGGGACGGACACAAACACCCAGTCCTCGAGTCAGAAGGATTAATCGGAAGCGATTAAAATTCCCGACCCGGCCGGGAATCGAACCCGCGACCCTCTGAACTGAAGGCCAGCACGCTGACCATTCAGCTAACGAGTCGGAACTGTTGGAGAAACCAATGAATTACACAATAAAATATACCACTCTGTAGAGCTATACTTGTTGATGTTAAGGAATAAAGCACTCTCGACAATCTGTTGTAACATATGTCAATTGAAAATACAAAGGTTTCAGTATATGTCAAGGAGTGGAATATTTTGATAACCTTGAAATCACAAAATGGTTTTTTTTGAACAATCATCTATCTTAATAAACGATATGTACTTCAACCTGATTCGGAAATTCAGAGCTATTGTGTGGGGATTATTTTTCTCTGCTATTTTGCTTTACGTCGCACCGACACAGAGAGGTCTTATGGCGACGATGGTATAGGAAAGGACTAGGAATGGAAAGGAAGCGGCCGTGGCCTTAATTAAGGTACAGCCCCAGCAATTGCCTGGTGTGAAAACGGGAAACCACGGAAAACCATCTTCAGGGCTGCCGATAGTGGGATTCGAACCCACTATCTCCCGGATGCAAGCTAATAGCTGTGCGCTCCTAACCGCATGGCCAACTCGCCCGATGGGGATTAATTTTAACATTCCAGCTTTTATTAATAAATTTGTATGCTTAAATTTTACAATTTTGAAGCATTTCTTGTGCTTCACAGAGAGATCGCGTGTTCTCGTAAAATCAGTCACTACACGGGCAGTATGTAAGATTAACTCCTGATTTCATTGCATTGATCAGTTGATGAGTGTAGGCTACTCATAGCCCGTTCACCAACCTAGAGGGCAAGATTACGTACATTTTTAGCCTCCAGTATAGAACATGAGGTTAATGTGGGAGCACTGCTCCTTCATGACTTTTACCTGAAGACGAAATCTCCCAATAGGGGAAGTTCCACTGGAGTTTATTAGGGCAGCTCGATGAATGGGCCAGCATTTATCTCAAAGAGATAAGGGGTTTTTCTGCCCGAAGGCAGGTCCGAACCTCCGCAGAGGTGTTCCTGAGCCGGAGTTTACGTGCGGTAGGGTGGCCAGTTCCTTTCCGCTCCTCCATTCCCTAACCCCCCACCAACAGCGCGTGGCAACCCATCCAACTCCTGACCACGCCCAATGTTGCTTAACTTCGGAGATCTCACGGGATCCGGTGTTTCAACACGGCTACAGCCGTTGGCTATCTCAAAGAGAGAGAATATTTAATTCCTGTTAATACTGAGGACTGAACAAATATGTTTCCAACCGGAAATTGATTTTCTGAGTAGAACCACTGTCGAATTGAAGAGACTATACCGACAAGATCACTGAATCATGTGTTCTAGTTCTGATTTTTCCCGACACTCTTCTGTGAACCACCATCCAGCACCAAACCTAGAATTAACCTGGAAATAATAGAATTCTCATCTACATAAAACTAGCGTGGCAAATTCACTTTGCGTTGCTGTCTTGCAGCAAAGAGTTTCTTCCTCCATTTTCATCATGAGTGTTCTAAGTGCTTTATAGCGTGATACACGTAAAAGGGTCTATTTCTGAATTCTATGGACCTTACACATTACTCTAGCAAAGATAGCGTATCAGCGGACTTTAGTGATCAGTCATACAGACCTACTAACAGAACATCGTATATTTAGAGTACCTTAAAGTGGTAAAACGAAACAGAACAAAAAAGTCCCACAAATATTCGATGTGAAGTCCTCTCTTTAATATCAGGGCTACTCTAACTTTGGTTGAGCCGTAAGGATGCTTCTATCTCTAATAATAATAATAATAATAATAATAATAATAATAATAATAATAATAATAATAATAATAATAATAATAAACTCGTGTCCTCGTCCCGCGGTGGTGCAGTTCTTTTCAGGCACACCCCCAATAGAGGCAAGCCGGAAGTATCATTTAAACCACATTCCAGTCCTGTTGCCATTCTTAAATTTCTGACTACCGGGAGTCGAACCCGGGGCCCTGAGGACAACAGCTAACCGTTACGCTACGGAGGCAGACTTTACCTTTCATAAGATGAAGTAAGTAAGCCAGCCTCGTGGCTGTTCACGAACCTTCCAGTTTTACGTAATTTCGAAGAAGGAACTTGCCGTTTCGTTTCCAAAATCTCACATGCATTGTCTGGGATTCGAACCCCTGCCGCCTTTCTGGGAAACCAGAAACGATGTCACTCGGCTATCACGCTTCTATTACCGAGTCTCCCGCCATGATTTATGGGCGTACGTAGTAGCTTCTACTAGCAGTGCTGGGAACGGAGCGGTTTTCTCCGGAGGGAACATTTCACGCGCTTTCAGTCGATGATCTCCTGTAGCCTCCGATTGGTGAGATCGAAAATAATCTTTTACGGATTTCAAAATTGGCATTTACCCTCCTCTCATTGCGTAATTTCTTCGGTCAGAGCATCCAATTCAATAACGAGTTCGTACGTTTCCAGTGTGTGGGAACTTCACCAGGATTACTTGGTTCAAGAAATGGAAAAGATCCAAAGGAAAGTAGCACGATTTGTTCCCAGTGATTTCCGATGAAAGAGTAGTGTTAAGGAAAATGCTGCAAACTTTGTTTGTGCTGGGAAGACTTGAGAGTAAAAAGACGAACTGCTCAACTAAGCGGTATGTTACGAGCTGTCACAGAAAAGGTGGTGTGGAATGACATTAGTAGACGAATACGCTTGATTAGAGATTTTAAAAATAGGAAATATAATATGAAGAGTAATTCGGAATTTAAGAGGGCAGATTGGGGCAAATATTCGTTCACAGGAAGAGGAATTAAGGATTGGAATAATTTACCAAAGATGTTCGATAAATTTCGAACTTCTTCGAAATCATTAAAAATGAGACAAGGTGAACATTTGATAGGGAATCTACCACCTGGACGATAGACTTGAATACAGATCAGACGTGAATGGTTGATTGAACAATGAACGACAAGGATAATTTGTAACGCCGCCACATATGACTTCCCGAAATTTTCATCACAAACAATGGTCTCAGTTTCAACTACCGGCCATAAAATTATCTAATGTCACATAGAAGGCGTTGTCGGAGAAAATGAAAACGGCGGAAACTAAATTCCAACCTATAATACAATATACTATTGTTCAAAAAACCTGGCGAGTTGGTCGTGCGGTTAGGCGTGCGCAGTTGTGAGCTTGCATCCGGGAGATAGTGGTTTCGAATCCTACTGTCCGCAGCCCTGAAGATGGTTTTCCGTGGTTTCCCATTTTCACACGAGGCAAATGCTGGGGCTGTACCTTAATTAAAGCTACGGCTGCTTCCTTCCAACTCCTAGGCCTTTCTTATCCCATCGTCGCCATAAGTCCTATCTGTGTCGGTGCGACGTAATGCAACTTGTAACAAAAGAAAAACAGATAAGTCAAACTATCCCTTCAAATCAAGATCCTCAAATTCCGACTCAAATACAGGGTGTTCCCAAAAATGTGGGAAGTAGTAGGGAGAACGGGGAAGGATGGGGGTGGGTAGTATACCCCAAAACAATTCAAGAAGTCCCTATGGACGTATTTCTTAGGTAGACTTCCCAATTTTGTTCGCGAAGTATTGGCAATAGCCTTATATGGCACATCCCATGTCGAGTAGCTGTCGCCAAGTTGATGTATGAGCGGGGATACTATATGATAGATTCCAATATAAGAAGTGCTCAAATGTCCACCATGCACCTGAATGCACGCATGAACACTCCGCCTCATTCATTTGCGGACACGTTCGAACACTCCAGGCATCGATGCCAACCTTGATTCACACGCTGGCGAAGTTCTGCAATGTCCATAATAGCATGCCTTACTACAAACATCATCCTAATTACGAACTCTCCCCACATTCAACTAATAACTGAAACAGGCTTAGCTCGTAAACGGCCGAACGTAGGGCAAATGGTGACGTTTTGTGTTGTTTTGGGACGTACTATGTGGGAAGGTATCGGGGTGTGGAATATTGCCATCGTAATGTGAATGGAAATGCCATAGACCATCGTAATACTCCAAACCCTGATTCCTTCCCACATATTTGGAGACACTATTTATAATTCCTGAGAAACAAATTAATGAAGGTAAATGGAATCACTTAATGATTAACTTTAAAGATAAACCTCAACATTAAAATCAGTGCAAAACCCAGCACAATTGCACACATCCATCTCGTTCAAGGTCCTATCTATTAATCTCCTCATACGGAGAGAAAACAAAATACCGTCATAGGAAAGAAAGAAAGAAAGAAAGAAAGAAAGAAAGAAAGAAAGGATATTTTAAATCATCTCGGTGTTCAGTTAACTGAGAAAACAATGAGGATTTTACATTAATATAAATAACATGCATTTAAAAATATTTTAAGAGAAGTTACAACCTATACTGAAATGGCGTATGGCTTTTAGTGCGGAGATGTGTCCAAGGACTTCGGCTCGCTAGGTGCAGGTCTTTTCGATTTGACACCCATAGACGACCTGCGCGCCATGATGAGGACGAAATGATGATAAAGACGATATATACACCCAGCCCCCGTGCCAGCGAAATTAACCGATGACTGTTAAAATTCCCGACCCTGCCGGGAATCGAACCCTGGACCCCTGTGACCAAAGGCCAGCACGCTAACCATTTAGCCGAGAGCCCGACACAGCCTATACTAACCCATATATAAATAACTTCAAATAATGAATTAATTAATTACAAGTCTCATTAAAAATAAAAAATATCATTAAAAGAAGGAATAAACAATATACATGCGGTAACCAAAGAATATTGGAGGTAATATTACCGGAATAATCACTCTCTACATCACGTTAAGATACGGCTTAAGTAATGCGTGAAAGCTGAAGAAGTAAGATAAGAATAATAACAGTAATCTTCTGATGCTATCATGATCAGTTAATTGGAATTAAAAATGCAGAGACAATATCACACGAAGCAGAATTACAATAGAGAAAGCACAAAAGGTCCGCGACCGGCGATTTGGCCGTGCGGTTACGGGGCGCGCAGCTGTGAGTTTGCATCCGCGAGATATTGGGTTCGAATCCCACTGTCGGCAGCCCTAAGATGGTTTTCTGTCGTTTCCCATTTTCACACGAGGCAAATGCTGGGGCTGTATCTTAATTATGGCCAAGGCCGCTTCCTTACCACTCCTAGGCCTTTCCTCTCCCATTGTCGTCATAAGACTTCTCTGTGTCGGCGCGACGTAAAGCAAATTCTTAAAATAAAAAATTAAAAGAAAGGTTCCGCGAGCAAAGCTCAATTGTTGAATAAGAAGCCGTTGGTCCCTACATTGTAAGTTAATGAAAGTGGGTGAAATTGACTTAATAAAATGACCAACGAAGCGAAGGCAGCGTTGCCAACATCAAGACCAGCGAATCTGCTACATGCACTTGGAAACCCAGCTACAAATATAAAAAATCAAATTAACCTTAACCTGAAGAATATCCATACTGTTACTAGCTGTAATAATAATATAATAATAATAATAATAATAATAATAATAATAATAATGAAAACCTACAACGTGTTTTCCAGTCAATGACCCGGTCAGGGATGGAATGAATGACCCCCCAACTTGCGGCGACGATATGAATTGTGCCGGTTGCCGAGGCCTGTCGCACTCCTCTGGGGAAATGATTAATGACTGACAGATGAAATGAAATTATAGTGGAGAGTGTTGCTGGAATGAAAGATGACAGGGAAAGCCACAGTACCCGGAGGAATACCTGTCCCGCCTCCGCTTTGTCCAGCACAAATCCCACATGGAGTAACCGGGATTTAATCCACGGTATCACGTGCTGCTCGGCCCCGCGGTGTAGGGGTAGCGTGCCTGCCTCTCACTCGGAGGCCCCGGGTTCGATTCCCGGCCAGGTCAGGGATTTTTACCTGGACCTGAGGGCTGGTTCGAGGTCCACTCAGCCTACGTGATTATAATTGAGGAGCTATCTGACGGTGAGATAGCGGCCCCGGTCTAGAAAGCCAAGAATAACGGCCGAGAGGATTCGTCGTGCTGACCACACGACACCTCGTAATCTGCAAGCCTTCGGGCTGAGCAGCGGTCGCTTGGTAGGCCAAGGCCCTTCAAGGGCTGTAGTGCCAAGGGGTTTGGTTTGGTTTGGATTACGTGCTGCTGCAGGTCGACCGGCGGTTGGTTTACCCCGGGTCACCCCGCAGCACCATTTCTTCTTCTTTCAATTAATTTATATTACCGAGCTCGATAGCTGCAGTCGCTTAAGTGCGGCCAGTATCCAGTATTCGGGAGATAGTAGGTTCGAACCCCACTGTCGGCAGCCCTGAAAATGGTTTTCCGTGGTTTCCCATTTTCACACCAGGCAAATGCTGGGGCTGTACCTTAATTAAGGCCACGGCCGCTTCCTTCCCACTCCTAGCCCTTTCCCGTCCCATCGTCGCCGTAAGACCTACCTGTGTCGGTGCGACGTAAAACAACTAGCAAAAAAAAAAATGTATATTAAATTTCAGCAGCGTTCCTTCTAACGATCGAGAACAACCAAAACAACTGCCACGCTTCTCATTGTCGCACGTCCATGCGTTGACAAACGACTGTCTCATTTCCATCAACTCAAATAGATGGCTCCACTGTACAGTCAGGCACTTAGAGGAGATCAGCTGTAGCGGCGCACAACGGAACTATTGCGAAAACACTGGGCAGCGCAATGAATTTAATCAACCCGCTGACAGTTCAAGGAAACCGAAACATCAAACACGCAGAATAATGCTCGTTATGACATTTTTCAAGTACACTGGGTGGCAAGGCACCTCTAAATTTAGTATAATCGCCATAGCGCTGGGGAGCGTCGAAGACAGAGAACGGTTGTGACAGTTTGTTCCGATTAGATGTGTTAATACTGAAGGTATGCAACCCTTTAGCCATTTGTGTACTGCTGATGGACGGCTTCAGCTTAATAACATTCCTGCGCATTTGTTACATTCCTCCACACAGGCCTTGATGGGCACCCTACTGCGCTACTTGTGTACTGTAGTCTGCCATTGTAGTAATGTTGTTAATAGCAGTGCGACATGTACCAGTGCATAGCTGCGGAAATGACAGATATGGTGCTTGCATACGGCAAAATGGATTGCAATGGTTGAAGTGCGACAAGACTGTATGCGGAACGTTTTCCAAACAGACGTACCCCACATCATTCCACGTTGGCGGCCATCGATAGACGACTAAGGGAAGCCGGACAGTTCCACGTAGGTAGTATGAAGAGTATGGTGTATGACACTCCTATAAGGTCAGCGGAGGACCTCATTGCTCGAGTCCACGGAGCGATTGAAATTCTTCAAAGACAACCGCACGTATTGGGTTATGTGCGTGAGGCTCAGCACCGCCGATGTGGGCTTTGCAATGACGTAGGAGATACACAGTTCGAAGCCCGTTTGTAACCAGCCCGATGTGCTACTCATGTTGGGTTTATTGACGACATGCGGAACGCACACCCATCTCACACTTCGATGCACTACAGGGTCCAAGCTATGCGTTTCTGGATATGGGTTCCTTCTTGAAAACGGATAATTTTATGTTCCCGCACAACGTACTAAGCGTTGTCCATCATTTCTGGGACACTCTGTATGAAGGGAAAATATTTGATGCACTGTAATAAGGCGAGGAATAAGATGACGAAGACTGATTGCCTGGCTAACATGGTGTAACTTTTCTACATATTCATGTTGAAACGATAAAGATGTTGTTTTATCTTTATATGTACCCATTTTTGAAACAGGTGGCTGTCGGACTATCGGATGAAACTACTTTTCAGACCGACCTTGTTGCACGGGAGTGAAAACTGGGGTGGATTCAGGATATCGTATTTATAAATTAGGAGTAACGGACAGGAAAGTAGCGAGAATGAATGCCGGTACAAACAGGTGGGAGGATTGACAGAAATATACTCAAAACGAGGAGATAAAGGCTATACATTCGGTGGAGAAAGTTGTGCGTATCAACTGGCTTCGACGTTGGGATCATGTGAGGCGAATGGAAGAGGATAGATTACCTAGGGGAATAATGGATTGGGCCTTGGAGCGTAAGGAGACCAAGGCGACGATGTATAGTTATTGACAATTTAATTATAAGGGGCGTAGAACTAATCGACAGGTCCATTCTGCTATATTTTGTTTCAAGTTATAATATTTGCGAAATTACTTTTTAAAATCGCGTAATGGTTTAAGATGATTTTTTTTGCTATTTGCTTAACGTCGCACCGACACAGATATGTCTTATGGCGACGATGGGGTAGGGAAGGCCTAGGAATTGGAAGGAAGCGGCCGTGGCCTTCATTAAAGTACAGCCCCGGCATTTGCCTGGTGTGAAAATGGGAAACCACGTAAAACCATCTTCAGGGCTGCCGACAGTGGGGCTCGAACCCACTATCTCCCGATTACTGGATACTGGCCGCACTTAAGCGACTGCAGCTATCGAGCTCGGTTTTAAGATGATTTGTTAAGAAGGAAGCCCTACTCTTCAGTGTCGACTTAGTTAATGTAACTTGGAATATTTTCAGTCTGTCGGACACTAAACATTTTCAGATTCTAACAAATCACAATTTTTAAAATTGATTAAAGTTTTGTAGAAATGTAGAAAAAATTATGTTTAAATTCTGCTCAGGCGTATACCTTTTGTCATGAAAGTTTGAATTTAGTTTAATGAAGTGCTCCAGTGGTACGTCCTCTCCCGTTGATAGTTTAACAAAGAGTGCAATGTGGTATAACATTATGTCATTGACGTGAAGCCAGCTGTCTAGTTTCTCGGTAACTTTCCGTCACTTCATGTTCCGGTGATGTCAACGGCTACTTTAAGTTGTACTTATAGCTTTATTATTAATGCTGTTATTGTTATTACTACACCGAAGAAAATGCAAATTGCAACACCCAGAAGGAGTGGTGCTACATTGCTGTAATTGAACATGCAGGACGAGTGTTCGGTTGTGATTTGATGATTACACTTTCAGGTCCCTCTGATCGCAAGTTTGGACAACAATCAATACAGGATGTGCCCACCACGAGCTGCAATACATTGATGAATTCGTCGAGGCATGGAGTCAATAAGGCCCTGGATCGCTTCTTGAGGAATTGTGGGCCATGCTTGCTGCACTGCACGGGTCAGTTGTTCCAGAGTTGTGGGTGGCTGAGGACGGTTGGCCAGTTGTCGACCCATCATGGCCCACACATGCTCACTAGGACCGAGGTCCGGGGATCTGGCGGGCTATTCCAAGGTTGTGATGTCGTGGAGAGCTTCTCTGGAGATGCGTGCAGTGTGAACTCGGGCATTGTCCTGCTGAAACATCCCATTAGCAATGTTCGCCGTCATAGGGACAACCACTGGATTGAGTACCCTATCAACGTACTGTCGAGCAGTCATAGTGCCCTCAACAAGCACTAATTGTGATTTCACATTAAAGCCAATAGCTCCCCAGACCATAAAGCTTGGTGTTGGCCCTGTGTGGCTCTCGACAATAAGATCTGGGCGGCCCCTCTCCCCATTACGTCGGCGCAAACGATTCCAGCGATCACTGCGGGCAAGAAAGAAGCGCAATTCATCACTAAAGACGACCCTATGCCATTCGTCGACCCACGTCGATCTTTCTCGACACCAGGCCAGCCTAACACTTCGCTGTTGTGGGGTCAATGGAACACCTTCTGCAGGGACACGGGCTCGTAAGCCAGCTGCACGCAGGCGATTACCAACTGTTTGTTGTGTAACGTGGGGTGCCACAGCTGCTCGAATTTGCGCTGCTGTTGCATGGGGTTCCATCCGGGCCATCCGAATGATGCGGCTGTCGTCGAGGCATGTTTGACGGGGAACAGTTCACTGCGCAGACAGCAAGTCAACTACGTTACACCAGAGTCCGTATATTGGAGTTGATTCCTCCGCGACCAATCACGTGGGGAGACCTGTAGCAACAATCCAATGGGTCTGAAACTTTGATCGTTTACATACCTATATGGCATCGTTCCATATCTTGAAAATCAACACAAACGAGCAGTGCCTTCATGGTGTTGCAGTTTCCATTTTCTTAAGTGTTTTATTATCATCATATTTTAATTGTTTTGAACATTAAGGGTTGTTTAATGAGAGTTTAATGAGCATTCACCATTAAACAGAATATGTCAGTCAATTAATAAAATGGCAAACGTGGACATATTTCACGAGGAGATTGTCTTCTTAAAGTCAGTCAGAAGGGAATTCACACACAGAGAAGACATACATTAAATAGAGTGTCATACTTGTGCACCATGAGTAGTTTAGTCCTTAAATTAATTTAGATCAGCAATGCATATTATAGGAGAAATTAAAATAATAAGTTGAAACACACACTTACCACTGTCCATAGTTCATAAGTATAGTATTAGGTTCATACTTTAATTTTTATTGTAAATTATTTATAACATTAGAAATAAGAAATGTAAATGTTCTGTAAGTGGGCAGAAATGCCTGTTGAACAATAAATAAATAAATAAATGAATGAATGAATGAATGAATGAATGAATGAATGAATGAATGAATAAATAAATAAATAAGCTGACTAGTTTAACGGAAATTTACCGTTACATCATTTTCCGGTTACATTAGTTTAACATCAGCTATCTCTTCACTTCTTGCTCAATCACACCTAAACTATTGGACCAATTCAGTTCACAGCAGTCCTAGTCTCATTTTTCAGTAATTGAACTTTTGTAAATGGCGATCATTGATATGTAGATATTTACTCAACTTGCTTCAGTTCTATCCGCTAAAAGACAAAGTAATGGGAAAATGGTTAGTCCATTCATCAAATTAAGCCTACGTGCGAACTAAAAATTCAGTTTTCTGCAAAAAAATAACCACATACATTTTTTTGTAACTTTAATGGTTATCCAGAAAATTCGACGTTTCTGTGTAAATACGCGTTCCACAGTACCCGCCGGACAATTTCTGCTCGGCTGGGTATTTGGCCAGTTCCCAGTGGATCCTAATAATTCAGACTGGACTCCGCAGTGTGCAAAGTGTGCTGCTTAAAAATTACACATAAACAAAGGGTACAAACTGAAATCGGTGAGATTGCAAAGTATCGGCCCGTTAACGAAGGGTAAATTCTGCTAGTCCCAAATGAAAATATACAAATGAATCATTATCATCATAATCATCATAATTATTATCTCCGGAGCCAGTTCAATTCCCTCTTTATGTAAAAGCCTCACCTAACTTCCCTATATTCTTGTCTTGTGCTGTTCCCGTCTGGGGCAAATAAGTAATCGTTTATAGGAAGGCGATTTGCCAACGGAGGTGTTTGATAGATTTCCAACTTCTTTGAAATCATTGAAGAAAGCAAACAATTGGTCTGGAATCTGCCACCTGAAATACAGATCACTGGTGACTGACTGACTGACTGATTGCAAGTCAAATTGCAATTAGCATATTTTCAATAACATTTTAGAACAATGTTCATAGAAAGGCATTAAATTTCATTTTACAACTTAAGAAAACTGTCATTAACGGAAGAGGAATTTTTATATTCACATGAAAGCATTACAGATGAAATGGCGAATGGCTTTTAGTGCCGGGAGAGTCCGAGGTCATGTTCGGCTCGCTATGTGCAGGTCTTCTGATCTGACGCCCGTAGGCGACCTGCGCGTCATTATGAGCTTGAAATGATGATGAAGAATACATATACACCCAGTCCCCGTACAAATTATGGTTAAAATTCCCAACCCTCCAGGGAATCGAAGCCGGGACCATGTGACCAAAGGCCAGCACGCTAATCATTTAGCCACGGACCCAGACAGCATTACAGATAAAGTGATTCATATTAATGCTGTCTCTGTAAAGTATTTGTTAAAGATTTATTCTTTCTTAAAAATGGTAAACAGTTCTTCGAATGCATAATTCTGTTGACAGTGACAGTTCAAAGTTCTTGGAGAACATTAATTGGCCACAACTTTGATAAACAAACAGGAAGCTCATCTTCGACGGACAAAAACCTATTTCCCTGTTTGGTTTATTAACGTTTGTCAAACAAGAAACTCTTTGTTCGCATAAATAATAATACGTGGAGAACTGAAATAATGAGTTTACATATTTCTGCGAGATTGCAGGAAAGTCTTCTTTCACTGATAACCAAAATACATCATAAGAGTTTTCATTGAATTTGACTTTTAACCTCCGGCCATATTTCCGTTCAGCCGGTTTATCTTTATTCAGGATGAGTAGATTTTTTACCTAAACAGTCGTACGTATCAGCTGATAACGGGATTTTTTTGACAGGAATTCCAGACAGTTGTAAATCTGCGGTATAATATCATCATGCTTGTTTGAGTCTGGAACGGAGATAAGAACGGAATCATTTCAACACTACGTTTCAACGTTTTCGCGGAACGCATACGTTTTTGGGGTTCTACGGAACTGCTATTTGTCATCGCTGATTTAGATTACTGGGTTCCTGAGACTAGCTGTGTGATCACTGCTAGGTTAAATATTTCTGGGGTCCGTCGTAAAGGAGGGGATGTGGAACACTGATCTACTGCTGTCCTTTCCGCCACGGTCCATCTCTTTGATACCACCCTGTCATCATCTTCGCCCATTTCTGAGGGCTAGCTGGACCATGCCTGATTTGAAATATCCCATTTGTTAGTTATTTATCGTTCCGTTGTGTTACGGAGAGTATCTCCCGGAGATACACTCAGCAAACTTATTTTCATCCCTCACTGATAGATTTGGTTCATCCGTTTCTTTGTTGTCTCAGGTACGCATGCCAGAATATGTAAGTGTTCTTTACTTCCTTCTTGATCTTCAGTGGGCAATTGTTGTTTAGAATGAAGCTAGTGACCATACTCGTTTCAGAGATTAGATCACTTTATCCATTCTAATCTGGAAGATACTGTCTGTTCTAAATAAAGATGAAAGTTTTTATTCTTACCTCTTTCTCGAGGATAATTGTAATGAATATGGCATTGTTTTATTCTTTAGAAGACCACTTGTTAAGAGTGTGCTATTAGAGGTTCCTCAATATGAACTGAAGCTTAATTGTAACTTTCAGAAAACAGGACGATGTCATCTGCAAATACTGTATCTCAAGTTTAGTTTTCTTCTGTTAATATTGTTACACATTTTGTCACCCCAGTCCAAGTCTTAGAAGGCATCCTCTAAAAGGCGTGTACAACGGCAGATATATTACTAGGGATAAAATGAATACGCCCCTACAGCATATCAAAATTTCAATCTAATGGAACATCAATAAGTTTCCCTTGAGACATCAATTAATGTAACATTTTTTCTTGGCTGAGATATGGACAAATGCAAAATAATATGCATTCTTAGATACAAAAGCAAAGCAAAGTCACCTCCGTACCGGCCATCAAGGCCCTTGGAGGAGTGGAAGGTAAAGGCTTCCACCATTGTTAACCTCGGCACGTGATGGTGTAGAGTGGTTAGCTCTACGCTCGCCGCCTTTGCCCACAGGAATTAACCTGGTACTCATTTTTGGTGTAGGCTGAGTGAACCTCAGGGCCATATGCAACTCCGGAAGTGGAAATCTCGTTTCTTAAGTTTTACGACTTCCTGACGGGGATTCGAACCCACGTCCTTCCGGGCGAACCGAGCACGCCTTTACCGCCTCGGCTAGGTACAGGCAGACTCAATTCATGATGATCTGTGTATATGTCTACCCCTTAGTCGCGTTTCTTTACAGGGAGTCGGGGGTTGATAAGGCATGTTTTACGGCCGGATGCCTCTCCTGACGCGAACCTCAGTTGAGGAGCTAATGAAGATTAAATTAATGATGGTGAATGCAACTGCGTAAGGAGGTGTAAGGAATCGGCTGTGGCCTATGACTAGGGACTGTACCGGCATTTGTCTGGAAGTGAAAATGAGAAACCATGGAAAACAATAATTCTCAGAACAGCCGACGGTGAGGCTCGAACTCACTCATCTCCCATAGCCACAGCGCTCGGTCCCTCCACTTGGTCATTGTGATTTATATTAATACGGATTAAAATAGTTGGTTAGCTTCTCTTGTAACATTCAGAGGGTTGAAACATTTAAGCTCATTAAGTCTTTAGGCGTTTTCAGTCGTGAAATTACCAGCGTTTCACCCCAGTGTAGCAGTGGGCTCATCAGTTGGAATGCTACACCTTTCCCAGACGCTGGCGTTAGTGCGCCGTTGAGACACCACTGCAAGCCTCTTATGTAGGACAACACAGTGACGGTGCACTAGGGGAAACACGTGCCACCATTTATATAAATAGCTGCCTTTGGCCTTTGTTTTTAACATTACGCAATCGATGAAATTAAATTATGGTTTCCTTCTAGGAACCTTATTTCTTGATCGAGAGGGTTGTTTAGGACAGCACTTCCGCTGGCTGGTCATCAGTACAGTTGTCTACTTAAACCTCTTTCTACTACAGACATTCCATTCTGTGACGGTCAGTTACCAAGATCAACTTCAATTTATCAATTGAGCTGGTTGTACCTCCCAGTCTGTGGCGCCCACATCGGATGTCTGTCAGGCTCATATCTGAGACTTCTGACTTCATACTGCACAAAGATCACGCAGTGGCGTAGTCCATGGCTTCGTAAGGGTTTGGGACATCACGACCGACAGTCCGGTGCATGTGATGAGTGGATATTATTTTATTCTGGAGTAAGATCTTGGTGCACCTAGACCGCACTGGTCTCGTTCAAAACTGGAGAGGTTGAGCGATGTCAAAAATAAACAGATAAATGTCGAAAGGTTTGTGCCATTGGCCCTTATGTAACGGGACATTGTCCGTTTCCATGACTAAATGGTGCCAGGCTGAGTGGCTCAGACGGTTAAGGCGCTGGCCTTCTGACCCCAATGTGGCAGGTTCGATCCTGGCTCAGTCCGGTGGTATTTGAAGGTGCTCAAATACGTCAGCCTCGTGTCGGTAGATTTACTGGCACGTAAAAGAACTCCCGCGGGACTAAATTCCGACACCTCGGCGTCTCCGAAGACCGAAAAAGTAGTTAGTGGGACGTAAAACAAATAACATTATTATTATTATTATTATTATTATTATTATTATTATTATTATTATTATTATTATTATTATTATTATTATTATTATTGACTAAATGGTTAACGTGCTGGCCCTTGGCTCAAGGCATGCCGGATTCGATTCCCAGCCGGGTCGCGGATTTAAACCTTCAATGGCTGATTCCAACGGCTTGGGGCTGGGTGTGTGTATATGTGTGTGTGTGTGTGTGTGTGTGTCGTCTTGGACTTGGCAAAAGAGTGACTGAATGGGTGGCTATGTTTCTAGAAGATAGAACTCAGAGAATTAGATTAGGCGAAGCTATATATATATATAATATGAGTAAAGAAGTGGAACCAGAGATAAGGCTTTTTGCAGATGATGTTTTTCTGTACAGAGTAATAAATAAGATACAAGATTGTGAGCAACTGCAAAATGACCTCGATAATGTTGTGAGATGGAAAGTAGGCAATTGCATGATGATAAACGGGGTTAAAAGTCAGGTTGCGAGTTTCACAAATAGGAAAAGTCCTCTCAGTTTTAATTACTGCGCTGCTGGGGTGAATGTTCCTTATGGGGATCATTGTTACACCTAGGTGTAAATGTAAGGAAAGATCTTCATTGGGGTTAATCAGCTCGAAAGACTTGCAGCAGGCTTCTGCGGAGACCACGGGCAATAATAATAATAATAATAATAATAATAATAATAATAATAATAATGGGACAAAGTCGCTTTAAATTTAAAAGCATGTATAGGTTGGTCGGAAACAACATGGACCGGGTATATGAGCGTTAGAGGACTGCTCATGCTGATAGATCATTTGAAAAATATAATTCGATATCTCACGGTGTTGTCATTTTATCACCTGCTGAAGTTAGCCAATCGGATCCCTTCGCGGGCGAATTCAAATGGGCTTCGCGAGGCGGTGTTGCTAAATCTGCACGCGACTTAAGACCTAGTACTAATCGAAGAAACAAAACCTTTCGCAGGGAAGGAGTTTATACCCGGAGCTCAGAGCTGACAGGATCACTCCATAGCAAATGCGCTGCAGTGCCACCGGCTGAAACCTACGGCGTGTTTGTAGTTGATGCTGATTTCTCAGCATGGCTCTCAAGCCTGTCTTCAGCAACACCGCCTTTAAAAGCCCACTTGAATCCGCTCGCGAAGGGATCCGATTGGCTAACTTCAGCAGCTGATAAAATGTCAACTGCGCGAGATATAGAATTATTTTCTTCAAATTATCTATTTCAGTACGACCAACGTTATAACTAAAGCACGGATTTTTATGCAGTAACAGGTTAGATTGTAATACTAATTTGGTTAGTAGGTAGTGTTGGCCACCCGCTCTTCAATAATGTAGCAAGGGTAACATAAATTATAGGGGTTCTGATGAGCCGTACCTCTAATGTCTATGCAAATCTCATAGCACAGTCGTTGTGAAGGTAGACTATACTTGCTACTCGCTTCAGTAAGTTTTCATTCTAACCTATTAATGCATAAATATCCGGGCTCTAGCTTATAACGCCCGTATACAAGGTTCACATTGTTTTCGTCTACCCTGTAATTTGCATGCGAGTATGTAGAGGTCAGCGTCCCTGATTTCCATGCAAGAATCTTGGATTCAAGGCGCGCCAGCGACTCATATTTTATTTCTTTTCCCTTTTTTCTTTTATACAGTGACCCAAATGTCCGTTAACCTTTGACGAGTCACTACTTCATGGAATATTGGTAGTTGACACATATGATTGGCAGGTTGGCATGACGTGGGGTTTTATTGACCCCAAAATACACCCCGTAGGTGAGGGTGGTAGAATAACACCCACGGTAACACCTGCCTCTCGTAAGAGGCGACTAAAAGGGGCCCGGGGCTCTTAACTGGGAAGCGTGAGTTGGTGACCACGGGGCCCTTAACTGAGTCCTGGCATTACTTCCACTTACTTGTACTTTAATATGTCCTAACCGACCTCCCTTGGTCAAATCTTGTTCTTTTCTGACCCCGACGGTATTAGGTATCGGGGCTTAGAGAGTTATTCATTTTCACTCCCTTCGCCGCCCTCGTATTTCTTTGGCCGATCCCTTCATTTTTCTAAGTGTCGGATCCCCTCCATTTTTATCTCTGATTAGTGTTATATAGATGATGGTTGCCTAGTTGTACTTCATATTAAAATAATAATTACCATCACCACCGACACCACCACCTGACCCCAAAATAAAGTACACAAAATACCAACCTATGATGCTGAACAGCAATACGTCCGGAACAAATGACCACACATGCTTGACATGACATGGGGTTTTATTGACACCAAAAACGAGTGCACAAACAGGCCAATAGATGGCGCTGGACAGCAATATGTCAGTGAAATGAAATGGCGTATGGCTTTTAGTGCCGGGAGTGTCCGAGGACAAGTTCGGCTCACCAGTTGCAGGTCTTTCGATTTGACGCCCTTAGGCGACCAACACGTCAGTGATGCCGCATGAGACCCGTCGTAAGAGAGGGCGTCAGATGCGCCTGCAATCGCAGTATGTTGACTTTACCAGAAAAGGCACTGTTAATGAAGCTTTATTTACTTTATTTTGGTGTCAATAAAACCCATGTCATACCAATCATTTGTGTCAGCTATTACCTCTCTACCTCCAATATTTCATGAAGTATTGCCTCGTCAAATGTTAACGGACTTTCGGGTCACCCTGTATTTTGTCCGTTTCTTTTTTGTCCATATGGACTAGGAAATGCGCAGTTTAAGTCTAAGATGTATCATAAACTCGCAACTCACGGCTTGAGAGAATACATCTATAGTTACGAAAACCCTAGTTGGGCTGGCGAGTGTTCCAAAAATATGAATAATTTAGACAATATGTAAGACGACAGTGTTCAATGTCTTACAGTGAAGAAGGACCACTGTACCAAGCGTCTTAACATCGGTATGGTGTCATCGAGTGACGCAATAGTGCTGTCATATTGAGGTACTAAACTCACCGTGCCACGCGGCTAACATTAGCTAACATTAGCGAAACCTGAGACGTAAAAATGTGCTCTGATGAAGAGCCGTGACCAAGCTGGAAAATGGCGTATTCACACGCCACACGCCTTTTCTTCACGGTTACAACTCTTGTTTGAAATAAGGATACTCGAATGTTTTACTCAGAATGTTATTTGCTTCGCGTCCCACTAACTGCTTTTACGGTTTTCGGAGACACCGAGGTACCGGAAGTTAGCGCCGCAGGAGTTCTTATACGTGCCAGTAAATCTACCGATACGAGGCTGGCGTATTTGAGCACCGGACTGAGCCAGGATCAAACCTGCCACCGTCTGATGTACTCTGCCCGGCCGAATGTTCTACAGTCCTCACTTAACGTCCTCTCAAACTGGTGCAGCACTTGGAAACTTACCCTAATCCAAAATAATGCAGCCACATGACCACAACCCTACGTAAATCTATTCTACCGACATAATATTGCCTACCGTACTCGACAAGCCCATCGCCGGAGACAAGCGACAGCGTGACTTAGGTGTAATATAGATACCAAAGTACAAATCAAGAACCACATACAAACATGTACAACCAAGGCTATGAAATTACTAGGCATTCTCTACTGTTTCACATAAATTTCTGATCCTACTGCTCTTAACCACTTCTTCCTCAACCTCTTCAAATATTTCTCTCCGATTTGGACAACAGCCTCCCCCTCCAGTATTAACCAGTTAGACAGAGCAGTGTCCTTTTCTGCTGCAATTGTAAGGAACAGAAACCCGAAGCAAAGGGCATTAAATATATCATCACTGCATATTAAGCGACAGGCAGCGACCTCAACGAAATTTTAAATGGGGATTACCGCTCGGAATATATTGTCCCGCTCCACCACAGTCAAAGATTCCTCCACATTCCGCACACAATACTACATCGATCTTTTCTAATCCGTCTCACAACTCTCTTTAATACTATTAATCAGAGACACGAGCTCGATATAGCATCAAGTAAAATTATATTCCAGAGATGTGTCATTAATATCTTAAGAAGTTGATGTGCAATTGTTATATTGCATCTTGACTTACGACGACTTGACTGTGAACATGGACATTATTATTATTATTTTCGATTTGGACGTTGTCATTAGTAGGCTGTGTACCTAACCTTGTTACTCATTTGTTATGTTTGTTATATTTTATATTATGAAATGGTATACTGTATTATTTTGTTAGTCCGACTCGTTGGCTGAACGGTCAGCGTACTGGCCTTCGGTTCAGAGGGTCCCGGGTTCGATTCCTGGCCGGGTCGGGGATTTTAATCGCTTCTGATTAATTCTTCTGGCTCGGGGACTGGGTGTTTGTGTCCGTCCCAACACTCTCCTCTTCATATTCAGACAACACACTACACTACCAACCACCACAGAAACACGCAATAGTGATCACATCCCTCCATATAGGGTTGGCGTCAGGAAGGGCATCCGGCCGTAAAACAGGGCCAAATCCATATGTTCGACGCAGTTCGCACCCGCGACCCCACAGGCGTGGGAAAAGCGGTAGGAAAAGGAGAATATACTGTATTATTTTGTTAGTCTGTTGACATTACAAGTGAAATGCGCTCACTGTAGCTATATCGTGTGCTTCGTAAATAAATAAATAAATAAATAAATAAATAAATAAATAAATAAATAAATAAATACATAAATAAATAATACATTAAATAAATAAAATATTACAAGGAGTATTGCTGACGTGCAGTGCTGTTTCTCAAGTTATTAAACTAGAATCGTTGATTGCTACGAAGACTTAGAAATGTAAAAAAATGTAGAAGGGAAAGAGAGCGATGGATTAGAAACTTGAACCCCTTTGGAACGTAAAAATCATCGGCTCGCTTGCCGGACTTCTTACAGTCTTAAACCTGTTCAGTTTTTGCAAAGATGATTTCCTTAATTTTATTTTTATTTGTAATATAACTTTCTTGCGACAGAAGCTGTCGAGTGACAGTGCTGCGGCAATGGTTTTTACTGCTGCAGATCGTAGATCACGATTCCTGTAGTCATCTGAATTAACATCATACAATTTCGTACAGCTGATACGGTATTGTTCTCGGATAAACTCAGAGACACTTTGGTCGAATATTGATTTTTTTAGACGCTTCAGATTACCTTTCCTCACGAGGCAAGATCTAATCCATTTCATCCTAAGACAATTCTAATTAAATTTGGTCTAATAATTAAAAACATTATTGACAAAACAAACATTAAAACCAAAATAATAAACCGAAGCCCACATTATAAGATTTTACATTTTGATAATAAATTACTAAACAATAAGAAACAAGATCTAGTCCATCTCAACCTAATAAAATTCTAATGAAATATGGTCTAATAATTAAAAACATTATTGACAAAACAAATATAAAAACCAAAATCACAAACCGATTAATGATTAAATCACCATGTACTTATTCATCACTATAAAAATCACTAAAGACGAAATAAATAATACAAATCCCATAAACAACAGTGATATCCAATCAAAAAAGAAAAGTTATGAGAGGTCTGACTTCCACGTTTCTCTATACGGCGAGTTGAGGTAAAAGAAAACCGAACACCCTTTGATTATTTGGTACGCCTGATGTTCAGAGGCGTGGCAAGTAGAAGGCTTCCGTTCACGCCTGCACATTCACCGTTGCATATTTACAGAAGGCGTGATCACGGCTAGCCTAGTTTTACGCCTGTTTTCAACTGTGGTACCACACTAGTGTAAACAGCGCTAGTAGCTCTGGAGTCCGGCGTGGTAGTACTTTTTTGCTATTTGTTTTACGTCGCACCGACACAGATAGGTCTTATGGCGACGATGGGATAGGAAAGGCCTAGGAATGGGAAAGAAGCGGCCGTGGCCTTAATTAAGACACAGCCCCAGCATTTGCCTGGTCTGAAGAGGGGTAACCACGGGAAACCATCTTCAGGGCTGCCGACAGTGGGGTTCGAACCCACTATCTCCCGGATGCAAGCTTATAGCTGCGCGCCCCTAACCGCACGGCCAACTCGCCCGGTGTGGTAGTACGTTATGTGAGGTGTAGTTTAATTCTTCTTAGCCAGTTTTGTATGTATGCATGTATGTATGTTCAGTCCTAAGCCCGAAGGCTGGTTGGATCGTTCAGTCCTAAGCCCGAAGGATGGTTGGATCTTAAACAGCTTCACCATTAGCTGTCATGGATGTCCTAGGCATCTCTGAAGAGGCGTACTGAGGAAATTAAGAGTGAGGTAGTTTCTCGTTTCTTTTCTCAGACCGAGCTCGATAGCTGCAGTCGCTTAAGTGCGGCCAGTATCCAGTATTCGGGAGACAGTGGGTTCGAACCCCACTGTAGGCAGCCCTGAATATGGTTTTCCGTGGTTTCCCATTTTCACACCAGGCAAGTGCTGGGGGCTGTACCTTAATTAAGGCCACGGCCGCTTCCTTCCCACTCCTAGCCCTTTCCTGTCCCATCGTCGCAATAAGACCTATCTGTGTCGGTGCGACGTAAAAGCAACTTGGATAAAAAAACTTTTCTCAGAGCCAGATGTTGCTTTTACATATCAGTCTGCCAAGTCCAGCGAAATGCCGGCACCAACCGACCCTATGAGCAACATTTTCACATTGAACCACATCATCTTCGAGTGCAGTGGAACTGTATTCTTTCGCAGAGAATTGTTCGCTACCCTTGTGCACCTTCGGGTTCCCTTACCAACATATATTCAGCTATTACTGGCAACTGGAGACTTACGTGTGTACAGTGCAACTAAAACATACTTGTCAGAAAGTGGTGTAAATATCTTTTGCTTTCTTTTTTGCTCTATTCTAGGCCCTTTCTGCTATTTTATATCTTTTAACTTGTTGTCTCTTTTCTCTTTCTGTTTTCTCTAACTTTTTTTATCATTGTACGTTATTGATTGCCAAATGTCCTACGGACGAAGGTCATAAAAAAACCATTTTCACACCATTCATAGCAGGCGCTGGCTGCATAAGGAATGGAATTACTAACATCGCTCATACCTCAGTCACTTTCACATCGTCAAAGCCAGGATAAGACTGATACAGGTAAGTAACAAAAATGCTCTAGCCCATACCGGAAGACATAGTGCACTGTAAACAATAGGTCTTGCCAGCAAAGACATATTCTATAAGTATATGGCAAAAAGAATCAAACAAAGGACATTTGAGAAAACTGTGCTGGGAAGAAGTGGGGGGGGGGGGGAGGGAGCGGGATACCTTTCTTTTGAAAAATGTCGCGACTTATTGACAAATGGTTTCAAAATGATTATATACAAGAGGAGACTGATAGAATTCCAGAAAGCCCAATATCACGAATGTCGAGCGACAAAAGGGTTATTGCGAGCTTCTCAAAGTCTTGTGAGGCAAGTTCCGTGCTTCTAGAACTCCAGCCAAGCACATATACTGTCCCAGTGGTAGAAAATGATTCGGAATTCATTGTTATAAAAAGTGATCATCCTGGTCTGATCGAATCTCTTGAAGATGCGTAATTTGTTTAGATTAAAAAAAACCACTTCAATTCCATACCAACTAGATTTACAGTACTTAATCACAATCACCGAGCGAGTTGGCCATGCGGTTAGGGGCGCGCAGTTGTGAGCTTGCATTCGGGGGCAGTGGGTTTGAACCCTACTGTCTGCAGCCCTGAAGATGGTTCTCCGCGGTTTCCCATTTTCACACCAGACACATGTATCTAAATTAAATCCACGGCCGATTCTTCCCCGCTCCTAGCCCTTTCGTGTCCCATCGTCGCCATAAGTCCTATCTGTGTCGGTGCGACGTAAAGCAAATTGTAAAAAAAAAAAAAAAAATCACAATATGCGTATTCTACGGCCGTGACCCCAACACATCTCCGTTCGAATTTTTTAGTAGACAATTCTTCACTTTTAGTGCGTGTGTGTGATATTGATTGATTGATTGATTGATTGATTGATTACACACGTAGGGTTATGAAGCCCCAAATTTGTACATAATCTACTCTCACACTGAAGACGGTAACATTTTATCAGCACAATACAACACAAGTATAATAGCCGAAGTTATATAATTAATTCAGTATAACTTAACATTATATTTTAAATAGGAACAAATAGACAGAATAATATATAAAGATGGTATACTCTATGATGTAAAAGATTTGTTGTACTTTGAGGTCCGGTGGTGCGGTATCTGCATTGTATTCCGTGTGAATCTGTTTTGCCGATCATAATATTTCCCATAATATTTAATGATGGTATCTTGTATAACGTATTACTTGTTTTATAACGTCAAACTAACACTCGGAAGGTTTTCTGTGACAGGAGCATAGGACAGGTAACAGAACAACCAAATACAAACAAACAGACAAATTAATCTTCGTTCCAACATGGACTGTTTTAGATATGAGGTCCAGTCTTTCGTCTACCTTCCCTTTCCTTACGCCAACATCGTCATTCTTTGAAGGATCTGATGACTTTTACTACAATATCTAACTAAACAAGTTCTGGGTGTTTAAAGATATCTTTTCCTGGTCAAATTTTGCCATATCGTTTTCCTCTCCCCAACTTTATTCGTTCTCTCCCCATTTACGATCCAATCCACCCGTCTCACCCTCTGTAACATCAGATTTCAGAAGCTTCTATTATCTTTCTTCCTCACTAGTTATTGTCTATCTTCCATTTCCATACAACTCCATGCTCCACACAATGGTCTTCGAATACTCTTTCTAATATGCTTATCTTTGTTTGATTAGAGTAAATTTCTTTTCTGAAGAGAGGCCTTCTTTTTTATGCTGGTCCACTTTACTTCTATCATTGTTATATATTCTGCTACCAAAGTGGCACTATCCATCTATCTCCTTTGAGACTTAATTTCTTAATCTAATGTTTCATGCATCAGCAGACTCAAGTCGCCTGAATTCCATTACGCTTGTTTGTTTGTTTGTTCATTTATTTATTTATTTATTTGTTTGTTTTAAACTTGTGTTCCTTCTGGAAGACTCTGTCCATACCATTCAGCAACTTCTCCCCATCTTCTGCGAGCGTAGATAAAATAACATTATTATCAGAAAACTGAAGCTGGATCTCATTTCTTTCGTATCATTGTATCGTACATCTTAAAACATAACACAATTGAGTCGCCCTGCCGCTTTCTTTTCCCAGTGCAGACAGTAACATCAAATTTGTTGTAATATTATGCTTTGCCTCACGTGATGTTAATGTTAAGCAGTAACCTGATATGCTGCAAAGCAAAAGGCAGGATGTGCTGATTAAGAGTAAGCCCTTGTGTCATAGACATATAATGCTATAAATAACGAGTGAAGGGAGCTGGAATCTGCAAGTACAACTCTTTTAATTCATACCGTACCTTATAACGACTTGTGAATACGCTCTTCACCCATCACGCCGACATTATGAGCATGAGAGTGTGACCTGAAAAGTTCAGTAGGAGTATTTTTCGTTCTCTCCAGATCTCACATTTATTTCAGCTCACCAGAACTCCATTTCCTGAAGCTTAAGGGCATATTTTATTTCACACATCTGTCAATCATTTTAATGATTCCTGTCATCAGGGTCTAATGCTTGCGTTGAAATAACGACCATTAATATCACTCCCACCATCGTCGTTATTGTGACTTGTCTTCAGGTGATATTAAATGCCATCGTATTTTAATGGGCGTTTTAATGGCATGTTTCCCAATTCAACCAAATAAAACCCCTTCGGATGATGACGGGAGTTGGAGAAAAGTGTTTCCGCCCTCAATATATTGCTTTACAGTTAAGAGTTTTACGTCGCACCGACACAGATAGGTCTTATGGCGACGATGGGATAGGAAAGGCCTAGGAGTTGGAAGGAAGCGGCCGTGGCCTTAATTAAGATACACTCGCCTAGTGTGAAAATGGGAAACCACGGGGGCCATTATTTATTTTATTTATTATTTATTTAGAAATGAGGTTTACAGGTTGCTTGGTCGACCCCGCAGTCTAGGGGTAGTTAGCCTGCCCCTTACTGGATGCTCCGGATTCGATTCCCGGCCAGGTCAGGGTTTTTTTTTGCTAGGGGCTTTACGTCGCACCGACACAGATAGGTCTTATGGCGACGATGGGATAGGAAAGACCTAGGAGTTGGAAGGAAGCGGCCGTGGCCTTAATTAAGGTACAGCCCCAGCATTTGTCTGGTGTGAAAATGGGAAACCACGGAAAACCATCTTCAGGGCTGCCGATAGTGGGATTCGAACCTACTATCTCCCGGATGCAAGCTCACAGCCGCGCGCCTCTACGCGCACGGCCAACTCGCCCGGTGGTCAGGGGTTTTAGTTAGTGAGACGTAAAACAAATAACATTATTAAAAAACATAACGAACCTGGTGGCTGTAGCGACATTGGATGTACCACGGCGACCATAGTGGTCTTCGTTTCAGAAGGCACCGTGTCTGAATCCCGGTCGGGCCGGGGATTTAAACTGAATGGTTAATCCTTCAATCTCGCGGTCTAGAAGTTTATGTTCGTCTTAATACACATCTCTTCATCTAAACAAGTCACACCACTACGGACACACGTTATAGTGAAATTATCCTCCCTCGTAAAGTTGGTGTCAAGAAGAGCATGAACCGTGAAATAGGTCCAATTCCACATGGAGTTCCTATTAATATTAAAGTGGAAATAAACCGCACGTAATTCTGTAAAATACACCTTGTTTCACATATTAATACAGATAGGTCCTAGGTACAAATAAAAATACAAACTGATCACATTCTTCTTCTTGTAAAAAAAGAAGCATCAGAGAATATAGGGATAATAGTATTCTCAAACTACGGTTCGATAATCGATACTAAAAGTGAAACGATGAAATCAAAGAATAAGTGAATGACTCAAATGTGGAGGAGTAAATTCTCGTGTGTAAGAAGAAAATATCTAGGATGTGTCTAAAAGGATGAATTTATGCTCTCTCTACTTTCCATTGATTTTGAAACAGAGGTTCTTACATCTTTTTTCATGTATGTGTGTCACCTCTTCATGTGTCCGACTCGTTGCTGAATGGTCAGCATACTGGTATTTGGTTCAGAGGGTCCCGGGTTCGATTCCCGGCCACTTCAGGGATTTTAACCTTCATTGGTTCATTTCAGTGGCTTGGGGGCTGGGTGTTTGTGCTGTCCCCAACATCCCTGCAACTCACACACAACACATAACACTACCCTCCACCACAATAACATGCAATTACTTACACATGGCAGATGCCGCCCACCCTCATAGGAGGGTCTGACTTACGAGGGCTGCACTCGGCTAGAAGTAGCCACACGAAAAAAAAAATAGCCACACCTCTTCATGTACTTGTTTTGTTCTATGAATAGCGTAGGTCTACCTGCTACCATACGTATTGTTATCTGTACGATTATCTGGAGTTCCGAAGGCAGTTGACAGGTGATGGAGCAGTTTCAAGGGAAGTGTAACGTATAGTCTGCATGTGCTGGAAATCAAGCTAGGTCCATCCGAGCACAGTGGTCTTTCAGACATGGTTCGTCGCGATCACAAACGCATCCGCAATCATCATCGTCTTGACGTCCGACTCGTTAGCTGAACGGTCAGCGTACTGGCCTTTGGTTCAGAGGGTCTCGGGTTCGATTCCCGGCAGGGTCAGGAATTTTAACTATCATTAGTTAATTTCCCTGGCACGGGGGCTGGGTGTATGTGTTGTCTTCTTCATCATTCCATCCTTATCACGACTCGCAGGTCGCCTACGGGAGTCAAATCAAAAGACCTGCACCTGGCGCGCCGAACCCGTCCTGAAATCTCCCGGCACTGAAAGCCATACGCCATTTCATTTCATCGTCTTGGCGGTGCATTATTTTGTGTATTCTTATCGCTTTATTTTTACGACGTATCGGAGTGAGGACATGTGCTGTGGCATTACTACGTTGTTTAGAATGACAGGGAGTGGGTCGGGAATTTCGTTATCCGTCGCGCATTGTGAAGACGGTGCGTCGGAGCCCCCAACAATGACGTGTCCGCAAGGTGACATTAAAGGGCGTATTACTGAATAACAGTATGTTTTATTCCCTAGGAATAATAATAATAATAATAATAATAATAATAATAATAATAATAATAATAATAATAATAATAATACATAGTAAACTCATTCGATTATTAGAAATATCCCATTAACCCATCAGTGTTCGCCTCTGTGGTGTAGTGGTTAGTGTGATTAGCTGCCACCCCCGGAGGCCCGGGTTCGATTCTCGGCTCTGCCACGAAATTTGAAAATTGGTACGAGGGCTGGGAGGGGGTCCACTCAGCCTCGGGAGGTCAACTGAGTAAAGGCGGGTTTGATTCCCACCTCCATCCTGGAAGTGGTTTTCCGTGGTTTCCCACTTCTCCTCCAGGCAAATGCCGGGATGGTACCCAACTTAAGGCCACGGCCGCTTCCTTCCCTCTTCCTTGTCTATCCCTTCCAGTCTTCCCATCCCCCCGCAAGGCCCCTGTTCAGCATAGCAGGTGAGGCCGCCTGGGCGAGGCACTCGTCATCCTCCCCAGTTGTATCCCCCGATCCAGAGTCTGAAGCTCCAGGACACTGCCCTTGAGGCGGTAGAGGTGGGGTCCCTCGCTGAGTCCGAGGGAAAAGCCAACCATGGAGGGAAAGCAGATTAAGAAAGAAAGAACCCGTCAGTAATAGGGAGGATATTTATCCATTCAAAGAAGAACTGGCCCTGCTCGTGAGTTTTGAGACTGGCCCAGGTAGAGAAACCTGTTCTTACCAATCCTCTTCCTGGAATTCGTGAGTTTTGGGACTCGTGAGTTTTGAGACGACACGGACCGGGTCAGGGATGTAATGAATGAGTCATATATAGGTTATTAGTACGATGGGGTCGCCACTCCCAAAGTAAGTTATTAATGACTGATAGACGCTATGAAATGAAAATGGAAAGTGTTGCTGGAATGAAAGATGACAAGGAAAACCGGAATACCCGGAGAAAAACCTGTCCCGTCTCCGCTTTGTCCAGCACAAATCACACATAGAGTGACCGGGATTTGAACCACGGTATCCAGCGGTGAGAGGCCGAAGCTGCCGTCTGAGCCACAGAGGCTTGTTTGCACTGTAGAATGTTGCGTATATATGAAGATAAGTGTTTTGGGACGAATTTATTTTGAGAGGAATTAACCATACGAGCAGCCGGGAATCGAACGTGGAGCCCCTTAAACATAAGACCAGTACGCTAACCATTCAGCCTAAGAACCGATTCTACAATAACTATACTAGTGTCCAAAAGTTAAGCATAAGTTACGAGTAAGCAGGGCAATAGGGAATAGACCGCAAATCGCCCGACATACAGTGGCTCAAAACATTTTGGCCTGCCTATAGCCGTGGTATGAATGGAACAGTATAGTACAAATAATGGTACATATAATGGAATTTCACGTATGTAGATATGTAGGAGAGTCAAGTACGTCAGTGGGTTGAATATGGTGCCAAGGAGATTCACGCTGTTTGCAAACGGACCAGTAATACAACGGCGTGCGTCATTACACGCCAAACAAGTATTGGTCTAGTAAACAATATCATCGTGATATCGTGCTGTCTGCCGCAACTCGGGCTCATTATGTCTGTGCCGACACATTGGAACGTAATATTCAGCACTGTTTCCGCGTTCAGCTAGCAATGGGAAGGAAAATGAATGAAACAACCGTGGAAGAAAGGATGATTGCAGTGCGACTATTTCAAAACGGTAAATCTTTCAAGGACATAAGTGAAATTATTGGAAGAGCTGTTGCATCTGTTAAAATATTTTGTACAGGTACAAAAGAAAAAAGACAATAGAAAATAGGCCAAGAAGTGACCGCCCTTCGAGGTTATCAGTACAAGACAAACGGCAAATTGTGCGTGATGTGGCCCAAAATCCTCAATTAAGTGCGCCAAAGATAGCAACTGCGTTACAAGATGTATAAGTGCAAGCGTCATCTGAAACCATCCGAAATGTGCTACGCGAAAAAGGATATGTGGGCAGAACAGCCCGTAGAAAGCCGTACAGCAGTAAGGCTAACAGGAAGAAGAGATTTGCGTACGCTAAAGAGCACAAAAATTACACCTATGAGGATTGGAAGACAGTCGTTTTTACCAATGAGAGTAAATTTACCCTCTTCAGGTCAGACAGACGAGTGACTCTGTGGAGGAAAACGAATTCTGAACTCGAAGAGAAGAATCTGACAGCTACTGTGAAACATGGAGATGGTTCCTTGATGGTGTGGGATTGCATGAGTGCGAGGGTGAAGGTGTGTTAGCCTTTATTGAAGGGACTATGGATCACAAAGCATACATGAACATCTTCAAGTCACATCTTCCATCATGTGTACAAAGAATGGGACTCTCAGCAAAGTATACGTTTACGCAAGATAACGACCCCAAACACACAGCCCTGAACACGAAGCTATGGCTGTTATATAATACTCCACGTTGCATGGAAACTCCACTACAATCTCCCGACATCAAACCCATCGAGAAATTGTGGCACTATTTGGAGCAAAACGTGAGAAAGCATGTCATATCAAACAAAGCTGACCTGAAAGAAGCCTTACTCACCGAAAGGAATAACATACCAAAGGAAACTACGGAAACCTTGGTACGACCGATGCCAAACAGGTTAGATCAGATTATAAAGAGGAA
The DNA here is from genome assembly GCF_040414725.1 of Anabrus simplex. Classification (NCBI taxonomy): domain Eukaryota; kingdom Metazoa; phylum Arthropoda; class Insecta; order Orthoptera; family Tettigoniidae; genus Anabrus; species Anabrus simplex. The sequence goes on along the minus strand of NC_090268.1, from coordinate 299,342,077 downwards.
ATGAGGACTTACCAAGTACTGAAACGTTCACGAAGGATCAAGAAACTGCGTTATGTTAATTCAGACCAATACTTTTTTGGTGGCAAGTGAAAATGATTGTTTTATGTTATATTTTATAGTTATATGGACATAGAAGAATTACGTTTTTGCAATGCACATGTTACACAAGATGATAAATAATCAAGGATTCTAGTATATGTCAATTTTTATCATCATTCAATTCGATTCCTCGTCCTCACATGTAGCATATCTCGATAGACCAATACTTTTTTGAGCCACTGTATGCACTTAACAACCTTACGTGTTCGCTCTGTATAGAAAAGGAGTGTTCCCTGCTTTGACTAGCGACATAACCGCGAGGTAAACACAGCCAGTGTTTGCCCTGTTATAGCGTGTGAAGTGTAGCCTCGTGGTGAACGTGACAACCTAATGACACAACGACGCCATTTGGACCAGTTTTGCAGGGCAGTATACTCGGCCGCTTGGAAGCAAGCCAGACACATACCGAAGTCACCGTATCCTTGAATGTGCCTCAAAGTGTAATTTTCAGGCTTTGGAGACGATTCGAGATAAGAGATGTTAGTCGTAGGCCAGTACCAGGGCGACCAAGGGTAACCACCCCACAGCAGGACCGATATGTGGCCTTAACCGCCCGACGAAATCGGAGTGCACCTGTAAGACAATTGTCGGCGGAGCTTACAGCTGTCACAGGGGTTGCCGTTTCCCGGCAAACTGTGTACCGGAGGCTCAGAACAGCAGGGCTGTTTGCCCGACGTCCAGCGGTGTGCGTCCCTCTCACTCCAGCACAGAGACGAGCCCGTTTACTGTTGAGCCGCCCACATTGAAACTGGACCATGATTGAATTGAGGCATGTGCTCTTCACAGATGAATCCCGCTTCAGTCTGCAGAACGATTCTCGTCCCACATTAATCTGGAGAGAACCGGGTAGCCGATACAACTACCGATACAACTACAGGAACATCGTGGAACGGGACCAGTATGGTGGTGGTGGCGTCATGGTGTCGAGCGACATCATGTTGAATGGCCGTACGGACCTGCACATCTTCATGGGTGGTCCGAGGAACACTGTTAACGCTCGGAGATACAGGGATGAGGTACTGAGACCGCATGTTCAACTCTTCAGAGGTGCGGTTGGTCCAGACTTCCTCTTAATGGACGATATTGCCCGACCGCACCGCGCTGCTCTGGTGGATGAATTTCTGGCTGGGGAAGACATTCATCGCATGAACTGGCCAGCGAGGTTTGCGGATCTGAATCTCATAGAACATGCCTGAGATGCATTGGGGAGGCAAACTGCATCACGTCAGCCTCCACCAAGGACCCTCCAAGACCTTCGCATTGCCCTTTCGAACGAATGGGATCGACTGTCACAAGAGCTCTTGAACCATCTGGTAGAGAGCATGCCACGTCGCTGCGAAGCATGTGTGGTCGTTAGGGGTAACCATACACCCTATTAACAGCATACTTTGTTGTGGAAGACGTTGCCAAGTTTTGTTGCTTGTTGTCAAACGTGTTCCTTAGCTATCAGAACCTTTCTGACACTGTTTTTTTGGACAAGTTGTGTGACATGGTGTGTGAGTCAGCTTCCGTTCGTTCAGCAATCCGTCTGACATTCCTATCAGGTGTTGTGGCCTCGTTTAGTGATTATGCTTAACGTTTGGACACTAGTGTAGTATCCTGACCATCAGGACGGCTCAGCCGTTGCCTGCATTTCATGAACAAATACGCGATCCACCAACCCACATCACGAATTACAATACATTTTAAGTTTGAAAATTTACAATTGCAAGAGTACAACGATCCATGTTTTCGATATACTCTTATGATTGTAGGCTGAATCGGTCCAAGCTGACAGTTTACAGTTATTGTAATTGTCGGGTGAACCAGCCTAAGTTGATGATTTAAAAGTATGATAGGAAAATGAACCGGCCAAAGGCTGCAGTAGTAAACCACGTCAATTACTTTCTTGTGAACCGATTGAGTTGGCCTTGCAGTTAGCATCACGCATCTATAAGCTTGCATTCGGGAGATAGTGGGTCCGATAATTCTGGGGTTGTACGTTAACTAAGGCCACGGTGGTTTTCTTCCCATTCTTAGCTCTTTCATATCCCGTCGACGCCGTAAGACCTATCTGTGTCGGTGCGACGTAAAGCCAATTGTAAAAAAATAAAACAAAAAATATTTTTAGTGTGTACGTTCTTAGCTAACGATTTATTAACAGCGATCTTTCTTTTGCTAGATGTTCCTGTTATATTCTTCTCCACTCGAGAAGACGGTGTATCCTTGAGATTAACCTTCAGTCCAGGAACCGTGGCCTTAGTATGACATAACGAACAGCTTAGAGTTTATTACTTGATGAGGTGAAGAAAATAGTCAGTGCCCTCGTAATAAAGTTTAGTGGCGTTACATCCTTCATTTCTTACTTTTTTTAAAGGTATTATCCCCAAGGATATTTCTGCAAGGTGAAATCATCTTCGCATTTGATTTGTCGTGAATAGCACGTCTGTTCATTACCATATTACCATTCATAGCATTAACGAGTTTGTATCGCGGAATGCTTTCGTAGGTGCATATAGATAATGCTGGCCCCGTGGTGTAGGGGTAGCGTGCCTGCCTCTCGTTCGGATGCCCCGGGTTCGATTACAGGCCAGGTCAGGGATTTTTCTCTCGACCTGAGGGCTGGTTCGAGGTCCACTCAGTCTACGTGATTAGAATTGAGGAGCTATCTGACGGTGAGATGGCAGCCGCGGTCTCGAAAGCCCAGAATAACGGCCGAGAGGATGCGTCGTGCTGACCACACGGCCCCTCGTAATCTGCAGGCCTTTTGGCTGAACAGCGGTCGCTGGGCAGGCCAAGGCCCTTTCAAGGGCGTTAAGTGCCGTGTGGGGGGGGGGGGATATAGATAACACTTCGTGAGGTAAGGACAGTGTCGGATTCAACATTTCCGCACCGCTAGGCCCAATTATAGCACGCACCACACCCTCTCCCACCAGCAAAGAACAATAGTCAAGTAGTTGAAATAACAACAGAATATTGCACATCGTGCAAGTAAAATTAAAATACACAGCCTGTTTCCAGTCACTCAACCGGATCACGGACGGAATGAATGAAGCCCCCATCTAGCGGCGAGGATAGGAATCGTGCCGGCTGCCGAAGCCTGTCGCACTCCTCTGGGACAATGATTAATGACTGACAGATGAAAAGAAGTTATATTGGAGAGTGTTGCTGGGATGAATGATGGCAGGGAAAACCGGACTACCCGGAGAAAAACCTGTCCCGCCTCCGCTTTGTCCAGCATAAATGTTACATGGAGTGACCGGGACTTAAACCACGGAACCCAGTGGTGAGAGGCCGTCGAGCTGCTCTCTGAGCCACGGAGGTTGATCTACTTCGTGCAAGTAATATTTAAAATACACAGTACTGGAGCATCCAGAACCTGATAACACTTAATTATGAACATAAACTCACCAATCGTAGAGGTTATCGTCTAACATTGCAAAATTGTCGAACATATCTAAGTTATATACAATAGTTGAAGTGGTCATCGGTCAAGAGGTCGGCTTCGTTAGCGTCAATGTGAGACGATAAATTTTATGATTAGTGAGTTTATTTGATCTTTAAAAGTTATTTGGATCTGAATAATCGCATATTGTATAATTTTAAATAACGTTACTGGTACGATGTACCACATTCTGTTTCAAGTACATGTTTGTTGTTCTTTTGTGCCTAGGCGCAGAAATGTCAAAACCACCACATGGCTGTTAGGAATGTAAGACCACACAGGTGCAGTGTTGTTTTTAAGAATACATAGCGAAAACTTAAGCAGATAACTTCTAAAAGTAAAATATATTATTGTAAATTTAAAAAAAATGTTCATAGCAAATATTTAAAAAAGTATGTATAGCCAAAATGTGGTGTTCTCTGATGCTGACTCCCTTAGGGACTGTTGTGTGATCATATTCGAAAGATTTGAAATCTGAAGGAAAAATACGGTATCCTAATATTTTAGCGTAACCATTTCCTTGCAAATTATGTGCCAAAATAATTTTAAATACGCGCTGCAATATATATTATCCGAGCAAAGGAGGAGTGCATACGGTCCTCGCATTTAATATTTTATCAGTAAGGCTCAGATGTTTAGGAAAAGGTCATATTTCTTTCCTGAGCTCATTTCCCCCGAAATCTGAAAAATAACTGAATGATTGGTCCCAGACTCCGTTTACAGCATTTCATGTTGCATATAAATGCATAATTTCGGCAATTTTTATTGTTTTTGTTCATATTTTGCTTACTTTATTGATAATAAGGTCATATTTGGTTATATCTAGAGGATTTTTGTTTAAATTGAGGCGTCGTTTTTTTTAACAAGGTACACATTATCTCCTTCTCGTTTCAAACACAGGATTTCGAAATACTGTAGTAGATATAATTTTTCTTTCTTTTTCCGAAACAGATAGGTAGTTTGTTTAGAAGACGTGGCTCCGAGAAAGTGATGCTGGACGAACGTACGCCGACAGATACCAAAAAGTATGCTAATATTTCGAATTTTTGGTCTTTATTTAGGAAAGCAGAGTGAGAAATGCGCCTCATGGTACGCTACTTAATGAATATATAAAGTCTTGACGTACCTACTGTAACTCTATCAGTTTGCATGATAAATGTATCTGCTCTATTATCGGTAATTACTTTGTGACATGCTTAATGTTAGTAATACCCTTATACAGTGGTTCTCAATTTTTGTGGGTCTGCGCCCCCTTTTCATCCGTAAATTATTTCACGTCCCCCTAATGAATTATTGATTTACACAAGTTCTACTTTTCTGTTAGGATTAATATCTCAAAAAACAGTTTATAATGATGTTTTATTATTATTAATTATGAGTACTTAACACATCCTATTACATGTTTCAAAGTAATATTTAGAATGCAATCACTTTACAAAGAAAGTCATGAATAACACAAATAATCACACAACAAGAGAATAACACAAATTACAGTAAATATATTACGGAGGATATTGCAATTAACATTTCAAACTACATTATTTGATTTGATTTTGAAAGAACAGAATTAATGATTAATGAGTAGGCTGGCACTGTTTTTTCACAAATTTTTTAATGTTTCGTTCCAACTATGAGAGTGCACACCTCAGATCACTGTCGACATCTAGCCGTGCTCTTGATTCGATGTAAGCCAGCGTAGAAAACCGAGATTCACATAGATATGTTGATGTTAACCGCACCAACAACCTTGCAGGTTCCATAGCAACTTGTGGGTATATTGAAAAATAGTTTAAACCAAAATTCTTCAACAGTCAAATTTAGAAACTAAGCTTTTGCTATGGAATCACATATTAGGTCGATTTCCTGCTCCTGAAGGGAATCAGGGATCAAATCCAGTTCTATTTTGAACGGGTTTCGAATTAACTGAAATTGCCAGCTATCTGAAAAAAACATCTGGAATGTAGCGTCCAACTTAGGTTTTCAAGGATGACAAATGTTCTGAAATTGAGCTCATCAATTCACTTTTTAATTTAATGGAAGATTTTGTGTGTCATCAAGAAGCTCGTTAAGTATAATAATTTTAGTGAAAGCTTTTTTCTACGTGTACGATTTAGCGGTGATGAAGATAACTTTCTGTAGTAGATTCTTTACTTTGACACTACTTTTTTACTCTTGAACAAATTTGTGTGTTTTTTCATTGCCCACCACGCATTTCCTGAAATTCTCCAACGCCTCCCCGGGGGGGGGGGAGGGGGGCGCCCCCCATGTTGAGAACCGTTGCTCTAATACTTGCTATCTATCCCTAAAATTCTTAATTCATATTTTACCTTTTAGGTCATATTTAGGCAGTTTTTAGTGCGTATTTGTTTGCATATTTTGTACTTCTTCAGGTCATAAACTTCCGAACCCAATTTATCAAACTTAATTATTATCAAAATATAATTTTCCCATGTAGACACAAACCGCATGGATTCCTACAACAAACATCACATCCTGTAGGTTTAGTTGCACCCGAGCTGAGTGGCTCAGACGGTTGAGACGCTGGCCTTCTGACCCCAAATTGGCAGGTTCGATCCTGGCTCAGTCCGGTGGTATTTTAAGTTGATCTAATACGTTAGCCTCGTATCAGTAGATTTACTAGCACGTAAAATAACTCTTGCGGGCCAAAATTACGGTACCTCGGCGTCTCCGAAAACCGACGAAAAGCGGTTAGTGGGACGTAAAACAAAAGTAATAATAGAGCGCTTGTCTAAGCATTAATATCCTGTAGGTATACTTCAACGAGTATCAAGTATAATGAGCACTACACAATGTTCGTGCAAAAACATTAGGGGCACGGGCATTTGAAACCTCCTACTATTTATGGAACTCTCCCCACAAAACCTATCTGAGGGCTAGAAGAGTATGCAATCGAACAGTGGAAGCTTATACTTTTCACTCCTCTAGAGCTCTTCGTAGCCTGCAGTGGAGATGTACTTGGCTAAACTTGTAATATTAGTAATAGTCTATAGTAATAACGTATTATTAACACTATTTTTTTTGCGCATCATCTGTATATATCACATAAGGGGCACTCCACCAAATAGTCATTCTTATTAATATTTTACCAATTCCTAAGTGTTCAAGGGCCCTCATAATGGTTGTTTTATCCAGAGTACGAGTGAGAAAGTGCTTTATCCAGGTTTCCGAAGTTCAAATTACTGCCCTAAGATTCAAAAGCAAAATGAATAAAATTCCTGTAAAAAAAAAAATCTTACGAACTGTGTCTGCGAGTGTTCAATCTGTCCCTTATGAATGGGCTACTGCTGCGATTTGTAAGCTTCCGAATTGCTGTCAATGTGTGCAGTCCAGGGGAGTGGGCGAGTGTTGGACAGAGGAGAGTAACGTTTTCAGTTATTTATATTACTTGTTTAAGAGCCAACATCTTAATGGTTTCGGCCACGGTGGAAAAGTAATATGTTGGAACTGGAAGTATAGCGACCATGACCTTAATTAAGATAAGGCATTTACAGTACATGATGTGAACATGGGAAACCAATGGAAACCAAATCCACAATCTCAAATGCAAGCTTGCAGCTACATGACGTGCAAAAAACCAATGCAATCTGCATACAGGCCATGAAGCCCATGGAGGAATGGAAAGTGAAGACTTCCGTTACTCTTAACCTCAACACCGATTACGATAGAGATGTTAGTTCTATATCCAGTTGCCTTCGTTCCTATAAATTAACCAGATACTTATTTTTAGTGTGAGCTGAGAGAAGTAGGGGCATATACCTTGGGACAAAACATGATGGACTCTTCCTGGAAGCGAGCTGGAAGCCAGGTGTCAATCACACCCTGAACCCTGCCTAGTTAACGCGTTCTGACTGATCCTTGTTTGGTGTGGAGAGGTTGCCAAACCACTTCCTTCCACACTCTCTTCAGTCTTTACCCTTTCTTCGTGTCGAGTGCAGTAGATGATTTTGGTAACTCCCGCTACAATAGACGTAGTAAATCCTATAAGCCACTAATAGACACCGACATGCCGCAAAAGAGTAGTGGTGTGAGGCGAGGTCGTCGTATTTTGTCTCCAAGTACACCTTTCATGATATTTCAACTTTCTGAGGATGGGAAAAGAGTGCCCTTCCTGGAGAACTAAGCACGCCTTAACCACGTCGGCTACTCACTAGGCAATACTTTGTCTTCCCGTGTAGTCGGGCTGTCGTCGCTAAATGTCAGTACCACAAAGTTAGTTTAATAAAACTGTAAAATTACTTCGATACTAACGTGAAATTCAGGTACATAATTCTTTATATACCGAAGACATGGCACTTCAATGTTCCACAAGATTGTACAATTTGAGGAAGGTTGTTCCAATCCCTCTGTTTACCAAACAAATGTGTACCATTCATTACAGAAGTGCAAGCATGAGGACAACTGCGGAGAAAACCGTTGGTCAAATAACAAAGGCGTCGAAATGTTTGACTTGTGACGTCATTCAAGCACCTTAAGAGTGCTCGAGAGTACAGTTCTTATTTGTGAAGTGTGCACGTTGTATAGTAACTTCTGTTACCAACAGACTATAAGTTAACGTAGTCTCGTTGTAACTGTAGAGCAGATAGGACCTCGGTTTTCTATGTTGTAAAATGTTACTGATTTTTACACCCACTAACTACTTTTACCGTTTTAGGAGCCGAGGTTCCAGAAATTTTTTCTCGCAGGAGTTCTTTTACATACAGTAAATCTGTCAACGTAAGGCCGGTGTATTCTTCTTCTTCTTCTTAATCTGTTTACCCTCCAGGGTCGGTTTTCCCCTCCGACTCAGCGAGGAATGAACCTCTACCGCCTCAAGGGCAGTGTCCTGGAGCTTCAGACTCTGGGTTGAGGGATACAACTGGGTAGGATGACCAACACCTCGTCCAGGCGGCCTCGCCTGCTATGTTGAACAGGGGCCTGGTTGGGGGATGGGGAAGTTTGGAAGGATAGACAAGGAAGACGGAAGGAAGCGGCTGTGGCCTAAAGTTAGGTACCATCCCGGCATTTGCCTGGAGGAGAAGTGGGAAACCACGGAAAGCCACTTCCAGGATGGCTGAGGAGGGAATCGAACCCCCCTCTACTCAGTTGACCTCCCGAGGCTGAGTGGGCCCCGTTCCAGCCCTCGTACCACTTTTCAAATATCGTGGCAGAGCCGGAAATCCAACCCGGGCCTCTGGGGGTGGCAGCTAATCACACTAATCACTACACCACAGAGGCGGACGCCGGTGCATCCAGCAAATTCAAAATAAAACCAGATTGAGCCGTCATCGACCCTACTAATTTACCGGGCGAGTTGGCCGTGCGGTTAGGGGCTCACAGCTGTGACCTTGCATCCGGGAGATAGTGGGTTCGGGTCCCACTGTCGGCAGCCCTGAAGATGGTTTTCCGTGCTTTCCCATTTTTACACCAGGCTGTACCTTAATTCAGGCCACGGCCGCTTCCTTCCCTCTCCTAGGCCTTTCCTATCTCATCGTCGCCAAACGATCTATCTACGTCGGTGGGACGTAAAACAAAAACAAAGTTGTAAATAAAAAAACCTGCCAGTTTAAGGGACATGACAGAAATGTTGCGATTTTGATCAAAAAGTCGAATTTTCAGTTTTAACCTTAAAAAATCTCCCAATTCTTCCTGTTTTAAGTCTCGTCATTTTTAAAGCTCTAAATGCTGTATTTGAAATAAGTGGTCTGGCGTGCATAGAGCAAGGCCACACCCCTTTCGCTCTCGCTGTCAGACAAAATTAGCTTCAAAGTTCTTTCGGATTACGATTTCAATAACACCGCTGGAATATATCTACCTTGCTGTAGGCCTACGCTGTCCGATTCGTTGGCTGAATGTTCAGCGTACTGGTCTTCGGCTCAGAGGGTCCCGGGTTCGATTCCCGGTCGGGTCGGAGATTTTAATCGCGTCTGATTAATTCTTCTAGTTCGGGGACTGGGTATTTGTGTCCGTCCGAACATTCTACTCTTCATATTCAGACAACATACCACACTACCAACCACCACAGAAACACGCAATAGTGATTACATCCCTCCGTATAGGATTGGCGTCAGGAGCGGCATCCGGCCGTAAAACAGGGCCAAATCCACGTGCGCGACACAGTTCGCATCCGCGAACCCACAGGTGTGGGGGAAAAAGCGGTAGAAAAATAAGTGGTGGGCCTACGCCGTGCGTAAGAGGAGAAATATATCTGAGGGAGTCATTTACAGTCCATGGCAGTTTAAGGGCCAGCATTCTTTTTAAAACTTTCAGTTTTAAACTTTTTCAGCTCTTTGCCATCCAAAAATTGCTCCTTGCGACCGATTTCTTTTAGGATTCACCTAAAATGTTCAGAGAATGTTTGAATATATGCATGAATTAGAAGTAGTTCTGCATGTTATTATCAGCTGAATATTACCTTCATATGTTTACTCCTTAAATAACATGAAACTACATTTTTGCCTATTGAATGAACAATGGATTTAAAAAAATATCTCGAATAGTTTATAGCTGACTGCAAAACCTGGAACTGTTCTTAAATATATGGTTTTTTTTTTGGACAAGTCTGATAAATTGTGGTCCCAAAAATTAAAACTGTACCGTAACGATCATTTTCCACGCGACATATACAAATAGAAATTATCTGTCAGTAATTTCCTAATGCAGTAAGCTCGCAGTTGCGATCAATAGTATTCTGTAAGAAGGAAGTCAGCTCCCGGACGAAACTATCTTTACATCAGTCTGTTTTCAGACCAACTTTGCTTTACGGGAGCGAAAGCTGGGTGGACTCAGGATATCTTATTCATAAGTTAGAAGTAAGACATTAAAGTAGCGGGAATGGGTGCTGGTACAAACAGGTGGGAACAATGGCAGGAGGGTACTCGGAATGAGGCGATAAAAGCTAAGTTAGGAATGAGCTCGCTGGATGAAGCTGTACTCATAAACCGGCTTCAGTGGAGGGGTCATGTGAGTCGAATGGAGGAGGACAGGTTACCTAGGAGAATAATGGACTCTCTTATGGAGGGTAAGAGAAGTAGAGGGAGACCAAGACGACGATTGTTAGACTCAGTTTCTAACGATTTAAAGACAAGAGGTATAGAATTAAATGAGGCCACAGCACTAGTTGCAAATAGAGGATTATGGCGACGTTAGTAAATTCACAGAGGCTTGCAGACTGAACGCTGCCGGGCTGAGTGGCTCAGACGGTTAAGGCGCTGGGCTTCTGGCCCCAACTTGGCACGTTCGATCCTGGCTCAGTCCGGTGGTATTTGAAGGTGCTCAAATACGTCAGCCTCATGTCGGTAGATTTACTGGCACGTAAAAGAACTCCTGCGGGACTAAATTCCGGCACCTCGGCGTCTCCGAAAACCGTAAAAGGCATAACGGCAGTGGCGTATCCTGGAATCTCCACTGAGGCATGCAACTAGTAACCATGCAGTTAACACAATGTATTAAGTAAATTTCAATTCTACTCACCCTAATTACATGTAAGTGACTGAGCCAAACAGTTTTACTGTAAGTTCCTGGATTGAACGTGCGTACACAATTCTTGTTTTCTATTTTTAAATTTACGAGAGTCCGCCTCTGTGGTGTAGTGGTTAGTGTGATTAGCTGCCACCCCCGGAGGTCCGGGTTCGATTCCCGGCTCTGCCACGAAATTTGAAAAGTGGTACGAGGGCTGGAACGGGGTTCACTCAGCCTCGGGAGGTCAACTGAGTAGAGGTGGGTTCGATTCCCACCTCAGCCATTCTGGAAGTGGTTTTCCGTGGTTTCCCACTTCTCCAGGCAAATGCCGGGATGGTACCTAACTTCAGGCCACGGCCGTTTCCTTCCCTCTTCCTTGTCTATCCCTTCCAATATTCCCATCCCCCGCAAGGCCCCTGTTCAGCATAGCAGGTGAGGCCGCCTGGGCGAGGTACTGGTCATCCTCCCCAGTTTTGTCCCCGACGCAGAGTCTGAAGCTCCAGGACACTGCCCTTGAGGCGATACAGGTGGGATCCCTCGCTGAGTCCGAAAAGCCGAGGGAAAAGCCAACCCTGGAGGGTAAGCAGATTAAGAAGAAGAAGGAGAAGAAGAAAAATTTTTTTGCTATGGGCTTTACGTCGCACCGACACAGATAGGTCTTATGGCGACGATGGGATAGGAAAGGCCTAGGAGTTGGAAGGAAGCGGCCGTGGCCTTAATTAAGGTACAGCCCCAGCATTTGCCTGGTGTGAAAATGGGAAACCGATAGTGGGATTCGAACCTACTATCTCCCGGATGCAAGCTCACAGCTGCGCGCCTCTACACGCACGGCCAACTCGCCCGGTAAAGAAGAAATATACGAGGGAAGGTAGAGGTCTCCCGGCTTGAACTATTTGAATCTTTTCATCAAACGAACGGCCAGTAAACTGATTTACAATTATATCCGTTTTAGACTCATCCATCGTTAATACCACAATAAGACCGAAAACGACGAATAGCACAGGAACAGCACACACAGAATGAACTCACTAATCAGCAAAACACACAATGAATTAACTCACTAGTTAGCCACAACTGAAGCACTGGAGGAAAGTCACCTCAGTGGCATTGGTCAGTTTCGTCACGTTGGGTTCTCGCTGGGGGATAATCTGTGGGTCCCGTTCGCTGTAAACATGTCGACTTTCTCCAAGTTGCTAACAGATGGCAGAGGGTAGCACGGGTATGGGGTGACAAATTCTGACCAAGTTTCAATTGCAGCGACATCGTTCGGAGGGTTTCAGAACTACGTCTGCCACCGAATGCAATTTTAAGATTGAATGCCTTGCATCCTTAACTCCGCCATGCTGTCTCTTTCTTCCTAGAGAGGAGTAGACGGCGAGACTACACCAGCACCACACGTAGTCAAGCAACGGAACTAGTACAGTTGCGCGGACCTTTTGAACTTCTGAGAGATGAAATCGTTAATATTTGACTTTAAACAACCTAAAATCGTACATCAGACAGTTCTTTGTGTAATCATAACGCATGCAGTGAATGCCTTGCATTCAAGGAGAATACGCCCCTGCATAACGGTCTATAACGTTAATGTATGTATGTATTTATTTTTACAACCAATTAACTAATCAACTTCAGGTTTTCCGTAGTGCTATATCTTATTAATATGTGCTTGTGTTTTATATTTGGTTTTGATAAGTAGTACATTGTAGAAGTTCAAACACTCTGTCATGACTCCCCTTAAGCACGGAAAGTCAGTGCTGTACCGTCTGGGCCACTCAGCACTCGGCCTAGATACGTGTTTTCAGGTGAACACGGTTGTAATACAAATCGTAAGGAAATGATGATAAAAGCGAACAAAACAAACCCACGTTCTTACAGGCTCTGGAGTGAGAGTATCAAATAGTATTTTTTCTGACCGTGAATCTGTTTGGATTCGATCAGACCGATTTCAGTGAAACTTGGTACGATAAATGTTATTATTTCGTGTGACTGTTGAACGCCCTTGTTGGCTACCGAGTGTATGCTTCGAAGCAGTGAATCGATTAATTCAACTGCCCGACTGAATTGAATCACAGCAACGACGAGCTCACGGCACACGAGTCAGTTGCAGTGTTGCCAACTTAGCGGATTTTCCGCTAAATTCGGCGGAATTAGAAGACTGTCGGCGGAGAAATCTATCATTTAGCGGACAGCGGATTTTTTGGTGGAATTCTAGATTTATTATAGCGGAATTTAGTGTTTTAACCATTTTACGTTTTAAAAAAAATGTACTCTAGTCTGAGCTATTCCGTATTTCTTGTCAGGAGCTAGCAGTAACAGGAGGAAAATTGCTATTTGGATTTGATATGAGATCATAAAACCAAACCCCATGACACTACAGCCCTTGAAGGGCCTTGGCCTACCAAGCGACCGCTGCTCAGCTCGAAGGCCTGCAGATTACGAGGTGTCGTGTGGTCAGCACGACGAATCCTCTCGGCCGTTATTCTTGGCTTTCTAGACCGGGGCCGCTATCTCACCGTCAGATAGCTCCTCAATTCTAATCACGTAGGCTGAGTGGACCTCGAACCAGCCCTCAGATCCAGGTAAAAATCCCTGACCTGGCCGGGAATAGAACCCGGGGCCTCCGGGTAAGAGGCAGGCATGCTACCCCTACACCACGGGGCCGGCGATATGAGATCATGGTATCATAAATTTGTAATGCGTGGGGAAAGGTTACTTATCTCTTAGTTGACGGATGACGCCAGATAATGAAACTATGAGAGAGTAGCATTTTGAACGGGCCTGTTCTGTGTGTGGCCCTTGATGTAGGGGATTCACCTAGTTTTCACCCGGCACTAAAACGCCTACAAGTTTTAGCTCGCCGGCTCGCGGGCAGGGGTTAATCCCAGTGAAACTCACAGATCAGGTGAGTGCAGACATTTACTTTTATTATTATTATTGCTCATTATTTGAGATCGGATTTCTTGGCGGAATTTTAGCGGATTTTTAGTAGTATTTAGCGGATCTTGAAAATATAAGTTGGCAACACTGGTCAGCTGCCTCGCAGCATACAGTGCTGAGTGGCGCTCTCGCGGATCATTGAGACACGACACGCACATGGTTCATTATCAGAATACTGGCCATCGGCGGCGAGTCATTTAGAGTCATGGTTCACTGAAGGAACTCTCGTTCTCAGCTCATTTGAAAATAATACAACTCACTTGCCTTACCACTAACAGGGAGGTTTAAATAATAGTGTAGTTGGATTCGTTTCCACTGTTATAAAAGTAGGTAAATTGAGGACATAGGTGGACTAACGACTTAAGCCGCCTTAAGTTATTAGTCCAGCCATTATGAGTTCTGAATCCCCAATGTCTGTTTTAATATCCATAAACAATAGTTTGTCTCCGATGATCCTAGATGGAACTAGAGGCATGTATTTCAATATGGTGTTTAAGTTGTTAGAGAACATGGCGTGTGGTATCAGAGCTCTTTGTCATGGCCAAACATGATGTTTGCTTGCAGGCGACATTCAGCTGTTAATCGTGTGAAATTTACAGTGGCTTATTATCATAGCCGTTTTAATGTTTTCTCAAAGAAAATAACTCTTATTATTGAACGTAAAGAGGATTTAAACTTAAACAAAGTGTTGCCTCCTGCACTGAGGTAAGGTAAGGGTGTATTCTGCCCGAAGGCAGGTCCGAACCTCCGCAGAGGCGTTCCTGAGCCGGAGTTTACGTGCGGTAGGGTGGCCAGTTCCTTTCCGCTCCACGGCTGCTGACGTTCTCCATTCTTGAACAGTTCCAGCCTTAGGAGTAAAGGTGGAATTAAAATTTTTAGTTGATTAGCCACACTTCACGGAACCCAATTAACTTATAGCCCACCAGCAGCGCGTGGCAACCCATCCAACTCCTGACCACGCCCAATGTTGTTTAACTTCGGAGATCTCACGGGATCCGGTGTTTCAACACGGCTACGGCCGTTGGCTCCTGGACTGAAGTTGGTAAAAAAGAATGACATTTTGTCCCTGCTCAAGTTTATGACTCCAGAAAAATTAGAGTGGTTGAGGAAAGTTGTACATGGTGCTCCTTCCGATGGCTTTAATGACTTAGAAGATTATGTAAGTGACAGTGGATAAAATGAATCAAATTTGTAATGAACACTGCATCTCTATGATCTATTATTTATTTACTAACATATTTCTCTATAATATTTAAAAATCAATTTTAGTGATTTGTTTTTCCATGCACTGAAAAAAGAGTAAATTGATTTTTCGTGAATGTCCTAATGCAGAAGTGTATTTATTTGTTATTTAAACTTTTTTTAGATAATATACGCAGTTAAGAGTTAGAGCAAACGCTCATTAACTCGGAAACTTAGGTTTGAAGTATGTTCATATGTACTAGATTAACAATATTTCGACTTAACGTAAATACCTACCAACCCTAGGAAAGAATTATACTAGTAATATAACTTCAAAATAATAGCCGATATATATGTGCGTTCGACTGGCAGAGATTCTAAAACTTTGATCGTGTTTTTCTCAGAACTTGATTTTCTGACTTAAGTCGTTAGTCCACCCATGTCCTCAATTATAATTCCAAAGTAGATAGTAAGTAGATAGGCTAATTATAGGGTCTTATATTTATTAGTTTAAAGAATCTTGATGATATTATAAGTGAGATGCCATTCGACAATTAATTCAACTTAACTCTATAGCCTAGGGCCCTAGGCTATGTCATGTCTATGAGTCATAGTATGATGTGCGACTTGCAGATATGTTGGGGACAATACCAACACCCAGTCCCCAAATCAGGAAAATTAACCATTTAAGTGCCGGGAATTTAACCCAGGGCACTCTGAACCAAAAGAGACTACGCTGACCATTCAGCCGATGAGTCGGACACTTGATAGGATGATGAAATAAGACACCATAAACTAGGGCTCACTCGTCTGATGTGTGGAGGGGTACATGCAATCCGTGTATCCGGAAAGTGAACGTTGCTCAAAAACGTGTGCACTCACGCGTAGGCGGTTACAAACGTTAGCGGGCAGAGTAGCCGTGAAGTACCACATTGACTTCTCAGTTGGGTTATTGGAGTTTGATTCTTGCTGACAGCAATGCTTGTTTTTGTTGTATAAAATTACAATGTTTCGAACATTCTAGAATTTTCTGGACTGGAAATACAATTATAATGCTGGTTACAAAGGAACATAACTAACTTTGTTTTGTTTTCCGTGCGGTTTGGGTCGTGCAGCTGTGAGCTTGCATACGGGTGATAGTGGGTTCGAACCCCACTATTGGCAGCCCTGAAGATGGTTTTCTGTAGTTTCCCATTTTCACACCGGACAAATGCTGTATCTGTACCTTAATTAAGGCCACGGGCAATTCCTTCCACTCCTAGCCCTATCCTATCGTCGTCATAAAAACTATCTGTGTCGGTGCGACGTAAAGAAAAATTATAAAATAACGTTCGTAGAGCATGCAATTCTGTTTGTGCTGTCAACATTTAATTTTCAGTATTGTTTCATACAACGGTATATTTCTACAGTGCATACTAAGGACATTCTACGTTATCCTCAGATAATGGTCGGAGCCGCTCAGCTGTTTTCAGCAATTAATTATAACACTCTATTGATTTTACGGCAAAATGATAATTGCAATTAAATTTAAATGTCAATTTATGATTCACTCAAGGTTTCTTTAATTCAGTCTTGCTCACCTCGTTGTGAGTGTCTACAGTAGAAATATTAACGATGTTAGGTTGTAAATTGCCGGGCTAAGTAGCGCTGGGCTTCTGAACTCAAGTTGGCGGGTTCGATTCCGGTTCAGTCCGGTTTTATTTGAAGGTGCTCAGATACATCGGCCTTGTGTCTGTTGATTAAATGGCACGCTAAAGAACTCCATCAGGACAAAATTTTGTCACCTCGGCGTCTCCAAAAACCGTAAAAGAAGTTGGTGGGATGTAAACAAAATAAAATTTCTTCTTCTTCTTCTTCTTCTTCTTCTTCTTCTTTCGATTCGCCCTCCTTGGAGTACGTTGAATCAATCACTTCTTTGTGTGCTGTTCTTTTCTTAGTGCCCAGTATTTGTTCATTCTTTCTGATCTTCGTTTCCTCTCATCTTCCGAGATAATAGGTTTGTCCTTGGATGTAGATTTGTCTTGAAACCTTATATTTTCAACCGGACCAGTTGGCCATGCGTTAGGGGCACGCAGCTGTGAGCTTACATCCGGGAGATAGTGGGTTCGAACCCCACTGTTGGCAGCCCTGAAGATGGTTTTTCCGTAGTTTTCCATTTTCACACCAGGCCTTAATTAAGGCCACGGCCGCTTCCTTCTCATCCCTAGGCCTTTCCTATCCCATCGTCCCCATAAGACCTATCTGTGCCGGTGAGACGTAAAACAAATAGCAAAAAAATCTTATATTTTCGTCTTTAGTTATTACTTTAACTGTTCGATCGAACAGTGAATTTTCTGTAATTGTTAATTATACTAGATCTTTTTCAGTTTCTTTAAACCAGTTCTACTTTGTTTTGAAGTTACGGAAGAAGTCAAATATTTGTTTGGTTAATCTGTCAGAGTTCATTCTGAGGAGGTTACCGTGAGCATTGATCCTTCTTTCCGAATGGAATCTGAGAGTTTTTCACTTTTCTTGTAGAGCGTTAAATTCTTGAAATATTCTATCTTATTTTCCTAAAATGTTATTGGTCTAACGATCTTTCTTAAAATGTTCCTTTCTTTTAGCTCAAGTTTCTCAATCTGGCCTTTGAAAAAACTTTCATCAGTCATGGAAGTGTGTGATGTCAAACAATTTACCCTAGCTGGACTAATCACATTATTATAAAGTGGTAAAATATCTCTACCAGAGGTTTATGAAGAATTAATATTTCCTCACACGATCTCAGGTTGGCTGAATGGTTAGCGTTGGGTTCTTCGGTTCGGAGAGTCTCGGGTTCGATTCCCGGCCGGGTCGGGGATTTTAATCGCGTGTGATTTATTCTTCTGGCCCGGGACTGGTGGTTTGTGTGTTTCATAACACTCTCCTCTTCATATTCAGGCAACACTCTACACTACCAGTCACCACAGAAACACGTAATATTGATTGCATTTCTCCACATTCGGTTGGCATCAGGAAGGGCACCCGGCCAGAAAACAGTGCCAAGTCAACATGTGCGACACACTTCGAACCCACATCCCCAATAATAATAATAATAATAATAATAATAATAATAATAATAATAGCTATCTCTCCAGTTGATGGAATTAGTGAAGTCGTGTCCTCATCCCGAGGTGGTGCAGCTGTTTTCAGGCACACCCCCAACGGAGATGAGTTACATGCACCATTTCAACCACATACCAGCTCGCTTGTCATTCTTAAATTTAAATTTATGGCAGTACCGGGAATCGAACACGGACTCACGAGGACTGCAGCTAACAACACTACCGAGCCCGATAACTGCCGTCGCTTAAGTGCGGCCAGTATCCAGTACCCGGGAGATAGTGGGTTCGAGCCCCACTGTTGGCAGCCCTGAAGATGGTTTTCCGTGGTTTCCTATTTACACACCAGGCGAATGCTGGGGCTGTACCTTAAATAAGGCCACGGCCGCTTCCTTCCCACTTCTAGCCCTTTCCTCTCCTATCGTCGCCATAAGACCTAACTGTGTCGGTGCGACGTTAAGCAACTTGTAAAAAAAGAAAGCTAATAACACTGATCGTTACGCTACGAAGACTGATAGAACTAATGTATGCAGTTCTATCTCCTATAAGTTAACTCACCTTTTCTATATTTACGTGAGACCACGTGCCAAATTGTTCCTCGCACGATCTCTCACCTGCTGCACGCGACCAGCTTGGCCTACATCCACCTACATTAAGACTGAAATTGGTTTTTTCATCTCGTTCTCATCCTTGATTTGCTACAGCTACGATGGTGATATTATGTAAATTGATTTCCACAAATTATTCGACCTAATCTGCTGTTGTTACTTCAAGATGGCTGTAGTTATTTATTACCTTGTCCATGACACGGACCGAATCAAAATGTAGCTGTACTTTTCTGGGGAATGGTGCTTAGGGCATTATAATTGCCTATCTACGTTGTATAAAGCGTTACTGCAACGTCAGTGGTGCTGCGATAACACTTTGTGCTTCAGAACGGAGTGTTATGGAGTTACAGACTAGATTTGCAAAGAACCTTTCAGTAAATTAATAGCCGGGCTGAGTGGCTCAGACGGTTGGGGCACTGACCTTCTGGACCCAGCTTGTTAGGTTCGATCCTGGCTCAGTCCGGTGGTATTTCAAGGTGCTCAAATACGTCAGTCTCGTATCGGTAGATTTACTGGCACGTAACATAACTCCTGTGGGATAAAATTCCGGCACCTCTGCGTCTCCATAAAACCGTAAATGTAATTAGTGGGACGGAAAAACAAATACCATTGTTATTAGTAAATTAACATGTGTAAAATACCACGGTTCGCTACCTCCTGAATAATCAGACATTTTAAATATTCCTTCCTCAGCGGCTGGAGTTTCGTATTTGTAGGCTGAGAGCATTAATTAATTAATTCAATAATAAGAGCTCTCCCCCCAGTTGGTGATTATCAGTGACTGGGAAATACACTTTTTTCATGCATGAATGAATTCAGTTCATTCATGCATTCATCCACATGGAATGTTCTCATCTTATCTGCTAGATTTCCGTAGCTGTAGACGGAGAGCATTCAGTTAATACAGTCATTCAACCACCCATTCATCCGACTCCTTTGGCTGAATGGTCAACGTTGGCGCCTTCGGTTCGGAGAGTCTCGGGTTCGATTCTCGGCCGGGTTGGGGATTTTAATCGCGTGTGATTTATTCTTCTATCTCGGGGACTGGTTGTTTGTGTTTGTCCTAACACTCTCCTCTTCATATTCAGACAAAACATTACACTACCAACCGCCACAGAAACACATAATAGTGATTACATCCCTCCAACAGTCCAATCTTACATCAAGGAGGAAAACAATAGGAAACGAAAAGGTTCATTCCCTCTTAACATAATGTAGGGAACAGGATATTAAACATACTCCCTACCCTCTTAACGTAATGGAAAAAGAAAGAAAGAAAGAAAGAAAGAAAGAAAGATAGAAAGAAAGAAAGTGAAAGAAAGAACTCTATGTAGGCCTACAGGCCTTGAAGGCTCTTCGTGTAATTAAAGATAAAGGCTTCTACTATTCGTAAACTCGACATATAATGGGTTAGAGTGGTAAGACCTGTACCCAGCTGCCTTCGCCCTTAGGAATTAACGTGGTACTCATTTCTGGGTTATGTGCCTCACCGGAAATGGAAATCTCGTTTATAAATGTTTCGACTTCCTTACCGGAAATCGAAACCACATCTTTCACGGTGAAGCAAATACGCTTTTACAGACTCGGCTAAACAGCGCGTCGTAACGTAATGTAAGGAATATGAAGTGGAATCCATACTTACCCCATTTATGAAGAATTGTAGCTACAGTCACTTAAAAATTAAAATTAATGAGTGCATGGCATTATATGTTTTGCAAGACTCAATTATAATTATCAAAATATAATTCACCTCCCATGTAGATAAAAAAATAAATCTACGGATACCCATAGGAACTTACTCAATAGCATGCGCTTCTTCTGTTTATTTATTTATTTATTTATTTATTTATTTATTTATTTATTTATTTATTTATTTATTTATTTAACTTTTTGAGCGACTGTACACATACTAATGTGTGACTATCTTCCAGACACTTGTCATTATTTTCGTGTCAGATTTATATTCTCTTGTCTATTATTTAAACAATCAGGGTAATTAATGTTTTATTTCTAAAGTCCGCCTCTGTGGTGGAGTGGTTAGCGTGAGTTTCTGCCACCCCCGGAAGCCCAGGTTCGATTCCCGGCTCTGCCACGAAATTCGAAAAGTGGTACGAGGGCTGGAATGAGGTCCACTCAGCCTCGGGAGGTCAACTGAATACAGGTGGTATCGATTCCCACCTCAGCCATCCTCCAAGTTGTTTTCTGTGGTTTCCCGCTTCTCCTCCAGGCAAATGCCGGGATGGTACCTGACTTAAGGCCACGACCGCTTCATTCCCTCTTCCTTCCCTGTCCCTTCCAATCTTTCCATCCCTCCACAAGGCTCCTGTTCAGCATAGCAGATGAGGCCACCTGATTTGGTACTGGTCCTCCTTCCCAGTTTTATCCCCCGAACCAAAGTCTCACGCTCCAGGACACTGCCCTTGAGGCGGTAGAGGTTTGATCCCTCGCTGAGTCCGAGGAAAAACAGACTCTGGAGGGTAAACAGATTAGGAAGAAGAAGAAGTGTTATTTCTAAAGAGGATTTTAAAATTATAGTGTTGATGATCCACCCACTGAACCACTATTCGGATACTGCTACTACTTCGTAAGTTTTCATTTTGTACCCTGATGGGGTACGGTGGGCCTCCTACACGGTAAAGCCAGGGAGATTTGTATCGGCGATGTTATTTGCTGAGATGGTGAGGTGGGTGCGACCGTGACGTATAATAGGATGTGTCCCGGCATTCTTCCTAGTACAGGAGAATGGAAAGCCACGGAAAATCATTCTCAGGACAACCGACGGTTAGGACCAGCCCCTCCGCCTGTCGAATGTAGAGCTACAAGGCTGTAGGCCCTACAAGTAGCTGCTGTCAAGCCGAAGCCGGACCAGCCCCTCCGCCTGCCGAATGTAGAGCTACAAGGCTATAGGCCCTACAAGTAGCTGCTGTCAAGCCGAAGCCGGACCAGCCCCTCCGCCTGCCGAATGTAGAGCTACAAGGCCGTAGGCCCTACAAGTAGCTGCTGTCAAGCCGAAGCCGGACCAGCCCCTCCGCCTGCCGAATGTAGAGCTACAAGGCCGTAGGCCCTACAAGTAGCTGCTGTCAAGCCGAAGCCAGACCAGCCCCTCCGTCTGCCGAATGTAGAGCTACAAGGCCGTAGGCCCTACAAATAGCTGCTGTCAAGCCGAAGCCGGACCAGCCCCTCCGCCTGCCGAATGTAGAGCTACAAGGCTATAGGCCCTACAAGTAGCTGCTGTCAAGCCGAAGCCGGACCAGCCCCTCCGCCTGCCGAATGTAGAGCTACAAGGCTATAGCCCTACAAGTAGCTGCTCTCAAGCCGAAGCCGGACCAGCCCCTCCACCTGGCGAATGTAGAGCTACAAGGCTATAGGCCCTACAAGTAGCTGCTGTCAAGCCGAAGCCGGACCAGCCCCTCCGCCTGCCGAATGTAGAGCTACAAGGCTATAGGCCCTACAAGTAGCTGCTCTCAAGCCGAAACCGGACCAGCCCCTCCGCCTGCCGAATGTAGAGCTACAAGGCTATAGGCCCTACAAGTAGCTGCTGTCAAGCCGAAGCCGGACCAGCCCCTCCGTCTGCCGAATGTAGAGCTACAAGGCTATAGCCCTACAAGTAGCTGCTGTCAAGCCGAAAAGCCCTACAAGTAGCTGCTTCAAGCCGAAGCCTATTCTACTCGGTCCTATTAGGATAGTCTTCTGTAGATGGGAATTCTCATCCTTTTGCTGTCAAGGAATGAGTTATAGTGCACTAGCCCTGGACTGTATCGAGGAAATTGGCGTGAGTTAATCTTTTGACTATAACTAGATCGTATATTCATCTGCCTGACCACAGGTATGCCGCTTCATGGCGCATTTGTCCTTGATGCTGCTCGGATGTGGGCGTGCGCAGAATGATCTCTACTAAGTTCATGGAAGAAGTACATTATACGAGCGTGACGTAATCTTTCATTAGATGCGTTCATCTCGGCACTAAGGTAAGTTTGTATGTTGTTTGCTGTCTTGATGGACGATTCCCGCGTACATTTTCAAACTACAGTCACGTGACGCAGTAGTGGTGGGGGAAATAATTCACCAGGTGTCTTAACACACATTGGCAATACTAATTTTGCCTCATATTTATTTAACAATTTCTGTATTTAAAAAAAGAAAGTGAAACACAAATACACACCTCCTGTTGTATAATGATCAATTGGGTGATACAGTATTAACAAAGATTTCCGTCCGCCTCTGTGGTATAGTGGTTAGTGTGATTAGCTGCCACTACCGCAGGCCCGGGTTCGATTTCCGGCTTTGCCACGAAATTTGAAAATGTACGAGGGCTGGAACGAGGTCCACTCAGCTTCGGGAGGTCAAGTGAGTAGAGGGGCTCGATTCCCACATTAGCCATCCTCGAAGTGGTTTTCCGTGGTTAACCATTTCTCCTCCAGGCAAATGCCAGGACGGTACCTAACTTAAGGCCACAGCCGCTTACTTCCCTGTTCCTTGCCCATCTCTTCCAATATTCTCATCCTCCGCAAGGTCCCTGTTCAGCACAGCTCGTGAGGCCACCTGGGAGAAGTACTGGTCCTCCTCCCCAGTTTTATCCCCGAACAAATGTCTCACAGGCTAGGACACTGCCCTTGGTGTGGTAGAGGTGAGATCCTTCGCTCAGTCCGGGAAAAGAAACCAAACCTGGAGGGTAAACTGATTAAATAAATAAATAAATAAATAAATAAATAAATAAATACATAAATAAATAAATAAATAAATAAATAAATAAATAAAGATTTCAATACTTCTAAGACGAATGACAGAACACCTCTCGAGGCTCAAACACGAACTCTCCGTTTTCTGGACTAGTAAACTGATTAATGGATTAATTAACTAGTTAATTAATTAGGAAGGTCAACAGACCAGAAATATGCGCTTAATCCCTTGAAGGCGAGTTGCTATAGTATGACCTTGTTATAGTACAACCCCTGTGTATAAAGGAATATTTACAGACCAGTCAGCTTGACATGTGTGCATGCAAGCGTTGGGAAAGCATTCCTTCTGATTATATTAGATATGTCTGTTCGGTGAATTTGAAATAAATAAAAACAAATTTAGAATGGTGAATTTAAATAATTATCGTAATAATAATAATAATAATAATAATAATAATAATAATAATAATAATAACTTACTAACTGGTTTGGTAGAGGGCAGTTCGGATTACAAAAAAGTTATTCCACTGAAGCTCAACTTGTAGGATTCCAGCAAGATATAGTAGATATTTTACTCGTAGATTTAGGAGGTCAAATGGACTGTATTAGGATTGATTTCTTACCTAGGGTGTCTGATAGGTAAATCATGGGAGACTACCGGCAAAAATGAGTGCAGTTGGACTAGAGAAAATAGTGATTGAATGGGTGGCTATATTTCTAGAAAACAGAAGTCAGAGAGTTAAAGTAGGTGATCCTGTAAGCATTAAGAGGGGAATTCCTCAAGGCAGTATTGTTGGACCTTTATGCGAACGCGGAACGTCCAGGTCGGAGACAGGCTGGCTGTCCCTAGATCGTGGGGCCGGCGATATTAATGGTACTAAGTCTATATTCTAAAAAAAGAAAGTTCTGAGCTGAAGGTTTTGAACTAATTGTTGAATTTAGTCAAAGGTATACATGACAGCAGAACAATATTAGGACATTTGACTTCATGTTTTCCGAAGACGTCACTCTCGCCAGTTGTGAATGCTAAGTAATTACAGTTATACTCCCTTTCAATTCCTGAGCCGGTCGGATGACTGGAAAAAAGACTGTGGATTGTCATTTTTTTCGTACTCCCTTTCTGAATAATAAAGCTATTACAAGCTTGCTTTTCATGAAAGTTGTTATCGTGATATACAGCCACGGGACCTTCAATTTCAAGTGGAATCCGATCCACAAAGACGTGACTTTTAGTTCCAAAATTCTGACATACAGTATATTGACGGGAATTCGAATTGCGGCCACTTTTGTTGAAAGTGGTGGTGATTATTATTTTAACCCTAGAAGTGCGAAAGGTCAATTTTTTCGACGTTGTGTGCCTGTCTGTAGTGCCAACACCGAAAAAAATCGACGTTCATAAAAGTTGCGATAAAGGTATCTCAATTGACGTCTACTGACATAAGAAACATACTAAGTTGTGAAGCATAACTGAGGCACCTCCCGCCTGGACACAACCTTGTTGACACGCAGGATCCATAGCTTCACTCCCACGCGCCCATCAGCTCGATACAACTTAACCGGGATTCATCGGACCATTACCCACACCGCCACTGTTCCATTGCCCATTGCTCCTCGTTGAGCTCTGTGTCAGCAAAGGGACACGAGTTGGTCGTTGGTTGGTGAAGCCTATGCGGTGCAGTTGCCTCCTTGCAGTCCTAGTAGAAATGGGTTCCGCATTACCAACATTCAACTGGGCGGTGATCTAACTCACTGTAGCCCGCCGAGCGCCCAGTATGGTTCTGCGGAGGCCACGTGTTGTCCTGTGGTCTTCCCGTGCGGCAATTTACGCGGGTGTTTTTTTGCTATTTGTTTTACGTCGCACCGACACAGATAGGTCTTATGGCGACGATAGGATAGGAAAGGCCTAGGAGAGGGAAGGAAGCGGCCGTGGCTTTAATTAAGGGACAGTCCCAGCATTTGCCTGGTGTAAAATTGGGAAACCATGGAAAACCATATTGAGGGCTGCCGACAGTGGGATTCGAACCCACTACTCCCGGATGCAAGCTCACAGCCGCGTGCCCCTAACCGCACGACCAACTCACCCGGTACGCTGATGTTAACATTCTCTCTGGGATATCGAAGATCTACCCTCGACACTGTTGACCTCGGAAACCCGCGTGTAATCTCCGCAATGCTATGACCCATGCGCCGTGCGCCGATGATCATGCCACGTTCAAAGTCGGTTAACTCGCGACGTCTTGCTATCTTCACGACACTGGTATCTGTGACAAACTGCTCAGCTACGCCGCAGCTCAGAGGTCATACACGGCACATTTTATAATGAGACACCCTTTCCCGTGACTTTTAGCCATTCAGTGTATGTCAATACTGAGTTTGCAACTGCTCTGCTATGAGTGTAAACTGTTGCATTGAGCAACATATATATTTATCCATGTACCTGTAACTACATAAGTAAACTCTTGTCCTCGTCCTGAGGTGGTGCAGCTCTTTTCAGGCACACCCCCATTGGAGGTGAGCTGAATGTACGGTACCATTTCAACCACATACCAGCCCTCCTGCCCTTCTTAAATTTCTGTCAGAACCGGGAATCGAACCCGAGCCCCCGAGGACGGCAGCTAATAACTTAACCGTTATGCTACGGAGGCGAACACCTGCACCTCACGTCGTGCGTTACAACAGGGAAGAATTGTCTGTTTTCTTCGTTTCAAATTCACTGAACAATTTTTAAGATGAATAATAATAATAATAATAATAATAATAATAATAATAATAAGCTAATGGTGTTAGCTACCGTGTGTGCCAGAACTTTGATTTGATGTCATTTAGGGTGCCTAAGTGTCAGTTTCGGTTTTTCGTTTTATTTTGCCAGATGGCAGATAAACGGATCCATATTGGGCAATTAATGGCTGAGTTTTAGTTTTAATTAATTTTTTCGGGTGAACACCGAATGTGTTCTCAGAGATCTTGTACATTCCGACATCGTACGACATGGAGAACCGATTGGACATTTTTTCACCCTTCAAAATTCAGATTACCCCTACCGGGTTTGAACCCGTGACCTTGTAATCTGAGGTCGAGACACTATCCACTGATCTGCAGGAGAAGATTAACTTTAAATATCAAAGAGGTAGAAAGGATGAGCATGAGTGATATAGAAAGAAACGTTAGAAAGGAGACGTGTCGGGGTTACGGCCGCAAGTTTTGACGTGGAATACGCATCTCGTGATAGGTATTGTCGAAATATATTATGTACAGTCTGTCTCGCCAAGTCTGAGAATCCAAGGAAACAATCGCAAGCACGTGTGTTATGAAGTACTACCTGTTCCGAAACATTTCTCTTTCGATCATTAGACTGTTTCCTCTGAACAATGAAAGTGAAAACCTACAACCTGTTTTCCAGTCAATGACCGGGTCAGGGATGTAATGAATGAAGCAGATATAGGCTATTATTACGATGGGGTCGCCACTCCCAAAGTGATTTATTAATGACTGATAGATGCAATGAAATGAGAATGGAGAGTGTTGCTGGAATGAAAGATGACAGGGAAAACCGG
Source organism: Anabrus simplex (assembly GCF_040414725.1). Lineage (NCBI taxonomy): Eukaryota > Metazoa > Arthropoda > Insecta > Orthoptera > Tettigoniidae > Anabrus > Anabrus simplex. The sequence continues at coordinate 299,315,059 of NC_090268.1, read as the reverse complement.
AGTACCCGAAAAAAAAACCTGTCCCGCCTCCGCTTTGTCCAGCACAAATCTCACATGGAGGGACCGGGATTTGAACCACGGTATCCAGCGGTGAGAGGCCGACGCGCTGCCGTCTGAGCCACGGAGGCTTCCTCTGAACAATAATCCTCATTATTACGATTTACTATCACAGCGGAGGGGCTTCCTGCCCGAGGCGGTAAAAGCGTGCTTGGTTAAGCCGGGAAGACGTGCATTCGATTCCCCGAAGTCGAAAAATTTAAGAAATTAGATTTCCACTTCCGGAGGTGCATACGGCTCTAAGGTTCACTCAGCCTACACCAAAATGAGTACCAGGTTAAATCCTGGGCCCAAAAGAGGCCAAGCGTAGAGCTAACCAATGTACCCCATCAAGTGCCGAAGTAACGGATAGTAGAAGCCTTTATCTTCCACACCTCCAAGGGATTTCATGGCCTGTATGGAGATGACTTTGCTCTGCTTTGCGTTGCTTTACTATCACAGTGGGGTTCGTGAGGCTAGAATAATTCGTATTTGCCGCTATGAGGTTTGTAGTAGAGATAACATAACTTGAAGCCATATACAAATATCACACTAGCCACAATGCAGCTGATTAAAGATACAATCTCACTGAAATATTAGCTACCTGTTTGAACAGAAACAGAATGCAACAAAACATATAAAAGGAAAAATGATCGTGCTTTAATGGGCAGCATTTGCACTCACAGCTTAGTCGTTGTCCTGAAGTTGCTCCAATTCTTTCCATGTTGGTGTTGACATCGGTATCTGTGTCATCAGCCAAGTTGATGACAAAGCGTTCAAGGACTTGTTATGCAATGGCGTCCAGCTTCCACATGTTAGCTTCCTCCACACTCGACAGCGTATCGAACACACGATTTCCAGCGGTCAGCAGTAACAGTATCAAGTCATTCAGTCAATAGGTCTGGCACTTCCTTAATGGTAAAATTGACATTTTTTTGGAGCCAAGTGTCCCTTTACTTGGCCCCATAAAAGCTATATCGGGTTTAAGGAGCAATTATACGGAGGTAATCTTAATACACGCTGTTGTGATTCCGCTGCGGCCTTGTCAACACAGTATTCGCTTGTCACAAGCATCACGAATGTGATGTGGTACTGTATTAGCGCCGGTATCATGTACTTCAACTTGATTGCACTGCGGGTCATTGGAAATTACTTTCTCGTCTAGCCATTTCTGTATGTTACCCTTTCTCCAGGACTCCAGAAAACCATCTTTAGCGCTGCCGACAGTGGGGTTCGAACCCACTATCTCCCACTATCTCACAGCCGCGCGCCCCTAACCGCACGGCCAACTCGCCCGGTAATCGTCACTATTAACTGAAGGTAATATTTTATTCAGAGTTGGTGGTTCATTTCTTAAAACGTTCGTCAATCTTTTTAATGGATAACGTATTTTGTAAAATTATCGTATTTTTCACCTACAGTGCCGGTCAAAATTTACGAGCACATTAAAAAAATCATGAAATGTCATCTAGAACCTAAAATTGTGCGACCAGACGTCTGTATATTTTTCCTGAGCTGGTCAGCGTACTGCCCTTCGGTACAGAGGGTCCCGGGTTCGATTCCCGGGCGGGTCAGGGATTTTAACCTTAATTGGTTAATTCCAATGACCCGGGGGCTGGGTGTTTGTGCTGTGCCCAACATCCCTGCAACTCACACACCACACATAACACTATCCTCCACCACAATAACACGCAGTTACCTACACATGGCAGATGCCACCCACTCTCATCGGAGGGTCTGCCTTACAAGGGTGCAGTCGGCTAGAAATAGCCACACGAAATTATATATATTTTCAACTGTTGGAAGATCACATCAGAAAGTAAAATTGTTTTGGAAATATTGTGTACTATATAATCTAATTGGTTTGAAGTATCACCACCAAGATTCTCTTGTAGAGTTAGCAATAGGTGGGGTCATTTTAATATAAATATAAACATTCCGAAAAAAATGTGCCATCATTTTTGTGCGTTTATTATTATTTTTTTCAAACCAGCGCTAAGGTGGTCAATTTTTCCTTGTTCTCAGTGTGAGTTATCGGCATCAGAAATGTGTTGTTGGAGGCCATCTGCAGAGTGCAAATGGAACTATCAGGGCAGAGAAGTCGGATGCCGATAGCTTGCCCCGAGACCTTGGGCCATACATGACGAAGACAAAGAAAAATCAACCACCTTGGCGCTGCTTCGAACAAAAATAAGACACGCAAAAAAGCCCGTGCCGCATATTTTCGGAATTTTTATACTAAAATGGCCGCCACCTGTCCATAAGTGTACAAAAAGAATCTTGGTGGTGATACTTGCAGTCAATTAGAGTACACGGTACATTATATTACCAAAATTTTTGATTTCTTGGTGTGATCTTCCAGGAGTGAAAAATTCGTTACTTGTACACTACTTAGACCAACTCAATAAAATCAGGCGACATATATCCTATTAGATGTGAGAAATCAGGAAGAAAATTACGTAGGTCTAAAGGCACAATTTTAGGGTTTAGGTGACATTTCGTTATTTCTTAATGTGTTCCTAAACTTTTGACCGGTACTGTAGCTTTGTCGTTGTATGTGTTTCCTTAGGGGTAAACAATTTCTGGTCAACCTTACAGTTTCTTTCTCAGCGCGGTAAATGCTTGTCTTAGAAATACCTGTTACCTCGGCCACCACTGCACTTGTGACTTCATCCAAAGTATTTGCAGGATTTTCTTCACGAAATTTGAAAAGAAAAATATTAACACACACGTCTATCTCACCATTCTTTCTGAGGTTTAATCACAGACGGCACTGGTTCACACACGGTTTACAATTACGGCACGTTTTCACACACACACACACACTGCATGGAAGTTTGTACGTCCAACTAATTAAACAGAGCAAATGATAAACGTTATGTATTATTTGTATATTCACAATAAACTCGGAACGAGCAAATTGAACACATGTGTATTGAGTCAGCAGTCACTGAGCTAGTGAGCTCAAGGGATACTACAAGTGAAGCGGAACGTCTTTTCCCCCGAACTTTTCCGTCCAGTGACCTGCCTCCCTATATCTAGGAGATGTCGTAACATGTTTGTGTATACATGTGGGAAGAATAAGGAATACTCAAATTATATTGAAAAAAATCAACAAGAGCATAGGCCTAATATGTTTGGTCCGCTACATTTCTTATAAACTGTGTAAGTTGAGTGACGCTAATTTTTCTCGAGATGTGCGTGCAGGGAGTGCGATACTGAAAACAGTCCTCGCAGACATTGAATACTCCGACTCTCCAATATGGTGAGACAAACTGCAATCACAATTTATTTTATTCAGTTCGCTTTACGTCGCACCGACACAGATAGATCTCATGACGACGTTGGGTACAGCCCCAGCATTCGCCTGGTGTGAAAATGGGGAAAACACGGACAACAATCTTTAGGGTTGCCGACAGTTGGGTTCGAACCCACCATCTCGCGGATGCAAGCTCACAGCTGCACGCTCATAACCGCACGACCAACTCACTCGGTAGACTGTAGTCAGTATGGGTTTGAGGTAAGGGTTATTCTGCCCGAAGGCAGGTCCGAACTCCGCAGAGGTGTTCCTGAGCCGGAGTTTACGTGCGGTAGGGTGGCCAGTTCCTTTCCGCTCCTCCATTCCCTTACCCCCATCCAACTCCTGACCACGCCCAGTGTTGCTTAACTTCGGAGATCTCACGGGATCCGGTGTTTCAACACGGCTACGGCCGTTGGCTATGGGTTTGAAGTGTTATATTATTGTTATACTAGTATGCCCGCAACTTCATCCGCGTTTATTAATTCAACGAACCGTTAGATGTTTGAAAACCATTTACTTAAAAGTAAAATAAAAATTATATTAACACACATACAGGTAGTTTTTAAGCAAATTGCATGAAATATATTATTGTATTTTAAATTATATTGCTACTTCTAATGTTAAGATACAGGGTTGGTGGATGGTCAATTAATATTAAAGCCATGTTATATAAAAGAACCAAACAAACTTTTCCTTATGGAGCTTCAGGAAAATCTATATTAAAGTGTCCTTCCATTTGGAGTTGCGATGTGTAGTGTGTTTGCCTTTCCAGCTCTTGAACAACCCACGTACAGTTGACAATGGAAGAAGCACCGTTTCCAAAGATCTAATCCTACAACTTTAAGCGATTGTCCTTGTGCCTTGTCGATGAACGTAGCGAAACTCAAACAAACTGGGAACTGCAGACGTCCAAACTGAAACGGTACATCCGAAGGGATTATTTGAATCCTAGGAATGAATATTACTTCGCCCGCGGCATGTCCGGTCATGATGGTGGCAATGGCATGTTGATAGACACCGCGCCATTCTTGTAAAAGTTGCTTGTTGATGATGTTGACAGTTGACAGCTTCATCTCTAGGAGCATGAATTTTTCTTTGACACAGCCATGAGTGATCAGCGAAATGCTGTGCCCAAGTATGTAAAAAATCTGATCTCTACGTGCCGTAGATTGGGCTGAAATATCACACGGACTGAACGAAAATAGATTCCTTTACCAGGGACTTAAAATGGCACCTTGACTGACATGTATTACTATTCTTTGTTTATTATTATCATCTATTTTATGTACACATTTTAAGTGAAATAAATAAATAAATAAATAAATAAATAAATAAATAAATAAATAAATAAATAAATAAAGTGACATAAAATGAAAGCAGGCCGCCACATACTACTCCCCAGTAGCAAAGTGGATACATCTACTTGGGAAGTGCATTGTGTGACCAGAACGTGTAATCCACTTGCTGGACTCATGGCTATCTCCAGGGTTGATCATAGACTTAGGTTGTTCTAGCGTTGAGGACTTGGGTGGTGTAGGTCCTATATTATGCAGTGGAAAGTCTGGTTTAAGTCTGTCGATTGAGACTGTCTGTTGACCATGAGGCGTTTCTCCAGAGTGAAGTTCTTGTCAGAACGTTTGATTACAAGATACGGTCCATTGTAAATAGGTTGGAGAGATTTTCTAACTACATCTTGACTGATGAATACATGAGAAGTTGTCATAAGTTATGGGTGGATTAAGATAGATTTTTCAGAGTGATGTCGAATGTTGATTGGCTTCAGTGAGGCCATGTGCTGCCTCAGGTTGAAGACAAAAGAAAGAATGCCGCAGGCCAATGGTGTTGAATCAAAGAAATCAGCTGGGAATTTGATTGTAACACCGAAAGTCATTTCTGCAGGAGTGACATTGCATTCTGGAATCACATATGATCGGAAGCCCATTAAGATGGTAGGTAACTTGTTGACCCAGCCATCTGAAGAGCAGCTTTTAAGGCAGCCTTGAGATTGCGATGCCAGTGTTCGACTTTCCCATTGGAAGCGGGATAGTATGCAATACTTTTCATGTGATGTATTCCCAAAACTCTTGTAAGGTGAGTGAACAGCTGGCAAACGAACCGTCCTCCTCTGTCGGTGGCGGTGAATTTAGGAACACCGAAACGTGCAATCCATCGTGACAAGAGTACTAGCAACAGTTTCCGCAGTAAAGACTTCTAGTGGTACTGCTTCTGTCCAACGTGTGAATCTATCATCGTAAGCAGATATATGAAGCCTTGAGAACAAGGTAGTGGTCCTATGTCCACATGGATGTGAGAGAAGCGATCACTGACTTGACTGGAAGTTCCGATAGCACTATTTGTGTGTTTGAAAACTTTTGTTCTTTGACAAGAAATGCACGTTTTTGCATTATGTTTCATTGAAGTCCAAACAAAGCGCTGTCGTATTAAATCCACTGTTCCTTTGATGCCGGGTCGAGCTAAGTCATGCAATGCATGGAAAACCTCTCTTTAGGATGGAGGGATGTACGGTCTGAGTTTCTCTCTAGAAAATGGTTTCTTCTTAAGACTTTCCAATTCTGTGTCGTTCTGTTGTGAAGAAGCTCTGTCTTCGTATGAAGTGCTTGCTCGCAACGTAATTTCTGCAGTCCTAGAGCATGTGTCAGCAGAAATATTCTCTCCGCCTGGGAGATATCCATTATCCGTACTGAACTGTGTAAGAAAATCAAGGTGTCGCCGTTGTCTAGGAGTTGCTTTATCCAAACGTTGTTTGAAAGCAAACGATAATGGTTTGTGGTCTGAAAATATTGTGAACAGACTGCCCTTTAGCAGATATCTGAAAAGTTTCACAGCAGAATAGGCAGCTAACAATTCACGATCGTAGGTGCTATTATTGCTTTGCGTGTCTGTGAGAGACTTGGAAAAGAATGCGAGTGGTTCAGGCGTTTCTTCCCTCAGCTGCTGTAGTGAGGCTCCTATGGCATAGTCCGAAGCATAAACCATTAAGGGCAGATCAGGTGATGGGTGAGCAAGCAGGGCTGCATTAGCTAGCTCTTCTTTCAACTTTGTGAACAATGCATCTGTTATGTGATTCCACGCAATTGGATGCTTGAACTTCTTCGCGTTTTTGCAAAGGTCAAATAAGGGTTGTTGAGTTTCTGCAGTGTGTGGTAAAGAGCGTCTGTAGAAATTCACAAGTCCCAAGAATCGTCGAAATTCTGCTACTGTTGTAAGATGTGGGAAGTCTTTGATAACCTGTACTCTGTCCGCTAGAGGTGAAACTCCTCGAAATTTCTTTTTCACCAAAAATGCCCTTTCCTACATTGATATTAAGGTGATGTTCATCTAGGCGTTCAAAAAGTTGTTGTAGGTGGACCATATGTTCGTCTGATGACGATGCTGCCAGGATGTCATCAAGATAAGAATAAGCAAAAGCCAAGGCCGGCAAAACACAATGAATATAACGCTGAAATGTTTGTGCTGCGTTACGTAGTCCAAATGGCATTTTCAAAAATTCAAAAAGACCAAATGGAGTAATGACGGCTGTCTTTGGGATGTCTCCTGCTGCAATAGGGATGTGATGATAAGCACTAATGAGGTCGACTTTGCAGAATATGGTTTTGTTTGAGAGTTGACTGTTGAAATCCTGTACATGAAGAATTGGATACCGATCGGATACTGTGATGGCATTGAGTGCACGATAATCCCCACAAGGGCGCCAAGTTCCATCTCTTTTAGGGACTATATGGAGAGGACTGGACCAACAGCTTTTAGAAGTTTGACATATACCGAGGCTGATCATCTCTTGGAATTACAGTTTTGTGTGGGCCAGTTCATCTGGTGGTAGGCGCCTGGCTCGTGCATGCATTGGTGGTCCCGTAGTGATGATTATATGATGCACAGTAATTTCAGGTGAGTTAAAATTACGCTTCTCAATGAGGAGGCGTCCGACTCGTTGGCTGAACGGTCAGCGTACTGGCCTTCGGTTCAGAGGGTCCCGGGTTCGATTCCCGGCCGGGTCGTGGATTTTAACCTTCATTGGTTAATTCCAATGGCTCGGGGGCTGGGTGTTTGTGCTGTCCCCAACATCCATGCAACTCACACACCACACATAACACTATCCTCCACCACAATAACACGCAGTTACCTACAAATGACAGATGCCGCCCACCCTCATCGGAGGGTCTGCCTTACAAGGGCTGCACTCGGCTAGAAATAGCCACACGAAATTATTATTAATGAGGAGGTTAGGAAATGTCTTCAACAAATCCCGATACTAGTGCTGTGGATCTATCAGGAGCACTGATTTGTGACTTCTTGAATTTATAAAGCCTGTTCTTGAGAGTTGATTTTATTTGTCAATCAGTCGCTTTAATTTAACATCTAACAAGAGGACAAAATAACCCCAAAATCAGCTCAAATAATAGGTTGGCGTACATCAGCTAGAAGAAATGGCCATGAAAATTTTCTCCGAAGGCCTGTTTTAAGATTAAGTAGGCTTCGCCATAGGTGTTATTGTGGAACCATTTGTTGCATAGAGTTGCCGCTCCTGAATATTTTTGCGTTCTAGTGCGGTTGCGGTTAGAACTGAGACATCGGTTTCAGAATCCACTAAAAATCTTAGCCCTGTGTTGCGATCTCTTATGAACAGGCGACGGGATAATTCAGCCTCCTCACTTTGTGCCGCGCCAAGTGATGGCCCTAAAAATTTTCCGGCAATATGTTACTACTCTATTTTTTTACACTCTTCGCACGACAGTTTTTTCAAATATTCATTATTTTAATTTTTGCCGTATGCTTGCTGAACTCGCTGATGAATCAAACGGCACCTCACACGTCGTGCTACCGCGTCCGAGTCCACAGCTACACTAATTGTTAACCATGCAGCATGGTGAGTTTGCTTTCTTAAGATAGGGTCGGAGACTTGTTGCTAGGTTCATTAGTCACATCGAACACTGTCATCGCAAATGTTGCCTAGAAATTATTTCGATTATTAAATAAAATCACGTTTTTTGTAACGCTGAGACTTCAGATATTTTCCTTGTTCGAATAGCAAAAGAAGCACTAGTATACTTTTCTCTGCTACCCGGAAAAGCATAGAATCATGGATATGGTTTTGGCCTTAGAAGACGAGAGAGCACCGACGGAGTTGGCCGCGTGGTTAGGATCGCGTAGCTGTGAGATTGCATTCGGAACATGGTGGGTTCGAATCCCACCGTCAGCATCCCCGAAGATGGTTTTCCGTGGTTTCCCCATTTTCAAACCAGGCAAATGCTGGGGCTGTACCTTAATTAAGGCCACAGACTCGTTACCTTCCCAATACTTGTCCTCTCCCATCCTTCCGTCGTCGAAAATGTTCGATGTGTTAATTCGATTTTAAACTACTAGAAAAAAGGGAAAACTAAACAAACCAAGAGAGCGAGTTGTAACATATAACTATAGAGCTTACGTCTTTATCTACACAGAGATGACAAATACTGGTTGCCATGGTTACAGTGCTGTCGGGAAATTGAATGATGACGCTAATTCCATACAGACCAACAGCTCAAAAAATAACTATCTTAAAAAAAATTCACGAGTGGAACGCATGTCACTATCTAGTAAGAAATGAGTTTGTGACAGAGTTACTATGAAGACCTGTCCCAGTTCTCTTCTCTACGCCCCCTGTACCCGTATTGTGTTACAGATATATTGTCCTTGCGGTCACAGGCTGGCCATGGCAAGTCATGTGCACTTGAGCTGTCAAGAAACGTACCCACAAGTGTGTAAAGAATATTACATCCAATGAACGGTTTATTTCACATCTGATAACACAAAGGTTAGCTGCAAGATATGCGATTACCGTACATGAAACAGGAAACTGTAAGATAAAATATAAGTTTACTTCTAGATGGTGGTAAACTACAGAAGAGCCTTTGTGTTATAGAAGTAATCCAAACTGATTTGCATCATCATCATCATCATCATCATCATCATCATCATCATCATCATCATCGTCATCATAATAAATATATATATATATATATATACACAAAATAAGAGTTTTGTCTGTACATTGCTCAGAATTTAAAAAAGGATGGTATTTCTGTATCAGTCGTGCCCACAGTCTCTGTCTGTCTGTATGTATGTATGTATGTATGTATGTATGTATGTATGTATGTACACGCATCACGAGAAAACGGCTGAAGACAATTTAATGAAAATCGGTATGCAAAGTTGGGGAATAAGTCGCTACAATCTAGGTCATACACAATTTTATTCACGCCGAGTGAAATGGTAGTTTAGGGGAAGGCCTAAAATTGAATTCTCAAATATTTATGTTATTAGTAGTCGCATCTTAATGAAAATCGATATACAGAGTCGGGGAATAAGTCACTATAATTTAGGCCATGACTAATTGTATCCACGCTGAGAAAAGTGATAGTTTAGGGAAGGCCTACAATGAAATTCTCAAATATTTATGTTATTATTGGTCCTATATGAATGAAAATCGGTATGCAAAGTCGGGGAATAAGTCGCTACAATCTAGGTCATACACAATTTTATTCACGCCGAGTGAAATGGTAGTTTTGGGGAAGGCCTAAAATTTAATTCCCAAATAATTATGTTATTAGTGGTCGTATCGATAAATACTACATACCTAAAGTCATATAGTATTACATTTCCGATCATGTATATCTTATACATTGTTACCATACCGGTTATGATCAGAGATATACATGAATTTGGAGTTTTTTTTACTAAGTCCTTATCAGCACCGAGTCACGAGAAAATGGGTAAACAGAATTTAATGAAAATCGGTATGTTAAGTCGGAGAATAAGGAACTACAGTCTACGCTATAAATAATTTTATAAGACGCCCTAATATCACAGAGTCGAAAGAAAACTAAATGTGAAGGCCTACAATAGGGAATGCTCATAAAATTGATCAATAATATTACATTGACCACTGTTTGTTGGGATGTGCTTTGTCTTCTGTTGCCACTCATCTCCGATAGATAGGATTACTGCTGCGTACCAAGTTTTTTAAATTTGCCTTACGTCGCACCGACACAGTTAGGTCTTATGGCGACGTTGGGATAGGAAAGGGCTATGAGTGTGAAGGAAGCGGCCTTGGCTTTAATTAAGGTATAGCCCCAGCATTTGCCTGGTGTGAAAATGGGGAAACCACAGAATAACATCTTCAGGACTGCCGACAGTGGGGTTCGAATTCACTATCTCCCGGATGCAAGCTCACAGCTGCGCGCCCTTAACCACACGGCCAACTCGCCCAGTCGTACCGAGTGTAACAGTCTACCTAAATATTGGCGGGAAGTAGCTGGGGAGTTAGGTAACTTTCTTCTTTAGCATGCCACTGCTCTGTTTCATAAATTTTCCGATACTGCTGGTACGAAACACACTGGTTCATGATAGCATTCGAGCTATTCAATCCCTACTCTGAGGCATTGATTGGAATAAGAAGTGTGCGTATTTAACGGAATAATTGCCGAGGAGTGTTAACGGCTGTCTGCGGCCTAGTCATTCCAGTTCTAGAACTTTGGACTGTTAGACACCGTAGTATTGTTCATTGAAAGTGACAAAATGTGCAATTTTTTCATTTGATCGAGTATTTTATATGATAACATTGCTTTTAATGGCTACATTCCTACTGACGTTTTTGTAATGACCTATGTTGACTTAATTTAGGAAAAACCACAAAGTCACTGTTTCTGAGAATCTCGTAGCGGAGCACGGGTACATCAGCTAGTCCGATATAATGACGTATGACCTCCGGGGAGACCTAGTTCGGGTCCTTCGAGCGCGTCTGTGAGGAAGGGGATCTACCTAAGATGCGTTTTAATGCTGAAGACGGCACAACTACCCAATCCCCGAACCAGAGGAATTAATCAGAGAAGGTTAAAATCACGGACCCGGCCGGGAATCGAATCCGTGACCCCCTGAGCCAAGGGCCAGCATGCTAGCCACTTAGCCATGAAGACAGACAGCGTCTGATAACTTTGTGGTTTACAACTACAGCACTTTAACGTCCAAGCTGTCCGACTCGTTGGCTGAACGGTCAGCGTACTAGCCTTTGGTTCAGAGGGTCCCGGGTTCGATTTCCGGCCGGGTCGGGGATTTTAACCTTCATTGGTTAATTCCAATGGCCCCGGGGCTGGGTGTTTGTGCTGTCCCCAACATTCCTGCAACTCACACACCACACATAACACTATACTCCACCACAATAACACGCAGTTACCTACACATGGCAGATGCCGCCCACCCTCATCGGAGGGTCTGCCTTACAAGGGCTGCACTCGGCTAAAAATAGCCACACGAAATTATTATTAACGTCCAAGCTTCGAATGAAAATGTGGTACAATTGTCTGAGTTATTCATACCCATTCTCACCTTAAGTGTTCCTATTTGCGCCGATTTATCAGAGAAATGGGAAGAATGCAATTTCATCACGACTGTTTCCCTCAGCACCTCTACAAAATTAAAGTACTACGACCTCTGTTCTGAACATTACCGCTGATGCAGTTGCTGATCTCAATTGCATATTCTTTGGATGCCCACACAACTTTGCAAAGAATAATTTAAATCACTCAAATCGTTTTTAATGTCAGCTAAGAAGGCAAGGTCAGCAACCCAGCGTGTGAGTTCTTACACAATAGCCGCAGTGATAGAGAGTAGTATGTGGTCACTGTCAGGCTTCCTAGCCCTGAGTTGGAATGGCCTGTCCCAGTTCATACTTTGTATGAGGATCCCTGCGCCTGGCTCGATGAATACATTCTTTGACAGCCGGTCAGTGAGCTCCATTTGAATTCCTCTCCGAAGGTGAATATATCGACCATGCATCTTTGTTTCACTATTATCGGGCGAGTTGGCCCTGCGGTTAGGGGCGCGCAGCTGTGAGCTTGCATCTGGGAGATAGTGGGTTCGAATCCCACTGTCGGCAGCCCTGAATATGGTTTACCGTGGTTTTCCATTTTCACACCTGGCAAATGATGGCTCTGTACCCTAATTAAGGCCACGGCAGATTCCCTCCCACTCGTAGGCCTTTCCTGTCCCATCGTCGCCATAAGATCTATCTGTGTCGGTGCGACTTAAAGCAAGTTCTAAAAAAAAGTTTTACTATTGTTGATGCCTTAATTAGCGAGTTTTCACTTCGCTCAAGTGTGTTTGTTGACCTGGCATTGACAAGGAAGAGCGTTGATTTTTCATCGTGTAATGCTAGTAATAATACGAGCGCACTTTTCTGGTATTTAGTCTTTTAAGTTATGCTAGGACTATCTGTGTTACGTCGTAGCAACTCGGACATGTCTTATGGCGACGATGAGCCGGAAGGGGACTGGGAAGGAAGTGGAAATGACCTTAATTAAGTTACAGCCCCAACTTTTGCCTGGTGTGAAAATGGGATACCACGGAAAAGAATCTTTAGGGGTGCCAAGGTAGCGGCCGTTGTCGTAATTAAAGTACAGCTACAGCATTTCCTGTTTCTCTTCTTCTTTTATCGTCGCCATAAGACATATAGGTGTCGGTGCGACGTAAGGCAAATGGAAAAAAAAAAAAAAAAGGCTTCTTCTTTTTCTACCGCTCTTCGCACATTTGTGGGGTCACGGATGCGAACTGTGTCGTAGTGTTGGCTACTGAGTGTATGATTCGAAGCAGTGTATCGATTCATTAAGCCTCCGAGTGAATCGATTCACAGGAACGAAGAGCTCACAGCACATGATTCAGCTGACTTGCAACAGGCAGCTCGCACTCACGTATCAGTGAGACACAATACACACACGGATCACTAGCGGGATACTAGACATTGGCGGGGAGCCGAACTTCTGCTACAGCGAGACATACAGAGCCATGGCACACTGAAAGATTTGTTCGCTATTACGGACCCTCGTGCTCATCTCATTTGAAAATAGTACCCACTAAATAATAGACGGATTTATTTGCCGTGTTAAAAGTAGTGAAAACATAATTTCATAGAACCCAGCTTGTAAGTAGGTAGGCTATTAAAACTAGTTGACATTTAACAATTAATTGAACTCAGCTCTCTAGCCTACCCGCCTGGCTGAGTGGCTCTGACGGTTGAGGCCTGGCCTTCTGACCCTAACTTGGCAGGATCGATCCTGGCTCAGTCCGGTGGTATACGAAGGTGCTCAGATACGTTAGCATCGTGTCGGTAGATTTACTGGCATGTAAAAGAACTCCTGCGGGACTAAATTCAGGCACTTCGGCGTCTCCGAAAACTGTAAAAGTATTTAGTGGGACGTAAAGCCAATAACATTATTATCTAGCCTACCCTGGGACTATGAGTCATGCGCATGACCATCCGAAATTGTCTTTTTTTATATTGGGAAGAACCGCTCGGGATTCTCTCAGTTCGTATGTCGCATCATTGCACAATACTCCAATAATCGGATCACGCGATCACCGGTGTACGTGGACAGTGAGTAAGTGAGCAGACTAATTCAATAGCTTAAATTAAAATATGTTTAATCAGGAAACCAGTGGACTACTGTACATCTCGGGTAGCATATACAAAATACGACGATTTAAAAATCCTCTGCTGATAGAAAGACATTTTCAAAGATGACCGAGCTAGTTGGCCGTGCGTTTAGGGTCGCGTAGCTATGAGCTTGCATTCGGGGATGGTGGGTTCGAATCCTACCGCTGTCAGCCGTTAAGATGGTTTTCCATTTTCACACTAGGCAAATGCTGGTGCTGTACCATAATTAAGGCCACGGTCACTTCCTTTCCACTTTTAGCCTTTTCCTGTCTCATCATCACCATAAGACCTATCTTTGTCCGTGCAATGAAAAGAAACTTATTTGATTTATATTTACTATGTAGGCTACTTAATGGGGACACAGGTATTTTTACATCTAATTCTGTATATATCATATAGTTTTGACTTTCAGAGAACTGTGGAAAACCATAAGGTAGTGTATAAAATTTGAGTTATATAATTTCTTCTTCTTCTTCTTATTATTATTGTTACGGTGTTACCCGTGGAATGCAGAAATAAAAGAGGTGCGGGCTGGAATGGGTCTAACTGCAAAGCAGAGATATTGATTAAAATTGCATTAAATGTTATATTTTCAAAAATAGCAAAACAAAACAATTTTCACATAAAACTTCAGATTTTAACAAATAACCACAAGTCAGATCAGGTACAAGACGAGGAAAGCCAAGATTTAGAGACAATTAAACAATCTGGGCCACAAGCCCTAATTTTTACAACTTCTGAGCACTCAGCTCACAACCACATATTACCAAAGGGCAGAAATCCCCTAATTACATGGAGCACTTGCTCCCACCTAGCAATGTCAAGTCTCCTAGAGGCACATTTACCACAAATAAAAGAGCTGACCCGCTCTCAATGTTCTGAGCCTATCAAAGGCCACAACGGACTTTACTATTCACTGCCCTCAAGGCACACTTACAAAGAAACAGGGGTATCTTGTACCCAACCTAATGGGCCTTAGTAGAAAAATAACAAGTTAAGTTAATGGCCCAAAATGCAAAACTGAATTGAGGCGTGGATCTGCACTCCTACATGAAACTTCTTAAAACCTCAGAGGCACTAGGCCGATGAAACAGGGGCTATTCCCAAACTATGGAGATGACTCGTGTACAGAATAAATTTAACACATTAAGGAAGAGTAGAAGAACGGTTACGAAAACGTAGTCACCTCAAATTCAAAATGAAGGGGAGCTCGAGAGGGTAAAGCGGTAGTGACATCTTCTGAGAAACTTATGAGTTGATCCAGTTTTTAAAGTTCAGAGTTTCTCCTGCAGAGGAGTACATTAAGGCGGAAAATTCAAATGTGCGGCGTAGAGGTGTACCAGCCGGTATACTAATAATAATAATAATAATAATAATAATAATAATAATAATAATAATAATAATAATAATAAGTACGTAAGTTTTGTGTTGCAATAAGCGTGTATACAGTAGTATACACAAGTACCTATTATTTCCTGCATTTCAATTTTTAACTTATTTATTTTGTGTTATGTACTTACCGAGAATATAATGAAATTTCCAAGTTTTTTGAAATCATTTAAGGAAAGACTAAGCAAACAATTGATAGGGAATCTCCCACCTGCATGGCAGCTCTATATGCTGATCATTGATGTTTGCGTCTACAGATATTTTTCATCTAACTCTATATACTTATTTAATGGAGTTGTCACTGTCAGGCGAAAACTTTGTAACACCAAAACTTGATGCGAAGAAGTGGCTGCAGGAGGATCGAGAATCTGAAAGCTAGATGACGCGTAGGAAAGCAGTTCATAGAATGAAGATCAGATGGCAGCAGCAAGCATTGAATGTTGTTGCTGCTGTCTTATCAGTACACACTACACAGATGCAATAGGATCGATGACTCTAATGAGCCGTGAATGGGCTCACTGTATCGATTCAGTAACATGAACGGAATCAAATAAATCGATTCAGTAAAATGAATCTAATATCTCATCACTACTGTGTCGTACAAGTGGACTTGGCCCAGTTTTACAGCCGGATGCCCTTGCTGATGCTAACCATATGTGGAGGGATGTATTCAATATTGTATGTTTCTGTGGCAGTTGGTGGTGTACTGTTGTAAATAGATGAAGGTGTGTATTAAGACAAACAATAGCACACAGTTCCTGAGCTTTGAGTTTTCCATTAGTTTTCTGTCTTTTACCGATTCTATGTTCTGTATAAAGACTGACATTGCAGAGAAATGATCATAATCGACATTTTTAGACTTATGAGAAAAATGGGGAAGTCCACTTTTTTCGGAGCTTCATTGTATTATGTTTTTACAGTATTTCTTCTGGGGTTGTTCAATAAACAAGATAAAGACAACGTTGTACCAGTTACGTTACAGAATTACTCTATATCAGGGATGGCAAACCTTTTCCGGCAAACGTGTCAATTAAGATCTTGTTTGTTGCTTTTTACTGTCTGGTGTAATAATAATGTCATTTGCTTTACGTCCCACTAACTACTTTTTTGCAGTTTTCGGAGACCCCGAGGTGCCGGAATTTAGTCCATCAGCAGTTCTTTTACGTGCCAGTAAATCTACCGACACGAGGCTGGCGTATTTGAGCACGTTCAAATACCACCGAACTGAGTCAGTATCAAACCTGGCAAGTTGGGGTCAGGAGGTCAGCGCCTGAACCGTCTGAGCCACTCAACCCACTGTTTAGTGTGCCACCGGTTATTTATTTTCCTTATGAAACCACCTTATTTGACATCATTTACGTATTAGATTGCATTATGTATAAATCTACTCAGTCGAATGCCTCATGACTTAATTTTGCAAACCATTGAAAATTACATAAAAAACAGATAAATATTAAGACATATTTTTGATTTAGCTAATCAAAATTGTAAAAAAAATTATGGCCATAGAATTGTGACATACTAGTGTCTTTATTTATTTATTTATTTATTTATTTATTTATTTATTTATTTAGTTAAAATCAAGGTGTAGTAAAGCTAATGCAGTGAGCTCGCAGTTGCGATCAGCAGTATTCTGTAAGAAGGAAGTCAGCTCCCAGACGAAACTATCTTTACATCGGTCTGTTTTCAGACCAACTTTGCTTTACGGCAGCGAAAGCTGGGTGGACTCAGGATATCTTATTCATAAGTTAGAAGTAACAGACATGAAAGTAGCAAGACTGATTGCTGGTACAAACAGGTGGGAACAATGGCAGGAGGATACTCGGAATGAGGAGATAAAGGCTAATTTAGGAATGAACTCGATGGATGAAGCTGTACGCATAAACCGTCTTCGGTGGTGGGGTCATGTGAGGCGAATGGAGGAGGATAGGTTACCTAGAAGAATAATGGACTCTGCTATGGAGGGTAAGAGAAGTAGAGGTAGACCAAGACGACAATGGTTAGACTCGGTTTCTAACGATTTAAAGATAAGAGATATAGAACTAAATGAGGCCACAACACTAGTTGCAAATCGAGGATTGTGGCGACGTTTAGTAAATTCACAGAGGCTTGCAGACTGAACGCTGAAAGGCACAACAGTCTATAATGATAATGTATGTATGTATGTATGTATGTATGTATGTATGTATGTATGTATGTATTTAGTTATGCCTTTATTTCCATGGCGTGACTCAGGCTATGAAGCCTGTTATTCTGCCAGACCATGTCTTATAATGTGCATACAGATCACAATATGTTACACATTTTACACACACAAAATGTGTACACATGGTTATAAAAAATTAAAGAAAAAAAAAGAATCTAAAATAATCTAGAATAAATAAAATTGTCCTAATGCGTCAATGAAAACAAATTTAGTAAAGCTTACTGACACACGGAGTAAAACAACAGAACAGGAAAGTATAATATATTTACACTCAGCTCGACCGTCCAAGTACCGCTGCCAGCTTCTTATTCTTCTTATTTTCCTACCTATTTTCCCACACCTGTGGGGTTGCGGGTGCGAACTGCGTCGCACATATGGATTTGGCCCTGTTTTACGGCCGGATGCCCTTTCTGACGCCAACCCTACATGGAGGGATGTAATCACTATTGCGTGTTTCTGTGGTGGTTAGTAGTTTAGTGTGTTGTGTGAATATGAAGAGGAACACCCAGTCCCAGAGCCAGAATAATTAATCAGAAGCGATTAAAATCACCGACCCGGTCGGGAATCGAACCCGGGACCCTCTGAACCGAAGGCCAGTACGCTGACCGTTCAGCCAACGAGTCGGACCCAAGTACCGCTGCCAACATTTCTTTTTAAATACCGGCTCAGATAAGGTGTCCCTTATTTATTAAAGAGTAATGTTTACATATTCCATGTTGCTAGATTTTCTACCTACTTATTGTATTTTAAAACATTAAAATAAGTTAGAATGTTGAGCGGCATGCCATAGAAGTCGTATTCGCGTGTCATCTAGCAGCACGCATGCCATAGGTTCACCACCCCTGCTCTGTATAATAGTAGTTGAGTAATAACTGAAATTCGGGTGCAAGTTCAATTTTTATCCACTAAGGTCTTGGATCCATCGATATGATTTAAACAGAACCTTCGAATGCCAATTCCGAGTGATGAGGAAATGGGACAATAAGCATCATGTGGTTGAAGAAGCGCGGGAAATATCTGTCTGTTGTCTTTGGAAGTGGCGATCATACTAAGCTGCAAAAAAACGAAAGGCTGTAATTTTGCCAACTTGAGAATAGACTTTGTATTTAATTCAGTAGCGGCGATTAGAAATTAGAAGGGGGGGGGGTTGGGTGTAAAAAGCATTTATAGAAAAAAAACTATGGCCTGACAGGTAGACAACAAAATTGAAACAAAACACCTACAAAGTGGTAAGTTTTGATGCTCTCTGAGCCAATTGCGACAGATAAGTAAAGGTTGCCAGTTTACCAACTAAACTGATAACAGTTATTTTTTAAGATTTTGATTCAAAACAATGCAACTTTCATCAAAGGAACAATTACACATGTACTCAACCAAGGTGTTATACCATCAGATAACCGGGTGAGTTGGCCGTGCGGTTAAGGGTGCACAGCTGTGAGCTCGCATCTGGGAGATAGTGGGTTCGAACCCCACTGTCGGCAGCCCTGAAGATGATTTTCCGTGGTTTCCCATTTTCACACCAGGCAAATGCTGGGGCTGTACCTTAATTAAGGCCACGGCCGCTTCGTTCCCATTCCTAGGCCTTTCCTATCCCATCGTTGCCATAAGACCTATCTGTGTCGGTGCGACGTAAAGCCAATAGCAAAAAAAGAAAAGAAAAAAAATACCATCAGATACTAATCGCGTTTTCTACACGCTGCTGTGCGTGTCTATTTTCTGATTTTAAGGTTAGAAACTAATTAGTTGTAATTGCTGTGACACTGAAAAATCCGTCAACTGCGTCGAATGACTTTTGTGCGTATTTCCGCTAAGTATTTTTTTATTTAAAGAAATAAAAGGAACTAATTAGGTGTTAGACAACAGGGTTGGTATAAATTGCCTTTTTCAATAATTCATAGATTTAGGTGGCCAAAATGGCATAAAATTTATTTTTTCGCCAAAAGTGGGGGGTGTGGGTGGGAGGGAGGGCTACTGGTATTTATTATCCACTTCAGTTAATCCTGGTTAGATAACTTCCATCGGGGTATAGCACCAGGCAAGGGAATCGCGTGTTTACTGCCCATATCTCAAGACAACCGCTGATGATTCAATTACGTTCGCGCGCTTGCATGTCATCACCTGTAGCCTTGGCTTTGGAGCTACACGTGCGCTGCGCTCAAGAGAGAACAGTGACCATATAACTCACTTTGACATACAGTATCACTTGCAGTACCATAACTTAGGGTTATTTAACGCTGCTTTAGACCGTCGGATATTTGTAGCAACATTCTTGACTGATCGTACAGTATGCGTGATCATTACTAGAGTCCGGATTTTTAGGTACTGATAGGTTAAAATGCAAATTTACTTAAGCGAACAACAAGTATATACTACCACGTACAGCGGGTATGCTATGAGATTTGCATAGATATTAGGGGTATGGCCTATATAACTCCTTGAATTTATGTTACTCTTGCTACATTACGGTATAACGGGTTGCATGACACTTCCTACAAACCAAATTACTTTGCATTCTGACCTATTGCCACCTAAAAATCCGAGGTTTATTCATCAGTCTCCATTACTGCTTTGAAATGGCGTACGGCAATTTTTTTAGTGCCGGGAGGGTCCGAGGAGAAGTGCGGCTTGCCAGATGCAGATCTTTTTGAAGTATCGCCCATAGGCGACCTCAGCGTCGTGATGAGGATGAAATTATGATGAAGACGGCATATACTTCTAGCCCCCGTGGCAGCGGAATTAACCAATTATGGTTAAAATTCCCGACCCTGTCGGGAATCGAACCCGGGACCCCTCTGACCAAAGGCCAGCACGCTAATCATTTAGCCATGGAGCCGGCCATCCCCTGCTTTATGGCGTAGAATATCTGAACTGTTATCGAGGCAGGAGGTGGTCAACAGACCCCCAGCGAGGAAAAATATATTTCTATTTCTCTATACCGTGTAAATTTTAGCTTACAGAGTTGGGATCTTCTTTTGAAAGTTACTCACACAGACTATAGAACGAGGATGAGGGGACTGAGGAACTATTTCATAGTTTCTTTAATGGTTTACAATTTGCTTTGCGTCGCATCGACACAGATAGATCTTACGGCGACGGTAGAATAGGAAAGGCCTAGGAGTGGGAAGGAAGCGGCCGTGGTCTTAAGATACAGCCCCAGCATTTGCCTCGTGTGAAAATGGGAAACCGCGGAAAACCATATTCAGGGCTGCCGACAGTGGGGTTTGAACCCACTATCTCCTGGATCCAAGCTCACAGCTGCGCGCCCCTAACCGCACGGCAAACTCGCCCGGTGTTTAAGGGTCTAATGTCTTATTAACACATTGATGGTTTTCGGCAAAGCAAGGACAGGAAATGTTAGGAAGGTTACGGCCGTGGCCTTAAGTAAGGTACAGCCCCAGCATTTTTCTGGTTCGAAACTGGATACCACGGAAAACCATCTTCTGGGCTGCCGACGTTGGAATTCGAACCCATCATCTCCTGAATGCAAGGTCACAGCTGCGCGACCCTAACCGCATGGCCAACTCGCTCGGTTTCACTATATTTCTTCTTGTGTAACAGCAAGAAACGAAACAGACACGAGATTTTATTTCCTATTAATAAATGCGTATTGCCAGATAACGATAAGGTTATTACGTGAAATTTATACGGTACTAACCATGATAAGCCTATCCTTTTTTATTGCTCGATGAATGGATACGTGATAGCGATAACTAGCGAAATACGTTTTTGCCTGTATGAAATTAAGTTGTCCACCTCTGTGGTGTAGTGGTTAGCATGATTAGCAGCCACCCCCGTTGGTCCGGGTTCAATTCCCGGCGCTGCCACGAAATTTAAAAAGTGATACGAGGGCTGGAATGAGTTCCACTCAGCCTCGGGAGGTCAGCTGAGTAGAGGGGGGGGGGGGGCGATTACCACCTCAGCCACTCTGGAAGTAGTTTTCCGTGGTTTCCCACTTCTCCTCCATGCAAATATCGGGATGGTACCCGACTTAAGGCAACGGCCGCTTCCTTCCCTCTTCCTTGTCTTATCCTTTCCAATCTTCCTATCCCCCCACAAGGCCTCTGTTGAGCCTAGTAGGTTAGCCCACCTGGGCGAGGTACTGGTCATTCTCCCCAGTTTTATCCCCCCAGTTCCAAAGTCTTACGTTTCAGGACACTTCCTTTGAGGCGGTAGAGGTGGGATCTGTCGCAGGGTCCGAGGGAAAAACCGACCCTGGAAGGTAAACAGGTCAAGAAAGAAAGAAGGAAAGAGAAAGTATTGCGAGATAACGAAAAGGTTATAACATGAAATTTATATTGACGATTATATGTTATTTTTATTGCTCGGTGAATGAACACGTGATTAGACCTAGAGGTGTTGTATTCGTTACGAAACCAAACAACATTTTCTAATGCCTTTTTTGTTTTGTTTTATGGAAGATATAGTTTTGCCGCTAGATACAACCTTTGTTCCTGTTCGACAGTCCATGATTCGACGATGTGAGTTTTGTGTACTGGTCAATGAAGGTATTTTTGAACCTCTTCTATAAAGTACACTGAAATATGAAACTTTTATGGCAATCTACTTCATATCTAATGAGCGTATATCAAACACTGAAACTTGTACTGGGCAGCCTGTTAATTCTATAATTAACCATTTCCGGCCCATATTGATATGATCTATTTTTTTCCCAATTTCAATTTTTTGTTTATTGTCCATAGAACTTTACAGTTGTCAGGCGTTATCCTTGCCCTGTATAGAACCAAACACAAATAAAAACACACAAATTCTGATTTTCAGTTCATTGATGGAATACAGGCACCTCTTCCATTCAGATTTTAAATATCTTTCGGCAGTTTGTTATAGAGTAACATACCTTGGTCCATCTTTCAAGTGCGGTGGAAGCTCGTGTGGTAATAATTCCTTTTTGTTGTGCTGTGGACCTTATTTTGTTTACTTCCTACACATGGGGAAGCTATTCCTGAAATTTTACTCATCTTTTTGTTACACCGTGTTTAACCATCTACTTTGAATTAGCAAATGACAGCGATCACTGCCAAAATAAATGTTTAGCTCGTGTGAAGTAATGTTGAAAATAGAAAACAAATGTAGTGTCTTGCTTTTCAGTAGTAAATGACGGTGATCACTGCCAAAGTAAATGTTTCGCTCTTATGAAGTTTAGTTCAAAAATAGAAAACAAATATTTCTGTCTTTCTTACTTTATTTTTTAGACGTAGTGCCATTGATTCGATTTGGCTCATTTGTTTAATCATTTTTATATGCATGATAGTAAAAAGTATATGATACTTTGCAGTCAAAATTATAACATGTAATTATTCAGACACCGGCCCTGTGGTGTAGGGGTAGCGTGCCTGCCCCTCCCCGGAGGCTCCGGGTTCGATTCCCGGCCAGGTCAGGGATTTTTCTCTCAACCTGAGGGCTGGTTAGAGGTCCACTCAGCCTACGTGATTAGAACTGAGGAGCTATCTGACGGTGAGATGGCGGCCCCGGTCTCGAAATCCCAGAATAAAGGCCGGGAGGATGCGTCGTGCTGACCACACGGCCCCCGTAAATCTGCAGGCCTTCGGGCTGAGCAGCGGTCGCTGAGCAGGCCAAGGCTCTTTCAAGTGCGTTAAGTGACGTGTTTTTCTGGAATTATTCAGATATAATAGTACACGCATGCAGAGAAATGGTGCCCCACTACAGTACTAAAATGGAGAGGAAGGAGTGAAGGAGTAGTGTTGAAGGCCACTCCAGTACCGAAAAGGACGGGAAGGGAGTGAACGGGTAGTGCTGAAGGCACAGTGTGTGTATTGCTATACATCCATCACTGTGCCCACAGTCTTGTAGCGGGCTGTCTACCTGCAGCAATGCGATAATTGAGGAGGTGATTCGAACACAGTTTCAAGGTAGGTTTCGATATGAACTTGTTTTTGCATATCCGTTACAATTGGTAATATGGTGCAAATAGCACAGTAATTAAGATTCTTATTCCTTCATGCTTTGCGGGTGCGTATTAAAATCCGATCCCTAAAATCCCAAGTACGTTGGTTGGAACTTTAATAGTGCAACTATTTAATTACAACTGAAGCAAAAGAGATACATGTTACAAAGTTTAATGTCCTTGAAAGTAGTCACCAGCATTGTGTACAACCCGTTGTGATAGTACATATATCACACCCTCGCACTATATTCAGAAATAAGAGAGATTATTACTGTCGTTATTCGCATTATTATCATCATTATTTGTATATTTATTCTCAATATTTTAAGATGGAAGGTCTCCATATGTGATATGAGTAATTTGTTTTGTACAAACGAATGGGAAAACTGTGCTATTTACAACTCGGAAACTTTGTATGAGTCATGTGGAACAGCAAGAAGCTCGTCGATTTTGTTATTGTCTTGGGATCCGGAAGTGGTTGGGGGCGTGATCTTGGAATGAGAAGAGGATCTTTCACTCGTGATTGGATGGCAAACATAAATCTAAACGTATCATGAAAGAGTAGAGGGAAGCTGAGGTCTATATAGGCATGTGTGAAAACAGCGGATGAGGGACTTCAAATTTTGGTAGGAAGAGGAGATGTGACTTTGGGGGAACGTGGTCTTAAAATGTTTGTGGAGTGTGAAGTGTGGCACTAACCTACAACTATGGAGTGCTTAGACACTTGGTATTGTATCACTTGTGGTGGCTTGATATTATATGTTGGTGAAAGCTATGGGGTACTGTATCTCAGACTTTCTAGAATTTATGTTTTGGAATGACAAGCGTATGTTGCTCAAATGAATGCATCTTTAAACCAAGTGTTAGAATCAGTGCATACAGAATTATGAGGTACAGTATCAATGTGATACAACAAGGGCCAATAATGAGAATATGCAAGTTGTGTTGATAAATAGAGACAGTGAAGGTCTGACTACAAATGGTAGCTTGGTCTTCGCTTTTGGTCTCCCACTGTTTTTGTCGTTGCCGGTAATTGTGTAAATATGGAGTCTTCTAGCGGTATTTTCCAGAGTGTATTTTATATATATTTTGGTGTGTTGATGAGGTTCTCATGCACGGGTATTATTCAGAAAATAGTTAGTTATTTTAGAATCAGTGGAGTTATTGATGAACCCAGGAGCAGTTCTTACTTA
Source organism: Anabrus simplex (assembly GCF_040414725.1). Lineage (NCBI taxonomy): Eukaryota > Metazoa > Arthropoda > Insecta > Orthoptera > Tettigoniidae > Anabrus > Anabrus simplex. The sequence continues at coordinate 299,290,525 of NC_090268.1, read as the reverse complement.
TTTAGTCGTTTTCAGAAGGTTAAGTAAAGCCTGAAGCAGACGTATCAGTACGCAGCTTTATGCACACGCCCTGGGAGAAAGAATTATCATACTTAATCAAAATTCGAGGGATTCTTTCTGGTGAACTCTGGCGCTCATACTACGGACATTTCGATTAATTATTTTTATTCATTCCATTTATTTTAGTAATTTGTTCAGTAGAAGTAAAGTAAACTTGTGTCCTCATCCTGAAGTAGTGCAGCTCTTTTCAGGCACACCTCCAATGGAGGTGAGCTGCATGTACCATATCAACCACATACCAGCCCTCCTGCCAGATTTAAATTCCTGGCAGTACCGGGAATCGAACCTGGGCTCCCGAGGACGGCAGCTAATAACACTGACCATTACGCTACGGAGACAGACATTTGTTCAGTTATTTATTCATATATTTTGAATTAAATTACAGTTGACGATGAATTAAGGCGATAAAGTATTTTATTTTATTCATATTTGATTATTTTAATCATATTGTAATATTATAATTCTTTTTATTAATTTATTTTATTACTACACCGTTGCCAGCGATGTGGAAGTCGTAGGATACGTTTAGCAGCGCCTATTGTGTTGATAGTTCGAATGGAGCGGTCTATTGCCTAATGAATCTCTGGAAGAGTTCTGAAGCGAATACCACGAAATGGTTCCTCAATCTTAGGAATCAAGTCAAAGACACAGCGGCTTAAGTCCGGGAAGTATGGTGGATAGTACAGCAGTTCCCAGCCCCAACGTCCGAACTAATTAGCCACAGCTTGCGCTGTATGCGGTGGAGCGTTGTCGTGCAGAATGATGGGTGGGTTCTGCAGAAAGTGTCACCGCTGGTCGCAGGTTGTGTTCCATAAATGCGCATTGACTGTCTGATGTGGAGGAACGTAATGCGTTAGTGTCCATCACAGTCGTACACGAGAGTAACCGTAACTTTCACACCACTGGGATTCTATTTTGCTTACTATTTTTGCCATTTGCTTTACGTCGCACCGACACAGATATGCCTTACGGCGACGATGGGAGAGGAAAGGCCTAGGAACTGGAAGGAAGCGGCCGTGGCCTTAATTAAGGTACAGACCTGGTATTTGCCTGGTGTGAAAATGTGAAACCACGGAAAACCATCTTCAGGGCTGCCGACTGGGATTCTGACGAACTTTCGATCTTTGTGGTGACCCGTAATGACGCCATTTGTTCGATTGGCGTTTCAGTTGTGGCTCGTACGATTTGGCCAATGTCTCATTCAGCGTAATGATACAGCGTAAGAGTCCTTCATAGGCGCTAAATAGCTCTCCAATGGTTACGAGCAGCATCGTATCGTAACCATTTCTGCATTTCCGTCAAATCACATGGAACCCATCGTGATGCAATTTTTCTCATGCCAGGCGTTCTTTCAGAATGTGAAGCACAGTCGTATGCGCTAATCGGCTGTCTCGCGCCAGCTCACGAATCGTATGGCGTCGATCAGTGTCCAGTAACGTGGCAAGAGCATGTGCACTTCTTCTTCGCTTACATTAAAACGACTTGGCCGACAATGTGTGCCACAACTTAGCGTCCCTCACTGAAGACTTTTACCCACCGTGCCACTGTTCCGTAAGGCAATGCAGATTCCTCGCAAGCTTCTTGAAGACTTTGATGGCACTGTCGTTCTGAATGTCCTCTGGCACATTCAATCCTTATCCAACTCCGTTGTTCCTGTTTCGAAAACATCCGGGCAACACTGTCTTAGACCGCCAGCTAACACGAGGCTCTGTTCCTCTAGTCTCTCGCGAGTTCGCATGCGCGTGAAGTGGGAAGGCAGAGTCCATGCGCTCTGAGGAAACGTAGGTATGTAACGAACGTGTGCTATCAGCGACATTATTAGGTTCCGTTGCATGGCGTCTCTACAGCAGTGTTGTCACTATTATAGTTCCAACCTTCGTATTTAAAATTTCACGCGAGTGCTGGAACAAAGTACGCTCGGCTTTGTGAGAGCAATTTAGTAGATGAGTATAGAGATTGGTTGAAATCCCATTCCTCAAGGCATTCTTCAAGTGGTTTTTGAGGGAATTACCACTTCACGTCTAGCCAAATGGTACTGCTTCCTGATCTCAGCATAATCCTGTCAGTTTTGTATCCTTGAAAAGTCCATCCTATCTAGTGGACGCTGATTAATGGGAAAAGAGCCAATCATCTTCCTTAACTGTAGCCAAGATTCACTGCGTGTGAGTCAAGCTGTGGTATACCGCCGGGAAAGTGAGATCCCCCGCCGAATGTATGAGGATTGGCCGAACTCAGAAGGTAAATGGCAATGGAAAAAGTCGATCTGCACTTCCTCTCGTCAAATAACGTTACTCGATACTTGCATTTATACCGACAAACCTTGCATACATTTTTATACACCAATATTGAAACCTTCTTGAGCACATACCAAACATGTCAAGAATCGCTGAAACCACAGTTCATTGCAGGTATTGGTAGGGTTTGATTCCCATCGTGATGGCACGTGATTTTTCGAAATCCATCCTAGGATTCACGGAGATTTGTGCCTCGACTGTCCAAGTGGAAAGTCAACAACAAAGTCACTGCGATAACCTCATCTTCCTCAATTGTAACCAGTATTGTAAAACAGAAAATAAACACAAAAACCCTTTAAAATTACTATACACGTATCACCATGCATCTAATGTGCTCTTAATTGTTACAGGGTCATCCAAAACCAGGACTTGAGGGCAAGAAGCAACGGAAGTCAACACTTATAAGAGAAGTAAGTAAGCCAGTTTCAGAATTTCGTGTTCCATTACTATAGACATACCTTAAAAGTATCGAGAATATCTAGGTATTGATCTAAGAGCCGCTGAGAGTTACATCCAAGTTAAAGCACGTAAAGTTGTCCATCTCGCAAAATTCAGGCTTATACTTCACAATGTAACAACTATGGGACTGTTAGCCTGGCACTGCTTGCGTTACTCTCTTCTCTTTCATATTTCACATTCGACCTTCCTTGACCAGCTACTATTCTCTTTGTTCCTCGATGGTATTAGGTGTCAGATGTTTTCGCCTTTCATGGCCCTTCTCGTTCCATAAACAATACCCTTGTAATACAACTGGTATTACAACCAACATTTACAACCAAGGTGTTTTATCCGTTTAGACATCATTGACCATTACGTCAATTGTTTGCCGCTGTAACACATTTAGAGCGCTCACATCGATAAGCATATCCTACGTCAAATTTCTTTTCAAAATATTGTTAAATTTGAGAATAGCTTTCCTTGTATTCGAATAAGAAAGTTATGTAAATGAAATGGCGTATGGCTTTTAGTGCCGGGATTGTCCGAGGACATGTTCGGCTCGCCAGATGCAGGTCTTTTGATTTGACACCCGTAGGTGACCTGCGCGTCGTGATGAGGATGAAATTATGATGAAGACGACACAAACACCCAGCCCCCGTGCCAGCGAAATTAACCAATTAAGGTTAAAATTGCCGACCCTGCCGGGAATCGAACCCGGGACCCCTGTGACCAAAGACCAGCACGCTAACCATTTAGCCATGGAAGAAAGTTATGTAAAACAACAGTACAATTGATGTGGTAATATCAATAGTAAAACCAGTCCATACCTGCGCAGGCCATGAAGGTCTTTGGTTGAGTGGAAGATAAACGTTTTCGCTATCCGTAACTTCGTCACTAGGGTTAGTTCTATTCCGACCATCTTTGCTCCCAGAAATTAATCTGGTACTCATTTCTGGTGCGAGTTTAGTGTATCAGCGTTATGTCCCTTCATAGAAGTGGAAATATTGTTTCTGAATTTGTGTGGAGTAGAACCTCGTTGATTCATCATTTTCGAAACTGATGGCATAGTCGGACATAAAAAAGGTCGGGTTACCAGAGGAGCAATGGTATTTACTGCACATTACTGCATAAGTACGAAATATGATAATAAATAGGCATACCTTAGATCAAGGCATCTCAAACGCCGGAATACTCACGCGTGAAAACGCAGGCGCACAGGTCCTGTGCACAGTGCATCGGTTCCACTCGGCTTGCCTAGGACCAGCGCCTTGTCTCGGGCTGACTTGGCTCGTATTTGGAGTGTTACGGAGCAAGTGAGGAAGAGAGAGGCAGCTGGGGCGAGTGAGACAGGCGTGGGGAAAGAGAGAGGCAGCGCTATTGTTCCAAATCGAGGAGTGGGGGTCTGCAATCTCGTCAACTAAACGAAGTCGTATTTTTCACCGTGCACCTCGCAATGCACTGGTGCATGCACCCTGAGAGGCCCTGCCTTAGATACTTAACATTGATAAAAGACGATAATGCTCGTTTGTCCGAAAAATTTACAAAACATGCCAAAACATATCTTTGTTTTCTTTATCGCTTGAAATAATATAAAACTTCCGAGAAATCTTCGTGTTATTATTCAAACTGAAAAAAATAAGAATCTCTCCTTTCGTTAACCTGCAGTATTATTCTAAACAAAGGAATAAGCACAAAACTGTTCATGAATATTAAAGTGTCTGGTCCCGCTTCGGCAAACAAGTTGCAGGATAGCATGAAAATAACCTTACGGACCGTGGATCAAAGTTAACAAGTTTAGAGTATTAGCTGCTACTAGGAGATATAATTCTCATTTCCCGAGCGAGAGGCTGTGTGGTTTGGGTCACGTAGTTGTCAACTTTCATTCGGGAGACAGTGGGCTCGAGCTCCACTGTTGGAAACTCATAAGGTGGTTTCCCGTGGTTTTCCATTTTCACACCAGGAAAATGCTGGATGTGTATAATAATTAAGCCTACGATCGCTTCCTTCCCGCTGCTCTTTGCTATACCATCGTTGCCATAAGATCTACGTGTGCCGCTGAGACGTAGAGCAAATTATTGTCTCTCTATATTTTCGGTTTGAAAAATGTAAAACAAAATGGAAATAAATAGAAAAGATTAACTTCTTGCCCATGCTTATTTCATTTTTTCGTAGAATTCGTTAATTAGAAGTGAACACGGAACTTACTTCTGCTGAATATGTTGTTTCTTTAATCTTCTTCTACCGCCATTCTACACCTGTGGGGTCACGGGTACGAACTGTGTTGATTTAGTCCTGTTTCACGGCCGGATGCCCTTCTTGACGCCAAGCCTATATGGAGGGATGTAAACACTAGAGATGGCAATTATAGGCACGAATAGGTTAGAATGCAATTGTATTTGAACAAGGCGCAATTGTCATCTACCCGCATGACGGTTCTGCAGAGAGATTTGCATAAATATTAGCTAAAATAAGTATCAGAACCCCTAAGATTTATGCAACTCGCCGACATAACTGCAGAATAGCTAAATTACATTTGCGCCTTGTTTGCATTCTAACCTATTCGTGCCTATAATTCCAGTCTCTGGTAATCAGTCTAGACCTCGGATTTTTACGTGCAATAGGTTAGAATGCAAAGTAATTTGGTTTGTAGGAATTGTCATGCAACCCGTTGTACCACAACGTAGCAAGAGTAACATAAATTCAAGAAGTTATATAGGCCGTACCCCTAAAATCTATGCAAATCTCACAGCATTACCTCTGTACGGGGTAGTATATACTTGTTGTTCGCTAGTAAATTTGCATTTTAACATATCAGCACCTAAAAATCCGGACTCTAGTAATCACTATTGCGTGTTTTTGTGGTGGTTGGTAGTGTAGTATGTTGTCTGAATATGAAGACAGTATTAGGACAAAAATAAACACCTAGTCCACGAGCCAGAAGAATTAATCGGAAGCGATTAAAATCCCCGGCCCTGCCAGGAATCGAACCCGGGACCCTTTGAACGGAAGGCATGAACGATTACCATTCATCCAAGGAGTCGGACATGCTGTTTCTTTAATATTATGGACATGGGAATGTGGCAGACGGAAATGTCTGAGTAAAACATTATACTGGAAGCTATCAAATAGCTTTCAACGCTCCATCAATTCCTCTCTTGTGTAGCTGGTTCAGTACTATCCCCGAGGAAACCTAACTACTACCTTTACTTCCGTTTCATCGAATTGTAGTGTGATAGGAATCAGGGCGCCCTCAAACTGAGTTACGTCAAATAGTGGAGATCACTTGGAATGTAAATGGAAATTCGTAGTGACCTTCCACCCTGGTAAATATGCACTCATAGCACCCACCATGCAATCTAGTCACTGCTAATATGATCAGTTGTAATACATTATAGTTTGAAACTTGCCTTGCAATTTACTCGAGTCTGCTGTAGCTTGGGAAGTAGTTTCTACTTTTAATACGCATCTTTGGCAATTGACAGTAGCTGAAATCTTGTTTCAGTCACATCATATATTCGAATTTAATATTTTCGAATATTCTAATAAGGAAGTGTCTCTGTAGCTGTTACTGAGACTTTTAACGAAAATAATTTACTCCTACTGCTTAGGGCCAATGTCCTCGATGTTTGGACCATCGAACTCGAGGTACTAGAAAGGAGAATCATGAGAAAAATCTTAGGCCCTGTGAAAACAACAGAAGTATGGAAATTAAGATCTAATGGTGAAATATACAGGAACATAGAAAACATATCAGAAACCATAAGACAAAGGAGATTGCAATTTTCGGACATATTTACATAATGGATGATTCCAGATTAACAAAAAGGATTTTCAAGTACCTATGGGACAGAAAGGAAACAAACTAGCTGGATTCAAGAAGTAAAGAAAGAAAGAAATAATAAAGGAGAAGAAGAAACTATGGGCAGAGAAATTTGCAGAAAGAGGGTAGTAAGTATGGAAGGATTCCAAGGAAGATTGAACAAGAAGCCTGGTGCGAAGTGGTCCGAGGACAGAAAGAAACAGCATAGTGAAAGGACGAAAGAATATTGGAAGGAGCGGAAGAGAAAACAAGAAAGTATGAAGAACTGAATTGAAATTGGCACGTGGTCCTTAGCAGGCCTCATCGGAAATAATAATAATAATAATAATAATAATAATAATAATAATAATAATAATAATAATAAGTGGTGGTGATTATTGTTTTAGGAGGAAGTACAACTAGGCAACCATCCTCTATATAACACTAATCAGAGAGAAAAATGGAAGGGATCCGACACTTCGAAAAATGAAGGTATCGGCCAAAGGAAGACAAGGGCCACGAAGGGCGTGAAAATGAAAGACTCCCTAGCCCTCGCAAACCTAATAGCGTCGGGGTCGGAAAAGAACAAGTTAACCAAAGTGAGGTTGGATAGGATAGATGAAAGTGAGAAACGTCGCACAAGTAAGTGGAAGCAATGCCAGGACTCAGCTGAGGACCCCATAGTCGCCAACCTACGCTCCAAAGTCCAGAGCCCGTGGGTTAATAATAATAATAATAATAATAATAATAATAAATAATAATAATAATAGCTGCTACTGGAAAAATATTGAACGTCCAACTCATTGGCTGAATGGACAGCGTTGAAGCCTTCGGTTCAGAGGGTCCAGGGTTCGATTCCCGGCCGGGTCTGATTAATTCTTCTGGCTCGGGAACTGGATGTGTGTGTGTTTTTCTAACACGTTCCTCTTTATATCCAGATAACATAAGCAACCACCACAGATACGTGCAATATTGTTTACATCCCTTTATAGGGTTGACGTCAGGAAGGGCATCTGGCTGTAAAACCGGGCCAAATCCACATGTGCGACACAATTCTCACCCGCGACCCCACAGGTGTGGGGAAAAAGCGGTAGGAAAAGGAGACGACGACGACGACTGGAAAATTATGATATGTTATGGGCCGTAGATTGCCGGCTAGATCAGGGATTTTTTACCTGGATCTGAGGGCTGGTTCGAAGTCCACTCAGCTTACGTGATTATAATTGAGGAGCTATCTGATGGTGAGATAGCGGCCTCGGTCTAGAAAACAAAGAATAACGGCTGAGAGTATTCGTCGTGCTGACCACACGACACCTCATAAACTGTAGGCCTTTGGGCTGAGCAGCGGCCGATTGGTAGGCCAAGGCCCTTCAGGGCTGTAGTGCCATGGGGGAGGAAGGGCCGTAGATTGCCGAGGAAGAGTGTACGATTTTCTCCGGGTATTGCTTCATGGGTTCCAATAACTGTAGATATAATGAATATTTAATTTTCACGACCGCATTGTAATCGAAACAGACTTTCAACGTATTAGGTTGTGTTACGTACATGTAGTACGTGTTGAAGAGATGTTAAGTACAGAACAAAAATGGCCAGCCGGACACCAGTGGGAGGTTGTGGGTTCGGATCCCACTGGTGTCCGGCTGGCCATTTTTGTTCTATACTTAACATCTCTTCAACACGCACTACATGTACGTAACACGACATAATACGTTGAAAGTCTGTTTCAACTGTAGATATAGTCGTATTAAAGAACAGGAGACAAGTGTATTGAGTTGTGTTAGGAATCGTAAAGAACTACTCTTGCGAATTTTGGACGGTGAAAGCCAAGGACAAAAAGCGCATCGATGCATTTGAAATGTGGCGTTCATGGAGGATGTTATGAATATTTGGATGGAGGGAAGATCTAAATCCTCAATTATCAAAGAGCTTGTAATTCGTAAGTGACTTTCCACTCTTGGTAGACAGAGAACCCTGCATGTTGGGCACGTTGTAAGGAGAGGCGATAATCTTGAAAAACTAGTCGTCTAAAGAAAAGTAAATGGGATCAGGCCGTGTGGAAGACCTGCCACATGATGGATAGACTGGATCAAAGGCACAACTCACGCGCCTCTTCGAGTGGCAATCCGGAAAGCAGAGATCGTGAGGGTCCTTGACTAAACGCATCTCGTGGACTATTTTTTGTAGTGGTAGTGGGAACAGTGTAGATTCCACGATTGATGTTCTGGCTACCATCTTACAGTAGACCTATGTGCCGGTTTCAATCAGCAGTTACTAGAGGAGCTTCTTCTACTTTTTATTCTGCTTTCGCTGTCTTTTCCACACCTGTTGGGGTCGCAGGTGCAAAGTGCGTCTCACGACTGGACTTAGCCTTGTTTTACGACCTGATGCCCTTCCTGACGCCAACCGTATTTGGAGGGATATGCTCACTATTGCGTGTTTGTGTGATGTTTCCCAATATGGTGTGTAGTTGTGAAGAGGGAGGTATTCGGACAAACACAAGCACCCAGTCCCCAAGTCAGAGGAATTAACCACACGGGATTAAAATTCCCGACACGGCCGGGAATCGAACCCGGGTCACTTTGAACCGAAGTTATTGACGCTGACCATTCAGCCATGGAGGTAGAGGAGCATTTGAATAATATCAGTCGCAAGGAGGAATGTCTGTGTTTAAACAAAGCAAACACACACCGTGCTTTCAATCACAGGGCTACCTTCAACGTTCCCAGAAGGATCGAAAATTACCAAACTCTCTTGCGGGCTGAGCTCTTGTGTGTAGTTTTTCGAAACTGGGGCTCAAGAGCAAAAGAGCATAAGCGAAAAAATAAGAATATTTTACCTAGTGGGAATTTTTTTCAAAGGTATAAGGTACGCTACGCGCAGCTAGGAACAAAACACCTCTTTAAATGGTTATTTGGTAATTAATTTACCGTTGAAAGACAGACGTGTAGTTAATGTAATTTCTTGATATTTTAATCATCACTGTGTTGTGTTCCTAAATACGAATCAATAACAACTGATGGGACATATATAATAATAGCCGTGCTGAGTGGCTCAGACGGTTGAGGCGCTGGCCTTCTGATCCCAACTTGGCAGGTTCGATCCTGGCTCAGTCCGGTGGCATTTGAAGGTGCTCAAATACGTCAGCCTCCTGTCGGTAGATTTTCTGGCACGTAAAAGAACGCCTCTGTGACAAAATTCCGGCACCTCGGCGTCGCCGAAAACCGTAAAAGTAGTTAGTGAGACGTAAAGCAAATAACATTATTATTAAAATAAATAAATAAATAAATAAATAAATAAATAAATAAATAAATAAATAAATAAACAAAATTAGTGATTTAAGCTTATTCGGGAATGCTTATGACTAGTTATTTTCAGATTCTCGCTTTCGTTCTCATTACCTCTTGAACCCTGCTGTTAGTTTCTCCTTTCTTTCCTATGAAAGAGGTTTGCGGATTGAACAACCTTTGGTACAGGAGACCACGAGTTTACCTTTTCTATAAAATTTAAGATGGTGTGAGACACCAGTATCAGAAATCCCAGAGGAATCTAAGTTTTCCTTAACTTCAATAAATAAATAAATAAATAAATAAATAAATAAATAAATAAATAAATAAATAAATAAATAAATAAATAAATAAATAAATAAATAAATAAATAAATAAATAAATAAATAAATAAATAAATACTTCATTATAGATTGTTATGCCTTTCAGCCTGTAAGCCTCTGTGAATTTAGTACACGTCACCACAATCCTCTATAACTAGCTCTCTGGCCTTGTTTAGTTCCATGCCTCTTTAATCACTAGAAACTGACCATCGTCGTCTTGGTCTGTCTAACTCTCTTATCCTCCATAACAGAGTCCATTAGTCTCCTAGGTAACCTATCCTCTATTCGCTTCACATGACCCCACTACCGAAGCCGATTTATGTGTACAGCTTCATCAGTGGAGTACATTCTTGACTTAGCCAATAATAATAATAATAATAATAATAATAATAATAATAATAATAATAATAATAATAATAATAATAATAAGTTAATAATAATAATAATAATAATAATAATAATAATAATAATAATAATAATAATAATAATAATAATAATAATAATAATAATAATAATAATAATAGTCTTGAGCGTGCTGGTGTATGGTTGCGAATCCTGGGCAAGAAGTAAACAAGGCAGGAAATGACTCGAAGCTTTCGAAATGTGGATCTGGAGACAGGTGCTGAGGATTAGTTGGGCGGAAAGGAGGTCTAATGACCGCATGCTGCAGGAGAAAACTACTCACGATTCATTGGGTACCCGGTGCAACGTAACAACGTCCTCACAAACTTTACTGAAGGAAGAGTTTTCGGAAAGAAATGGCTTGGAAGGCATGTGACATCCTTCAGTATAACTCTACTACGAGGGACTGTAAAGCACAAAGCTGGAAACAGTGGACAGATGATGATGATGATGATGATGATGATGATGATGATGATGATGATGAGCCCGCCAGGTGGCCATGATCATTAACGCGTCAAGATCGTGGTTAGCTGGTTCGAGTCCCGTTGGTCCAAAAAAATTTTTACCACCATATTGTTGGCCGGCAGGGTGGTGGCATACAATTTCTATCCACTGGATATAATTCCAAACCTCTCCGCAGTGCTCATATGGAGTGAGGGCATATGACGCTGTTGATGGTGATTCGTCCGACGGATGGAGACGTTAAGCCTTGAACAGACTCCTTGGTGCTATTCAACAGAAGTAGGCTATGTGCCGGCACCGGGCTTCACCCTTTCCCATCCTGCTATTATATATCAAGTCATTTATTTCATCACATCGACGCCTCTAATGAGGTTTACGTAAGGAAGGGCATCCGGTCGTAAAAGCTCACTAAGTAGATTCGTCTCGCTTTATACCCGAACCCGTAGAGAAGCGAGACAAGAGTTGAACCTATAATAATAATAATAATAATAATAATAATAATGGAGACACCGAGGTGCCGGAATTGTCATGCCTGAGTTCTTTTACGTGCTAGTAAACGTACGGTCGCGAGGCTGACGCAATTGAGCACATCCCAATACCACCTGACTGAATTGGAATCGAACCCTCCATCCTGGTTCAGAAGGCCAACGGCTCTACCAACTGAGCCAATCAGTCCAGCTTTAATTTCTGAAACAGTTCATAGATATATTCTTTAGGTTATAAGTTGATATATATATATTTTGTTATCATCCACTCTCTAATTATCGTATAATTTTTCATCAGTAGTAACCTTAATTAATTGTATTATTGTAATTCCTTATCTGACTTACATATCTCAATAACAGTAATTGATTACAATGATACTTTAGATTAATACTGTAAAAAAAAAATGTATGTGGTTAAGTGTAAGAGAGGGCCAAGAGCCCTAACTTCGCCACTTAATAAAGACACAAATAAATAAATAAATAAATAAATAAATAAATAAATAAATAAATAAATAAATAAATAAATAAATAAATAAATAAATAAATAAATAAATAAATAAATAAATAAATAAATATCACAATATTTATAGTCGTCACTTAAGCTGTTTGCTAATCAATGTTGAGGTATGTTGAACGCAGCCTCCCTACAACTACTCCCTGTGGGTGGATTGAGATTCAAGGTTACTTAAAACAGAGGATCTAAATGTCAAGCCTCAAGAACCTGTCTGTGATTGGAGGCACGGGGTTCATTTACTTGTGTGTTACAGTACAAATGATGACCTTGCTTTGTAAGGAGCTGATGGCGGCGGCAGTCCCATTACGTCATGCATACATTATATTTCTGTCCTGGCCAATCAGTAATGAGGAAAACAGATTAGATTTATTGACCGGTATATTATCACTTCTTGTCCGAGCTATGGCAGTGGAGCGAATGCTGCCTATATCTCACCTTGTTCTTTGAGTTACAAAGATGAAACAGCTGGTCGGTTTAGGCAATTTTGTTTTTACCTCACACCGACATAGGTAACTTAGGTCTTACGGTGACAATGTAATGGGAAAGGCCTAGGAGTGGGAAGAAGTGGAATCAGAGATAAGGCTTTTTGCAGATGATGCTATTCTGTTCAGAGTAATAAATACGTTACAAGATTGAGAGCAACTGCAAAATGACCTCGATAATGTTGTGAGATGGACAGTAGGCAATGGTATGTAGATAAACGGGGTTAAAAGTCAGGTTGTGAGTTTCACAAATAGGAAAAGTCCTCTCAGTTTTAATTACTGCGTTGATGGGGCGAAAGTTCCCTTTGGGGATCATTGTAAATACCTAGGTGTTAATATAAGGAAATATCTTCATTGGGGTAATCACATAAATATGATTGTAAGTAAAGGTTTCAGGTTATGAGGGTATTTAGGGGTTGTAGTAAGGATGTAAAGGAGAGAGCATATTTGTCTCTGGTGAGACCCCAATTGGAGTATGGTTCCAGTGTACGGGACCCTCACCAGGATTACATGATTCAGGAACTGGAAAAATCCAAAGAAAAGCAGCTCGATTTGTTCTGGGTGATTTCCGACAAAAGAGTAGCGTTACAAAAATGTTGCAAAGTTTGGGCTGGAAAGACTTCGGAGAAAGGAGACGAACTGCTTGACTAAGTGGTATGTTCCGAGCTGTCAGTGGATAGATGGCATGGGAGAACGTCAGTAGACGAATCATTTTGAGAGGTGTCTTTAAAAGTAGGAAAGATCACAATATGAAGATAAAGTTGGAATTCAAGAGGACAAATTGGGGCAAATATTCGTTTATAGGAAGGGGAGTTAGGGATTGGAATAACTTACCAAGGGAGATGTTTAATAAATTTCCAATGGAAATCATTTAAGAAAAGGCTAGGAAAACAACAGATAGGAATCTGCCACCTGGGTGACTGCCCTAAGTGCAGATCAGTAATGACTGAATTGAAGAAGAGGCCGTGGACTTAATTAAGGTACAACCCCAGTATTTGCCTGCTATGAAAATGGGAAACCAGGGAAAACCATCTTCAGGGCTGTCGACAGTGGGGTTCGAACGGTCCGTTTAGATATTTTAAAATTTCATTCCTTTTCAATGGGACCTAAATTCGAAACATCGACACGTACTATTTCACATGAACATCTTGCAAGTTGCCATCCCCATGCTGTAGGGGTAGCGAGACTTACCCGGGTTCGATTCTGTGTTTGTACCTGTTAGCTTCTGTCAAAGCGCAGCTGTACCCAACATGCACACGCACTAATTTATTCCAGACAAAATTCTCTTATTTCTTAGATTATATTAACAAGTTAATTTCATTTAAGTACAAAGTTACGAGCTTATCAATCCATTTAATGATATTACTGTACAGTAAAATGCTGGTATCGATTCACAGTTCTTTCACCAAAGTTGGAATCTTTAGAAGTAGGCCTATTCAGGATTTTTAAGTTATAAAATTATGAGCGTTTTGGTCCCAAAGTGTTGTTGGAATAATGACTTGGAATGCCAAACCTCTCCAAGATGCTGGCTGGTACACCGTTGTGACACCACTGCAAGTCTCTGTCGAAACACATGCACTTACTATAAATGTCTGCTTTTGGCGCCCTGCACAGTGGGGCTGATTTTTCTAAAACTTGGCGAAAACATCAAATTGCACTTGTAGATTGTGCGGTTTTAAATTGTTAGCTTCGCAATAGAAATGTTTTCGGTATAGAACGGCAGTGATAGAAACGTGATTCATATGCCGCGCGGAAAGCCTCGTCGTCTACTCTGAAATTATGCTGCAAGTTTAGTTCATGCCGAAAGAGTGAGAGATAAAATGGAATTAATTCCTGGAAGTAAGTAGAATTGCCTAACGGGTACATTGACATAATTACATATTATTACAGTTATACCTTTAAGAACAATTATTACTAATTGATGTGAAACTGTTTCTATTTGCAGGAAATCAGCTGATAAGTTAGATAACACACTATAACCCGCTTTTTTCTTTTAATTTGCTTTTTATATATATTTTAAGCTTAAATTTACGAAAACATGAGCGGAGTCTGTGTGGAAGCCATGACCGCCGATCTTTTTCTTTGGGGGGGGGGGCGGGGTTAGAAAATGTCGCAGCGGTGTTAAACATAAGCAAATGCGCAGGACTTATGTTTAGAAAGACCCTTTTTGACATAAATATATCTTAGGGTGGGGGATCTCTGAAATTATGTATAATGAAACAGTGTCATTTAATCAAATGCGTGACGCAATGTTACCTAGCAACAGTACCTAGAGGAACGCACAGGCCACGGATCTGTATGTCATGGCCATGCATTAATACAGTGGAACCTTGGATTGCGAGCATAATTCGTTCCGGCAACATGCTCGTAATCCAAATCGCTCGTATATCAAAGCAAATTTTCCGATAAGAAACTATTGAAACTCGGATGATTCGTCCACAACACAAAAACATTTATTCGCATAACATTTCTAAAACAAAATATAACGTAAAACAATTAAACTGCACTTTACCTTACAATAGAATCATTGTTGGTGTGAGGGAGACAAGAGATGACATGCGAAGAGTTACTGTGTAGCACGAATTTCACTAACAGAATCAGTGATATCGGTTGGCTCATTGGAAGTGTTTTCTTTAACGAGGAACCTATCTAATGACTGTTGCTTTTGCCTCTTTTTGAGGATTTCACGAAAATGTGACATTGCATTGTCATTGAACAGATTCATCCACTGTAATCATCTCCTTCTTCCGACCGAATTCCTTTTTAGCCTTCTTTTTGTTCACAGGGCGCATCGTTGCAGAACAGTTATATCACAGATGACAGAAACAAAACATGTACACTCGTACGGTGTTGACTATGCGAGCGAGGCACGCCAACTGAAGTCCAGCGCAGGAAATGATTACACACACTTTCCCAGGAAAGAGAGTGGCAGGGGGAGGGGAAAACAAAGGCACAGGGGAGGTGGAAACGTACGTCCACGTGACGCTCGTATTGCGAAACCTCACTCGCTTATCAAGTTACAATTTATTTAAAATATTTCCTCGTCTTGCAAAACACTCGTAGACCAAGTTACTCCCAATCCGAGGTTCCACTGTACTTCACATCACATCCTGCACGGTTGTTAGGTAATATCGAGTCACGCATTTTACTGAAAGACATATTTATGATCATTTTTAGAAATCCAAGGGAATTGGATGTCAGATTGGGGATATAAACCTAGAACAGGTAGATAATTTCAAGTATTTAGGTAGTGTGCTCTCGCAGGAAGGCAGGAGGTGAGATTGAATCAAGGTGCATTAAAGCTAATGCAGTGAGCTCGCAGATGCTATCAACAGTATTCTGTAAGAAGGAAGTCGGCTCCCGAACGAAACTATCTTTACATCGGTCTGTTTTCAGACCAACTTTGCTTTACGGGAGTGAAGGCTGGGTGGATTTAGGATATCTTTTTCATAAGCTAGAAGTAACAAACATGAAAGTAGCGTGAATGATTGCTGATATAAACGGTGGGAACAATGGCAGGAGGGTACTCGGAATGAAGAAATAAAGCTGTAACCATAAACCGGCTTCGGTGGTGGGGTCATGTGATACGAATGGAAGAGGATATGTTACCGAAGAGAATCATGGATTCTGTTATGGAGGGTAAGAGGAGTAGAGGGAGACCACGATGACGATGGTTGAACTCAATTTCTAAATTAGTAAATTAACAGAGGCTTGCAGACTGAACGCTGGAAGGCATAACAGTCTATAATGAATATATTTGTGGGCATGTTGATTTTCCCAAAGAGAAATTTAATAACATTTTACTGACTGGGCTCTTCTTGGGAATGTTGTGAAATCACACTGTTTCCAATCTCCATCGACTCCGTTACATCTTCTGGGTGTTTTCGCACTTATCTACCTTCATAAGCAAGATGGGAGCCATACTAAAGACGTATTCGGTTGCGGCTAGTGCAGCTCTCTCCTCTCTACTTTCTTCTAGGCCAGGTAGTATCAATACAATACCCTGTGATGTAATAATAGAGTGCCCTGCCACCCGACATTCTGGAGCAGGCGATGTACTGGCCCGTTGCATTTGTGGTAATTGTTGTTCATACCCGAGGAAATTAACCGTACGCTAATGTTAACATTATTATATAATATTACATGCCAGCACTCTGACTGTAGTCCCCTTCGTTATTTTCTCGAAGGAACTAGTGAGTCAGCTGCGAACTTCCAGTCGGAGTGCATAGGTATGACCTCCCCCATCTATTGTTCTCTTCGTCATGTTTCTCGTGGATCTTCTGACTGGTGTAACCAGAATGTTCTCATTCCGATCACACACTGAAAAGTCTGGAACTTTATCACCGGGGATGTACAACAGGCTTGCTGTGAACAGTCAATATAGGGTAATTGGACAGCAGTAATCACGTCTGTCATCTTTGTTGGTGTGATGGATGTCCCACCGGGGTCAGTGTCACAGTACCGTCGTGTTGGAGTACGGAGTGGAGTACTGTGTGTGTACTGCCTTGGAGTACTGAAGGGAGTACTGTGTGTATACCGACGTGGAGTCAATGTGTGGAACAGTTGGTGTGAGTAGAGTTGGAGCAGTGTTGATTGTCGTTGTTGTGAAGGGTACTGTAGTGCTGGTTATCACTGTTGAGTTGTTGCTGTCACGTGACCGCTGTTTAGTTATCAGTGTTGAGTAGTTCACTGTCTGGAGCAGTCACGTTGACTCTGTTGATTGGGTGAGTTACCTGACTCGTCTGGGGTCGAGCCAAGGAATAATCGTCGTGCGTCGTGAATGTAATTACAGTTTGGTTTACGTCGCACCAGCACAGATAGGCCTTATGTCGACGATGAGATAGGAAAAGGCTAGGAGTGGGAATGGAATGGCCGTGGCCTTAATTAAGGTACTGCTCCAGCATTTGTCTGGTGTGAAAATGGGAAGCCATGAAAAACCATCTTCGGGGCTGCCGACAGTAGGGTTCGAATCCACTATCTCCTGAATGCAAGCTCAGAGCTGCGTGACCCTAACCGCTCGGCCACTTGCTCGGTGATGTGATTATTAACACATTGTGTGTTCGAACCTGTCTGCGTGCAGCTGTTGTGTGAAGTGACTGAGCGTGCGGAGTGAAGTGAAAGTGAGGGCTGTAAATCAGAATTATCGCCCAGCTCGGGTAATGCCAGCGAGCCGGGCTACCTACTATAAGGAAGACAGATACTTTGTAAATACAGAAGTCACTAATTAGGGAACTGTTGTCATCCATTCTCAAATATATTTGTGTGTGTGTATTAATTGGGTCATCCTATATTAAATTAGATCGATAAAACCAACAGTGTTTTATTGGTAGCAATGCTTTCTTCTACTACTACTACTACTACTACTACTACTACTACTACTACTACTACTACTACTACCACCAGCACCACTTTTCCCCACATCTGTGGGGTCGCGGTTGCGAACTGTGTCGCACAGGTGGTTTTGGCTCTGTCTTACGACCGGATTCCCTTCGTGACGCCAACCTTGTATGGAGGGATATAATCACCATTGCGTGTTTCTGTGGTAGTTAGTAGTATAGTGTATTGTTTGGATATGAAGAGGAAAATTTGGCACAACCACAAATACCTAGTATTCGAGCCAAATTAATTAATCAGACGCGATTAAAATCCCCAGCCCTTTCGGGAATCGATCCTGGGACAATAGGAACCGAATTCCTCAACGCTGACCATTTAGCCAATGAGTGGGGCATTAGTAGCAAAAAATATACCATGCGTTTATTTCAAACCTTCCTACTTCGAATAAATTTAATGGGTTTTATTTTGGTTTTTGGTTTTCAACGAGGAAAACCTAGTCACTTTAAAGGTGGTACATAAAATTCGTTCAGCAATGGATTTAAACTTCTCCTCGAAAGTAAGAATCAAAAATAAATAAAATCCATTAAATGTATTCAAGGTGGGAAGAATCATGTTTACTAGGAATAACATTAGTTAGATCATTTACTTATGATGATGATGATGATGATAATGATGATAATTGTTGTTTAAAGGGGCCTAACATCTAAGTTCATCGGGCCTTGTTTTACTTAAAGACGTACTGTATATCTACCGGTACTTGTTATTGTATTTGCAGTGTTGCTGTACTCGGATAGTAAATATCTGTAACTTCACTGGTGATGAAAAATCGCTCGTTATTTAGAGGCTAGCTGTTAACAATGGACGCCTGATGGTAAGTTTCGAATACTGTTTTCAGAAACTCAACGAACAGGGAAAGTCACACGGCATTACGGCATTGTGCAAAATTAAACTTATTGAAATACATAAATATATAACGTTTTACTCAATGAATAACAGGAATTTTACATTTTTTGGTGAAAATTCTGTCTTTCCCATCCAGGAAATTGTAAATCGTACCTTGCACGCTTGAACCCCGTATGGTGCATTGTAATACGAAACTTCTAACGTGTCAGTAGTCTTTGAATATGTAAATACAGAAAAATAAAACCTTGTCTACCCAACGAATTGGCCGTACGGTTAGGGGCGCTTTTCCATGGTTTCCATTTTTTACACCAGGTAAATGCCGGGGCTGTACCTTAATTAATGTCACGGCCACTTCCTGACTACTCCGAGCCCTTTCATGTCCCATCATCGCCATAAGACTTATCTGTGTTGGTGCGACGTAAAGCTAATTGTAAGAAAAGGAAAACCTTGTCTATTACTGCAGTATCGAGCGCAATATAAATCAATGCCGAATATTTTAAAAGATCTAAATTCTTGCGATTATAGTGTCTTGTTTTTAATACTGTTCTCCAATCAACATTTCGTTGATTGGCGCGAGGAAGGCTTCATAATCACAACCAAACTTCAGTGCTGCTGTCCATGCCGGGTGTGTTCGCTCTCTGTTTGACTTGTGACGTACGTTCGGACTGCTCACATTTCAGATAAGCGAGCCCAGCCACACTATAAAAATATAAAAATAATCAATGACGCCACAACCCTGACGGGCCTTTGATTACCAAGCGACTGATGCTCATCCCCAAGGCCTGCAGATTACCGGGTTTCATGTAGTCGGCGTGACGAATCTTCTCGGCCCTTATTCTTGGATTTTTAGACTGAGTTCACCAGTTTGCCGTCAAATAGCGCCTCAATCGTACTCGCTTAGGTTGAGTGGACCTTTAACCAGCCCTCAGATCCGGGAAAAGAAAAGTACCTGACTTGGCCGAGAATCGAACCCGGAGCCTCTGGATAAGAGATGGGCACGCTACCCCTAGACCACGGGGCTGGCAGTATACTGTATTCTTAATACATTGCAATAAATAGAAAATGAAGTACCACCTCTCTTTTTATTTTCTTCACATGTAATAAATAAGGAAATAAATCAATAAATGATAGTCTATAATTTACGAAGTAGATAATAACATTATTTCTACAAAAATTGAATATATTATTAAATAATTTTGGTTACTGGTTTTTCAAAATTTACCGCAAGTTCTTAATCGGTGAACTCAAAAACTCCTCATATATGTTTTCGAAATTCCTGCTAATTTAAAAAAAATCTGCCATATTGATTTCGGCATTTTGGTTTTTCAAATGTTAACCTCAAATTTGTAATCAGCGAAATCGATCTTTTTTTTTTTTTTTTTTTTTTTTTTTTTTTTTTTTTTTTTGCAAGATTTTGGTATTAGTCCGAAATTCACGATTGAAATAGTCTAAACACTTCCGGCCTTTGTTTATGTGATAACTGAATTGGTGAAAAATTACGTTTCATTTCCGAGAACTTAATTATTGAGAATATAGAATGTTTAACGATATTGTAAATGTGACTTTCTGATAACAAATTTGGTTTAATTTTCAGAGTTGAAAGTACAATTGCAATAACTTCAGTCATTGACATGCGAACTCCGTAATAACAATACATGATTTAATGGCTGCAAAGTCCTGAAGTAATGATATAATTCTAAGAATTCTCCTTGAAGAGTTGTAATTTATGCTGCCTCATGCTGGCAATAGTTCACAAAGAAACCGACTATTATGTAGGTGTGTCTAGAGAGCGATGTTACGTCACGTAATAAACAGTGCAGGAAACTTCATAAATAGAAGTGACGTAAAACTGATGTTCTTGTGAGAAGTTCAGAAAATATTTCAGCAATCTCTTCTTACTCCTTCAGGGGACAAAAAGCTAAGTCTCCGTACAGGCTATGAAGGCCCTTGTAGGGGTGGAAGGTAAAGGCTTCCACTATCCAAACCTCGGCACTTGGTGGGGTAGATTGGTTAGCTCTACGCCCGGCTACCTTTGCCTCCAGGAATTAACGTGTTACTCATTTTTGGTGTAGGCTGAGTTAACCTCAGGGCCATGTGCACCTCCGGACATGGAAATCTCGTTTCCTAAATTTTTCAACTTCCTGACGGGGAATCGAACCCATGTCCTTCCGGGTGAACCTAGCACGTCTTTACCGCCTCGGTCAGATAGTCCCTTCTTAAGGGGGGGGCAGTATACATATACAAATGGATGTTTTAGTCATTTTATTGATTTATGTGGTTCTGGAAAAATTGTTGGTAACTATTCACAAGAAGATATTACATATCTGTTGTGCTTCTTCCCCAATTTCTAATCATACATTTCATATCTTTCCTGTAATATTCCGTTTAACTTTACAAAAATAATATAGTATAGTCACTGTGACACGTAGAAATATTATGTCCTCTCGCTATCACCTTTCATACAAGTCACCTGTTTGTCAGTGTCAGGACCCAATGGCCTACAGTAATGTTAGCAAACTGTGCATGGACATTTTTCATCACATTTTTTCTTCAGAAAGTAAGGATCGTTATATTTTACATTTTCGTACGAAAGGAAACAAAAAATTCTTGTCAATACAATATATATCTGCTTTGTTAAGAAGGCAGACATTTTTTCAGTTTCTACACAGTTCTTGAACATGGATGCATCTACCAATTTTTTTTAAAAAAGCAATATAATTGTAATGGCATTTAACAAGGGAAATGGATTTAATTTTTTTTAAAGAATTCATTTTACTCCCTTGACTGTTTTAAAATGACACCTCCAATAGCTTTTGGGAATATCTTTTCTATTATTTAAGAGGTATTCCCAGAAAAGTTCATGGAAATCTTACATTAAATAGAAAGTTCTGTATATCTCTGGACTCTTGCTTTAACTCCAGCGGTTACTGGTATAGAGTACCTGTGAAACGTCAGAGGTACTCTATCGTCCTTTCTGCGTAAACCTCTCGCTATCACCTTTTCTTCAAGTAACTGCTTGTCAGGATCCAATGACCTACATGTTCTAGGTCCTTTAAGACAATAAGAATCATCATAATCATATCACGCATAGACTACTGCTCTAACAACAGCTTGTAAATCATCTTGTTGTACTGCATTCCCCTCTTTGAAATTTGGCGAGCATCATGGAGTGTTTCCCTTATCAGGGTTGCAGTGTCATGGACTACTGTCAGAGATTTTACCCCAAGGAAACCATTTTCTACCTGAGTTTCCCTTCTTTCCTGTCTTCTATGATGGGTTGTATCAGACTGTATTCATCATATCAAAAGATATGACCGAAATAAGATACGTTCCTGCTTTTTGCGAGGGTAAGGAATTCGGCACGGCCTACTACAGTACATACTCGTTGGCGACTTGGTACACCAACTGGATCTTCAGCATTCTGCGATACATCCACATTCAGAAGGACTGCAGTCAGTTCATTGATGAAGCTTTTAGTGTCCAGCCTTCGACACAATGAAAGTTACTGATACAATTTACGTCACGCCAGTGAGTTTAAAATAGGAAGTTCTGGTTGGACAAACTAATGTTTCAACTTCAGAAGCACAAGTTTTACAATTCTAGTTTTCATTTTTATGTACATTCGAATCCCATACTTGTGTTAGCTAGCATTTTAGGTACCGGTACTTTAAATGTGACCGATCTCGATAGCTGCAGTCGCTTAAGTGCGGCCAGTATACAGTATTCGGGATGGTAAGTTCGAACCCACTGTCGACAGCCTTGAAAATGGTTTTCCGTGGTTTCCCATTTTCACACCAGGCAAATGCTGGGGCTGTACCTTAACCAAGGCCATGGCCGCTTCCTTCCCACTCCTAGCCCTTTCCTGTCCCATCGTCCCCGTAAGACCTATCTGTGTCGGTGCGACGTAAAACAACTAGCAAAAAAAAAAAAAAAAAAAAAAAAAAACTTCAAATGTGACACCCTTCCAATGGTGTTTCGTCCATAGCAATAACGCGTATTGTGGAAGCCTTTACCTTCCACATTTTCCGGGGCCTTCGTAGCCTCTACGGAGATTATTTTGACTAACGGCAGATGCTTGTAAATACTCATCTGTAATTCTATTAGGTCACAAATCATCTATTTTTCTTTTGTATCCTATTGAACCTTTGGTCGGTCTTTAATGTATCGCAGGTGATATCATTTCTCTGATAGTTCTTACCCATTCGTCTTCGAAGTAAGGGCACCTTCTTGTGTACGCATGTCTAACACTCCAATCTGCGTTACTTAATATTGGGTTTGGTATTATTTTTGCATTAATGACAACGTTTCATCAATTCCACCCACTAGCTTAACTACTTTTCCACGAACTGTGTGTGTGAACAACTGAACTATACATTGTGTTTCCAAGCATGTGGGAAACAAAACAAAACAAAACATTTTTTTTTTTTGCTAGGGGCTTTACGTCGCACCGACACAGATAGGTCTTATGGCGACGATGGGATAGGAAAGGCCTAGGAGTTGGAAGGAAGCGGCCGTGGCCTTAATTAAGGTACAGCCCCAGCATTTGCCTGGTGTGAAAATGGGAAACCACGGAAAACCATCTTCAGGGCTGCCGATAGTGGGATTCGAACCTACTATCTCCCGGATGCAAGCTCACAGCCGCGCGCCTCTACACGCACGGCCAACTCGCCCGGTACAAAACAAAATATCCTAAGAACATGTGCCCTACAACGATCGTTTACGAGTTAGAGACTTTCCAACTTTGCACGGGAAGTATTGTAATAGCCTTACCTGGCACATTCCATGTGGAATAGCTGTCGGCGTCCGCCTCTGTGGTGTAGTGGTTAGCGTGATTAGCTGCCACCCCCGGAGGCCCGGGTTCGATTCCCGGCTCTGCCACGAAATTTGAAAAGTGGTACGAGGGCTGGAACGGGGTCCACTCAGCCTCGGGAGGTCAACTGAGTAGAGGTGGGTTCGATTCCCACCTCAGCCATCCTGGAAGTGGTTTTCCGTGGTTTCCCACTTCTCCTCCAGGCGAATGCCGGGATGGTACCTAACATAAGGCCACGGCCGCTTCCTTCCCTCTTCCTTGCCTATCCCTTCCAATCTCCCCATCCCTCCACAAGGCCCCTGTTCAGCATAACAGGTGAGGCCGCCTGGGCGAGGTACTGGTCATACTCCCCAGTTGTATCCCCGACCAAGAGTCTGAAGCTCCAGGACACTGCCCTTGAGGCGGTAGAGGTGGTATCCCTCGCTGTGTCCGAGGGAAAAGCCGACCCTGGAGGGTAAACAGATGATGATGATGATGATGATGATGATGATGATGATGATGATGATGATGATAGCTGTCGCCATGTTGGTGTTCGACCGGGGATACTGCTTTATAATACAGGAAGTGTTCAACATTTTCTCCATGCGCCTACAAACACGCCACTTCATTGATTGTCGGACACGTTTGAAGACTCCAGGCATAACACATATTTGATGGCAACCTCGTTCCACGCTCTGGAGAAGCACTGCACTGTTTGTAACAGCATGACTAACTCCAAACTTAATCCTAGATAAGAATTACGTCCCCATTCAAGTTAAATAATAATTTAAAACAGTCGTAGCTCGTAAACCACCAGACGTAGGGTATATCGTTCATGGGCTGTAATAGTGGAAAAAAAAAAAAAAAAAAAAAAAAAAAACGAAATCAAAGTTATTACAGACTCTAGCATTGCCCGTAAATTTATGTCATTATTTGTTATAAACCGCAAACTCCCAAAATAGTTCAACATAATCTATTAAAAAGCATTGCAGTAATAGTGACACATCTCAAAATATTTAGGTCGTGGCTTCGGCAAGGAAAATGAAGGAGCATTTTTTAAGTAACATTTTTATTAACTGACCTCCTGTCTAGCCATTTAGTACCGCTTGCTCCTTATTTCTGTATTTCACTAATAAGGGAAACTTTGTATTAATTTTATCTCAGAACTTGATTCTTTTTAATTGTGCTACTATTGCAGCCCATGAGAGATATGTTCATATGGAATTATTTGTGTATTGTTTTGCGGCGCATTATCCACCTCCTGATTAATTTCTACATGTTTTGGACCAGGTATAACCATGAACAGTGGGCGAAGAACTGTACATCCTTGAACTTCGCTGAGGTAGTAGATTGCTAAGTTCACCAGCCGCATGTTAACAGGTAAGCTGTAAGTACATCACTGGTGCAGGGAAAGCTCAGTATAAAACAAACAAGTTACGTGCAGGTAGGAAAGTTCTGCATGCAACATTTAATTTAATGTTTGTGGGTACTGAATTAAACATGTACAATGGATGATAAATGTAATTAGTGACAACATAATTTGTAATGTGTCGAGTGGCTACACTCAACGCATTTGTCAGCTGTACTGAGAATATTCAAGAGGCGTGTTTAAAGATGCCAACACCACCACCGAGTAAGTGGCCGTGCGGTTAGAGACGCGCAGCTGTGAGCTTGAGTTCGGGAGATAGTGGGTTCAAATCCCACTGTCGGCGGCCGTGAAGATGATTTTCCGTGGTTTTCCCATTTTCACACCAGGATGCAAAAAATCACCTTATATGTGTTTGCCAAATTTATCCTGTTCGTAGTTGGTTATGAATTATGTTGATTAACCAACTTGCGCTATTCTTTTTCTTTTTTTACACTTTTAGGGCTACGTCATACCGATACAGACAGGTCTTATGGCCACGATGGGAAAGGAAAGGGCTTGGAGTGGGAAGGAAGCGGGCTTGGCCTTAATTAAGGTACAGCCCTAGCATCCTGATGTGAAAATGAGAAACCACGGAAAACCATCTTCAGGGCTCCCGACATTGGGATTTGAACCCACTATCTCCCGGATTCATGTGCTACTCTTAGTGTGTACTCTTTGAAAGTATAAGTTGGATCATTATTCATATTGCCGATTGCCAAGCGAACTGGCTACGTGGTACGGATCGTGTGGCTGGCTTTAGGCTTGCATTACAGTGATAGCGGGTTCGTACCCCCACCATCGGCAGTCGGTTTCCCGTGATTTTCCATTTTAACGCCACAAAAGTGTCAGGGCTGTATCTTGAAGTCCAAGCCGCTACCTTCCCTGTGCTAACCTTCTCTTGTCTAATTGTTGCGCAATAGTGTGTCGTTAAACAAAGAAAAGAGAAAATAATGTTGCATTAACACTCTTATTAGACTAATATGAATCAACATAAACTACAGGTTTGGTTAGCAGGGTGGGACAGCTGTAAAACTTAAGTCGCCAAGGCAGTGACAGTTCGAATCACCAAGGTAGTGGCAGTTTGAATCACCAAGGTAGTGACAGTTCGAATCACCAAGGTAGTGGCAGTTTGAATCACCAAGGTAGTGACAGTTCGAATCACCAAGGTAGTGGCAGTTTGAATCACCAAGGTAGTGGCAGTTTGAATCACCAAGGTAGTGACAGTTCGAATCACCAAGGTAGTGGCAGTTTGAATCACCAAGGTAGTGACAGTTCGAATCGCCAAGGTAGTGGCAGTTTGAATCACCAAGGCAGTGACAGTTCGAATCACCAAGGCAGTGACAGTTCGAATCACCAAGGTAGTGGCAGTTTGAATCACCAAGGTAGTGACAGTTCGAATCACCAAAGCAGTGACAGTTTGAATCACCAAGGTAGTGACAGTTCGAATCACCAAAGCAGTGACAGTTCGAATCACCAAGGCAGTGACAGTTCGAATCACCAAGGTAGTGACAGTTCGAATCCCGATCACTGCATGTGGGATTTTTGAAATGAAAATTGAAGTCCTTATGGTGTAGAATCCCGGATCCCGTTGCAATTATCACGAAATGAATTGTCACTGGAATCAATTTACTTGCACTTCAATAAAAGATAAACACGGAATGCATACAAAGAGCAAGAAAATAAATTGCCCTCTGTCAGCCAAATGTCGATCTATCCACGAACCGGTCAAACACTTGCTCAACTTTGTCAGAAATATTTTGTTAGTTCAGTGGCCATCGTCTGTTCATATCTACACCGATGATCCTAAAACCCTATCGAATAAGGTGGGTTGTGCATTTTACTGTCCCGAAACCTGTGAAGCTCCCAGTAGACTTTATTCCTATGAAAATGGCCCCATCATTGAAGCCTTCAGCTATTCTGGAAGATTTCTTATGACAATAATAATCTTCATGTTGTCTCTTGTTGATTCAGACTGCTAGAGATACTTTCCGACACAACAGGTGAACTGACTCTGAAATTGAAGGTGAATGATGGAACTCTGTATACCTCTGCAAAGGTCTTTAACAATAAAATATTTCTTGTCTTATTCTTTAAGATTTATTTGTTCAATCTAGTTTTATCAATAAACTTGCGTAGGTGCGACAATTTGTAGTGAATGTTATCATTTACACTCACTCTAAAACCATAAAAGTACACAAAGTTATTAGTGAAAATGAAAACCTACAACCTGTTTTCCAGTCAATGACCGGGTCAAGGATGGGATGAATGAAGCCCCCAACTTGCGGCGAGGACAGGAATTGCAGTCGCTTAAGTGCGACCAGTATCCAGTATTCGGGAGATAGTAGGTTCGAACCCCACTGTCGGCAGCTCTGTAAATGGTTTTCCGTGGTGTCCCCATTTTCACACCAGGCAAATGCAGGGGCTGTACCTTAATTAAGGCCATAAGACCTATCTGTGTCGGTGCGACGTAAAGTCCCTAGCAAAAAAAAATTAATTAAGGCCACGGCCGCTTCTTTCCCACTTCTAGCCCTTTCCTGTCCCATCGTCGCCATAAGACATATCTGTGACGGTGCGACGTAAAGCAACTAAAAGAAAAAGTTAGGAATTGTGCCGGCTGCCGAGGCCTGCCGCACTCCTCTGGGACAATGATTAATGACTGGCAGATGAAATGAAATGATAGTCGAGAGTGTTGCTGGAATGAAAGATGACAGGGAAAAGCGGAGTACCCGGAGAAAAACCTGTCCCGCCTCCGCTTTGTCCAGCACAAATCTCACATGGAGTGACCGGGATTTGAACCACGGTATCCAGCGGTTAGAGGCCGGCGCGCTGCTACTTGAGCCACGGAGGCACATACAATGTTATTAGTAAAGTGTAGAAAAACCTCCTAGGCTCCTCCCTTTCAATCGTGGATGCACTCGGGGACTTAGTTTTCCGCCCTATCAGTTTCCGTGACAGACAGTGTACATTAATAAAACAGTCGGTTCTCGAACGTAGTGCTGTCTGTCTCAGTCGCACAGGAATTTACTCCAACGATGTCTGTTCCCAAGATTAGATCCTGGTTGCTGTGGGCGGCCATTAGGGCTGGTTAAATGGGACAGACACAAGTCGTTGTATTCTAACACGTTAATTTACACTTACAGAATTACATTCCAACACCCTGTCCCTGCTAAGACCTCTAGCTGTTTGAACAAACACAGTAATAATTGCCTTTGGCCCTCGGGAGGATGGCCTTGATATCAAGCTGACCTTTGTGTTAAGCTTGTGTTGACCGGTCAGCTACAGCACACTTTCTGCAAACTCAAACGTTCACGGACAAGGTCGCACACTACACCGTGTGAATGATGAAAGTGGATCTCTGAGTCATCGTTACTCCTCTGGTGGTTACTCAACTCCTCAGTTGGTTCTATCACGTGTCCAAGTTCTGGTGCCATCTACAATGTACAACACCACCACACTCGTTTGAAGAACATCGTACCCCTCCAATAATAATAATAATAATAATAATAATAATAATAATAATAATAATAATAATAATAATAATAATAATAATAATAATAATGTTGTTTGAGTCATCAGTCCAAAGACTGGTTTGATGCAGCGCTCCATGCCATCCTATCTTGTGCTAACCTTTTCATTTCTACGTAACTATTGCATCCTACATCTGCTCTAATCTGCTTGTCATATTCACATCTTGGTCTACCCCTACCGTTCTTACCACCTACACGTCCTTCTAAAATCAACTGAACAAGTCCTGGGTGTCTTAAGATGTGTCCTATCATTCTATCTCTTCTTCTCGTCAAATTTAGCCACATCGATCTCCTCTCACCAATTCCATTCAGTATCTCTTCATTTTCGTGATTCGATCTATCCATCTCACCTTCAGCATTCTTCTGTAACACCACATTTCAAAAGCTTCTATTCTCTTTCTTTCTGAGCTAGTTATCGTCCATGTTTCACATCCATACAATGCCACGCTCCACACGAAAGTCTTCAAAAACATCTTTCTAATTCCTATATCAATGTTTGAAGTGAGCAAATTTATTTTCTTACGAAAGCTCTTCGTTGCTTGTGCTAGTCTGCATTTTATGTCCTCCATACTTCTGCCATAGTTAGTTATTTTACTACCCAAGTAACAATATTCATTCACTTCCTTTAAAATTTCATTTCCTAATCTAATGTTTCCTACATCACCTGCCTTCGTTCGACTGCACTCCATTACTTTTGTTTTGGACTTATTTTCATCTTGTACTCCTTACCCAAGACTTCGTCCATACCATTTAGCATCTTCTCGAGATCTACTGCAGACTCAGATAAAATAACAATATCATCAGCAAATCTCAAGGTTTTGATTTCCTCCCCTTGGATTGTGATTCCCTTTCCAAATTCCTCTTTGATTTCCTTTACTGCTTGTTCTATGTAAACCTTGAAAAGGAGGGGGGACAAACTGCAGCCTTGCCTCACTCCTTTCTGTATTGCTGCTTCTTTTTCAAAGCCCTCGATTCTTATCACTTCAGAATGAGTTTTATCAGATTGTAGATAATTCTTCGTTCTCGGTATCTGATCCCAATCACCTTCAGAATCTTAAATAGCTTGGTCCAATCAACATTATCGAATGCCTTTCCTAGATCTACGAACGCCATATACGTGGGCTTGTCTTTCTTGATTCGATCCTCTAAGATCAGACGTAAAGTCAGGATTACTTCACGTGTTCCTACATTTCTTCTGAAGCCAAATTGATCTTCTCCCAACTCAGCTTCAACTCGTTTTTCCATTCTTCTGTAAATAATACGTGTTAAAATTTTGCAGGCATGAGATACTTAACTAATGGTGCAATAGTTTTCACACCTGTCAGCACCGGCTTTCTTCGGAATAGGTATAACAACATTCTGCTGAAAATCGGATGGGACTTCTCTTGTCTCGTACATCTTACACACTAAATAGAATTACCTTGCCATGCTGGTTTCTCCTAATTCAGTCAGTAATTCAGAGAAAATGTCATCAATTCCAGGTGCCTTGTTGCATTTAGGTCACTCACAGCTCTGTCAAACTCTGACCTCAAAATTGAATCTCCCATTTCATCAGCATCAACAGCCTCTTCTTGTTCCAGAACCAAGTTATCTACATCTTTACCTTGATACAACTGTTGTATATGTTCCTGCCATCTTTCTGCTTTGTCTTCTTTCCCTAGAAGTGGCTTTCCATCTGAGCTCTTAATATTCACACACCTAGATTTCCTTTCTCCAATGGTTTCCTTGATTTTCCTGTAGGCAGCATCTACCTTTTCTAGAACCATACAACCTTCGACATCCTTGCACTTCTCCTTTAGCCATTCTTCCCTTGCACTTTCTATCCACTCCTTTCTTTAATAGCCTGTATTCTTTTCTGCCCTCTTCATTTCTAGAATTCTTTTATTTTCGTCGATCATCAATCAGGTCTAGTATCTCCTGAGTTATCCACTGATTCTTAGTTGATCTTTTCTTCCTTCCTAACATTTCTTCAGCAGTCCTACTGACTTCATTTTTCATGACTATCCAGTCTTCCTCTATTGTGTTTCCTTCAGATTTTTCATTTAGCCCTTCTGCAACATGTTCCTTGAAACAATCCCTCACACTCTTTTCTTTCAACTTGTCCAGGTCCCATCTTTTTGCATTCTTTCCTTTCTTCAATTTCTTCAACTTCAGATGGCATTTCATGACCAACAAGTTGTGGTCAGAGTCCACGTCTGCTGCTGGGAAAGTTTTGCAATCCAACACCTGGTTTCTGAATCTCTGCCTAATCACAGTGAAGTCTATTTGATACCTTCCCGTGTCGGCAGGTCTCGTCCACGTATACAGCCGTTGTTTATGGTGTTTGAACCAAGTATTGGCAAGGAATAAATCATGATCAGTGCAGAATTCAACCAGCCGACTTCCTCTTTCGTTCCTTTGTCCCAATCCAAATTCTCCTACTGTACTTCCTTCTCTTCCTTGGCCTACCACTGCTAAATCTTCTATATCTTCATATATTCTTTCAATTTCCTCATCACCCGCTGAGCTAGTAGGCATATAGACCTGCACTATTGTGGTGGGCATTGGTTTGGTGTCTACCTTGATGACAATTATTCTTTCACTATGCTGGTCGTAGTAGCTTACCCGCTGCCCTATTTTCTTATTCATTATTAAACCAACTCCTATATTACCGCTGTTTGATTTTGTGTTGATAATTCGGTAGTCGACTGACCAAAAATCCTGTTCTTCCCGCCAACGTACTTCACTTATACCAACTACATCTAACTTTAGTCTATCCATCTCCCTTTTCAGATTCTCTAATCTACCACAACGATTCAAACTTCTAACATTCCACGCTCCGACTCGCAGAATGTCAGTATCCATCTTCCTGATGATCGCCCCCTCTCGTGTTGTCCCCACCCGGAGATCCGAATGGGGGACTAGTTTACCTCCGGAATATTTTACCCGGGAGGAAGCCATCATCAGTACATCATTCATACAGAGAGAGCTGCATGTCCTCGGGAGTTAGTTACGGCTGTAGTTTCCCGTTGCTTTCAGCCGTGTAGCAGTATCAACACAGCTAAGCCATGTTGAGTATTATTACAAGGCCATATCAGTCAATCATCTAGACTGCCGTCCTTGCAACTTCCGAAAGGCTGCTACCCTCCTTTCGATGAACCATTCCTTAGTCTGGTCTCTCAACTGATACCCATCCGATATTGTTGCACCTGCGGCTCGGCTATCTGCTTCATTGGGACACGCAAGCCTCCCCACTGTGATGCCATTTAGGCTGCCTGCTCGTCAATTTCGACGTTGCCTTTGGCTCTACCTGATGGCAGAGTGAAGTGCATCTCTGTTGAACGATCTATGGTCGAGTATTAATTATTTTTTCGGGCAGACACCAAATGTGTCACAAGATATCTGTTACGTAGGCATCATACGCACAGAGTTTTTCATCCCTTCAAAAATCCGACCACCTCGACCGTGTTTGAACCTGCGATCTTGGGAAGTGAAGGCCGATACTGTACCACTGATACGGAAGGAGCTCATCCCTCCCGTATAGACACACTGTGTGAGAGGATGTCTTGTGGCTTCATACTAGAGACCTGCTGGACTAAGTAAAAAATATAGTCATGCGAGTGGGTAATTGAAGATACGACACCGCAATCTCAAGGCGGTACAACGTATGAGTTATCTATTTTTTTTTTGCTAGGGGCTTTACGTCGCACCGACACAGATAGGTCTTATGGCGACGATGGGATAGGAAAGGCCTAGGAGTTGGAAGGAAGCGGCCGTGGCCTTAATTAAGGGACAGCCCCAGCATTTGCCTGGTGTGAAAATGGGAAACCACGGAAAACCATCTTCAGGACTGCCGATAGTGGGATTCGAACCTACTATCTCCCGGATGCAAGCTCACAGCCGCGCGCCTCTACGCGCACGGCCAACTCGCCCGGTATATCTATTATTTAGCGTATTGTTTTAGTAGTGGGAGTGTCCGAGGACATATTCAGCTCGGCTGGTACAGGTCTTTGTATTTGACTCCAGTAGGCGACTTGCGCGTCTGATGATGATGATGATGATGATGATGATGATGATGATGTAGGGAGAGGGTGAAACTCAGTGTCGGCACATAGTCTATTCCTGTCGAATAACACCAAGGGTTCTGTTCAGGCTTAACGTCTCCATCCGACGGACGAATCATCATCATCAACAGGGATACATCAGCGCGTCCGAGATTCAATGCGACAGCGAGTTGATGCATGTATGAATGCTACCGGAGGGAATTCGTTAAATTTCATGCAAAGTAAACGCGTGTCCTCGTCCCGAGGTGGTGCATTTATTTTCAGTCACACCCCACATGGAGTTGAGTTGCATATACCATGGTAATTCCACATTTCGAATGAATATCTTCCTCTTTATCAGCAGCGGCGATTAATGTGGGGGGGGGGGGTGCGAAGGGGGGCAGTTGCCCCCACGTTGTGGAGAAAACATTACATTTTATTCCATTTTATCCGGCTGAAACTAGGAATTATAGCATTTATTTAAAAAAGCTGAAGCTGTACGCAGTCATCGGCTTCGGTGGTGGGGCCATGTGAGGCGAATGGAGAGGGGTACGTTACCTAGGAAGATAATGGACTCTGTTATGGAGGGTAAGAGAAGTAGACGGAGACCAAGACGACGATGGTTAGACTCATTTTGTAACGATTTAAAGATAAGAGGTATAGAACTAAATGAGACCTCAGCACTAGTTGAAAATAGAGAATTATGGTGACGTTTAGTAAATTAACAGAGGCTTCCAGACTGAACGCTGAAAGGCATAACGGTTCATACAGGGCCTCTCAGGGTGCATTCGCCGGTGCATTGCGCTGTGCATGGTGCAAAAGACGACTTCGCTTTGTTGACCAGAGTGTGACCCCCACACCTCGATTTGGAGCAATAGCGTTGAAATGAAATGAAATTGCGTACGGCTTTTAGTGCCGGGAGTGTCCGAGGACAAGTTCGATTCGCCAGATGCAGATCTTTTCATTTGCCTCCCGTAGGCGACCTGCGCGTCGTGATGAAGATGAAATTATGATGAAGACGACAAATAAACCCAGCCCCGTGCCAGCGAAATTAACCAAGTAAGGTTAAAATTCCCGATCCTGCCGGGAATCGAACCCGGGACCCCTGTGACCAAAGGCCAGCACGCTAACCATTTAACCATGGAGCCGGACAATAATAGCGTTGTTTCTCTCTTTCCCCACGCCTGTCTCGCTCGCTCGATCCGCCTGTCTCCCCCTGTCTCACTTGCTCCGTAGCGCTCCAAATCCGAGCCGAATTGAGCCGTGCTTAGCCGAGTGGCCCCGAGACGAAGCGTTGGTCCGAGCGGAGCCGAGTGGGACTGATGCACTGTGCACAGGTCCTCTGCGCCTCAGTTTGCACGCGTGGGATTTTGGGCGTTTGAGAGGCCCTGGTCTGTATAATGACGATACATGCATGTATGTATGTATGTATTTATTGTACGAGGAAAAGTTGACTGTTAATGGCATGAGGTCTTTCTAAGGGGTACTGAGTCCTTAGGAGATGGTACAGAGAGAGGATGGCAAGGCGAAATAAGAGATATTACGTCTTTCATTCCTTTATTTCATTCTTTGGAATGCCCTCCTATTGTGTCGCCAAATAATGAATATTTAATTGAAAATAAATCCTCATTCTCCCTTTTTTTAAAAACAGAACATCGAAATTAATTCAAATGAAATTTAACTGAATAATATTTCCCAATTTGATATGTCCATCATATTCTTCATGTCATAAATCAAGAATGTTGTAAATAAATGAGAAATCCTAAAGTCTCTCTCTCTAGGGGTATTTGCGATTTCATATTTACACTTCCTACATGAATTGAGTAAAGCAACTTTCTTCTCGAGAACACGTTAAACTTGAAATCAAATCTAGTCTTTTAAAGTTCTGAGCACACGTTATGAAAAATATGGCAAATTTGGAGTTTATGTTATACTTTCACTACGAATAGTGCACTTAATTGATACCTCAAAGTTCTAATAAATGGGAGTATACGGGAGCACTTTGTTGTTGAAAGTCTTTCTTGACTTGGAAAACGTTAATACTGTTCAAGTAGAATATTAATTAAGTAAACTCTTTAATGTTCTTTGTCCGTAATGACTTAGTTCATAAAGGTCCTGCTTAAAGTCAGAATTTAATGGAAAAGCACTGACATCACCTGATATACGCCTTCTCGAACAGTGGAAAACCACTCTGCGAACAGCAATCTGGACTTCGGCTGTCAGCAGGCCCCAAGCTGCTCCATGGTACCACGCCCCTGGAACCATTCCCGCGTAGTACCAAATCTCCGTCGATCTCCGCCGTTCTACGTCGATCTCCGTAGTTCTACGTCGAAAACGTGCACTATTTGATTTTGCACGGTCATCACTGGTGACTGTTTCACAATTTATCACCATTCACTTCGATGAGAAATACGTCGGAGCGAGTCTTTTATCGTCTATCACGATCATGAGAAATATCGTTCACGGCACAGTTCATCTAACCACTTACTGCTCACTGTTCGTAGGGTTAAATTAACTTACATTTGGAACACAGTTTGTAATTGCTCAACTTCACAGCAAAATAAATAAGCGACTCTCTCTTGTAATACCTCAATTATTCAAGTATAAGTCCTATACTTCACGATAACACTGGGTACACAGTTAGTCCACATGCATTAATTTTAAATAGCACAGCGTGTTATGATGACGCGCGAACAGTTCTTCTACACTAATGACAGTGTTCTAGGCTCCCAAGACAATCAAAGTGTTATAACCTACACTCATGAAATTCAAAGTTCAAATAGTCCAAGATCATTACCATGCGAAGTATTTATGTTAACCCCAAGTTGGTTATGGTTATTCACACGTCAACTAAGATATTTACTAAGTGTCAAGTACCACTGTTGCTGAATACTATAAGTCTTTAAGACTTTGAAATTACACACGTTCATTTTCTGTCTGAATATCAGACAAATTACAAGTCCCACAATGTACAGGTTACTCACTGGTATCGCAGAGACTAAGTATCAACTAGCCATAGAAACTTTCTAAGTAGTGCGAAGTCCGGTCGCAGGAATACTTGGTTCGACGCGCGCAGCGTGATATACTAGCCAGCTGTGAAAGAATGTAGACTTGACGCGAACTCGATGTGAAATTGGTGCGAACTCGACGTGAACTGAATTGCTGTGGCCTGGCTCTCTGCTTATATTCAGTACGGCTCAAGGCTGCTTGCTACGTCACAGAGATGAAATTGGCTTATATCTTTAGAATGCCTTGACGGAATTTACTGAAATTAATATATGTTTGCATTTGGAACATGAGCTACATGATGATAAATGTCTCATGTCCGAAACTTAAGCGGCTGAAAAGTTAGGCCTTTTCTTTCTAGTACCTTCGATGGAGAGGCATGTAACATGTGATATTGACGTCACCTGCAGACTCGTTGCTCGTGACGTGTCCAGCTCGCTACAAGGAGCTTCGCCTTGCGCTAGCACAAGATGTCGGACGCACGAACAGATAGTATTGCCGCCCCTTTTTCATATGTTTCGGCAACAATAAAACAATGTACAGGGCTGGAACAGTTCCCGGTACAGTATGTATGTATGTATGTATTAAAGAAAGCAATTTTACAAGGCTTGTTGTCTTATCAGCGAATTCTTTTCTTTATTTTCTTTAATTATTAACAAAATTATTAGCGGAAATACGCGCAAAGTGTCTTTTGCCGCGGCTAACTGATTTGTATAGGACCACAGAAATATTGGAGACTTTACATGTGCTGTGAGAAAGGGTAGCAGGGGTATATTTTTGTTGCCATGGTCATGGATTCAGGTATGGTTCACCAGCTTGCCACGCGCATTCGTCAGTCTGGCAGTCTCTTTAGTGTCTGTTAGTTTCTTAACGATACTAAACGATTTTAATTATATAAACCTTTGGTGAAAGTTTTATTTTATAGTATTGAATCAAAATCTCAAAATATTATTAGCGCACTTAAGTTGGTAGTTAGTATACCTTCACCTCTCTGTCGAAATTTGCTCAGAGTGCATCGACAAACTTAGAACTTTGTAGCTTGTCTTTTTTTCAGTTTTGGTCCGACTCGTTGGCTGAATGGTCAGCGTACTGGCCTTCGGTTAAGAGGGTCCCAGGTTCGATTCCCGGCCGGGTCGGGGATTTTAATCTCTTCTGATTAATACTTCTGGCTCGGGGACTAGGTGTATGTGTCCGTCCCAACACAGACACCATACCACACTACCAACCGCCACAGAAACACGCAATAGTGATTACATCCGTCCATATAGGGTTGGCGTCAGGAAGGGCATACGGCCGTAAAACAGGGCCAAATCCACATGTGCGACGCAGTTCGCACCAAAAAGATGCATATAACCCTCCCCCCCCTCCCGCACTATATCTCACAAACCCGGCTACTTTTTGTTGGTTTCCCATTTTCACACCAGGCAAATGCTGGGGCTGTACCTTAATTAAGGCCACGGCCGCTTCCTTCCAACTCCTAGGCCTTTCCTATCCCATCGTCGCCATAAGACTTATCTGTGTCGGTGCGACGTAAAGCCCCTAGCAAAAAAAAAAACCTTTTTGTTGTCTGTACATTTATTTTTCACCCCCCCCCCCACTTCTAATTCCCAATCGCCGCTTCTGCTCCTTATAGTCATTTTGAGCGACCGTCCCTCAAACCAAGACCAACTTCAATATTCTCGGACCACAATACAGAATAAACATGGCTGCCGTACCGGGGCAAAACTGACATGGCGAGGGGTAACCTAATAATGTGTACGGCCCAGCGGTGTAGGGGACAATGCGTCCGCCTGTCACCCGGCGGCCTCTGGTTCGATTCCCAGCCGGGTCAGGGGTTTTAATTGTAAATAATTAATATCCTTGGCCTGGGGACTGGGTGTTTGTGTCGTCCTTAACGTTCCTTTCCTCACATTCACCACTCTACTACTCTTCCGCAATTCCAATTACACGCAGGTTCATATCACATGGTGCAAGTAGGTCGACGCCCCGAACAAATAGCATTAAAAAGAAACCCTAATACGTATGTCTACCCCTTAATCCCGTTTCCTGATACGAGGTCCACGATGTGATGAGTTGAGGAGCTAATGAAGGTGAAATGAATGGAATTGAATAAGCAGGTGGAAGGAATCGGCCTGTGAATAGGAACTGTCCCGGCGTTTTCCTGGAAGTCAAAACTGGAAAAACACAGAAAAGTATTTCAGGACAGCCAACGCTGGGGTTCGAACACATGCGCCTCCCGATTGTGAGTTCGATTCCTTAGCCGTAGCGCCTCAACACGCGCAGCCACTCCGCCCCGTGGGAGTAACCTAATAATGATCGTGAGAATTTTGCAGTACGAAAATATATATTGAAGGTTTTCTTAAAACGTAATAGTTGGCACGTAAAGGAGCAAGGGTAACTTTACGTGCACTTTATTTAGGAGAGTAAAATGCATTGAGCGGATTTTAGAAACTTTACACCGAACAACAAGTTACCAATACCTAACAAGTTTCACTTTATTTAAAATAAGGATACGGACTGAAGAAGAAATGACACAACGCCCAGTAAACAAAAAATCGCACATTAACACATCATGCATCCTTCACCAAAATATTTAAATTGGAGCACATTCAACAAACAATTCATCTTGGTTCCTTGCTCTTCTAGGTCACTGATCACTTTAATATCGATAGAATATCTAGAGTAGGTCTTGAGAACACTGTCGTCTTTCACAATCACGTTGAATGGGCTCACATTTTTGTCTTGGAAGACTGAAAGTTATCGGTCTTATCTTCTCCAAACCAACGTTTAAACTAGGGATGCAATTTGTTTTGAGATATTCTTTTCATTTTAGTCCTTCGTATAATTGTTCAGAAAAATATAGGCCATAATTTTCACACACTTATTTATCATTTTTGTGTTATTATTCTACTAGGTAACCTACCCTTCTCCATTCGCCACACATGACCCCACCACCGAAGCCGGTTTATGCGTACAGCTTCATCCATCGAGTTCATTCCTAAATTAGCCTTCATCGCCTCATTCCGAGTACCCTCCTGCTATTGTTCCTACCGGATGTATCAGCAATCATTCACGCTACTTTCATGTTTGTTACTTCTAACTTATGAATAAGATATCCTGAGTCCACCCAGCTTTCGCTCCCGTAAAGCAAAGTTGGTCTGAAAACAGACCGATGTAAAGATAGTTTCGTCTGGGAGCTGACTTCCTTCTTACAGAATACTGTTGATCGTTCTGCTAGTAAAGCAATATTTTTAAAATACACTTGCTCGTCTAGGCCACTCGTCACTTTAATATGGATAGAATATCTAGAGTAGGTCGTGAGAACACTATCGTCTTTCACAATCACGTTGAATGGGCTCACATTTTTGTCGTGAAGGACTGAAAATTGTCGGTCTTATCTTCTCCAAACCAACGTTTAAACGCTTCTTTGTCTCTCTGTGGCAGTTGCTGTTCAAGATCTTTAGGATAATTTCTTCCTCGAGGTCAATGAATGTTGTTACGCGAAGGCTGATTGTCGAATGTCTTTGGATAGATCTCCGGTGATAATTTAAGAAATTTCTTAGGGATGCGAGTTGGTTCACTATTCTCAACGGGAAATACGTCTTTGTGGACAGTAAACTTAGAGTCAAAATGATTGATGCACACGACAGTTTCATTATTTACAGTAAAATCCTCGCGATCAATACACCGATTCCATTTCTTTTCGAAGACTTTATCCTTCGGTGAGGGCAGAAAAAAGCGAAGATTTACCGTACTTTAACTTACGGAGAGGTACGCAACACGATCGATCCATGTTAACCCAGTATATGTACACTACATTCTAAAACACCACCAATAATTATAACGAAATCATTCAAGCACCATGATAAACAAACACTTAACCTATTTGGTACCACACGGGATAATTACCATACAGGCACTTTAAGCTGCTACGCAGAAGCAAATAGCGACTTCTTTATCAATAATGAAAATCACGAAGTACGATCACAAGCAGACTCGGAATACTTATTTTATAATTATTTCTGTAAAAACCAGTATACACGATCTCATTGAACCTATGCATGGCCCGCGCCCATGGCCATATTGGCACTAGTCGAAATCTGCCTTTAGGTCTGAGTATTGTAATTGGTCTTGCTCTAACACTAAGTTCGATGTCTAAGTTTTGTATAAGTAAGGACTTTTTGAAAGCACTGCGGGTATTTTATCTTCTGTTGTCGGGCCGTTAACCTAGATATTAGGCCCCTTTAAACAAGCATCATTATAATCATCATCATCATCTGTCGTCAAAAAATCAGTATCCAACGGTTTTTGAACTTATTCACTCTATATAGCCTACTGTATAAAAGCTATATATGTATTATTTTTCCTAAACTTACCTTCCCGCGCGAGTTAGCTGTGCGGTTAGGAGCGCGCAGCTGTGAGCTTGCATCCGGGAGATAGTGGGTTCGAATCCCACTGTCGGCGGCCCTGAAGATGGTTTTCCGTGGTTTCCCATTTTCACACCGGGAAAATGCTGGGGCTGTACCTTAATTAAGGCTACGGCCGCTTCCTTCCCACTCTTAGCCCTTTTCTATCCCATCGTCGCCATAAGACCTGTCTGTGTCGGTGCGACGCAAAGCCACTAGCAAAAAAACTTTCCTTGTCTGGGACCAGTACTAATGTGGATTTGGTCCAGTTTTACTTCTGGATGCCTTCCCTATGACCTTCGCATATGGAGGGACGTAATGTGTTCCTATAGTGGGGTGTATGCGTATGAAGAGATTTGTGTCGAGACAGACCACAGTTTCTGAGACGGATAAATTAATCATACGTGGCTAAAATCCCCGGCGCGGTCGGGAATCGAATCCGAGCCCTATGAATCGAAGACCAATACGCTGACCAATCAAGGAGCTGGACGTATAGCACCATAACCCCCGCTAGGTCCTATCGTGGGTTGCGACTTACAGCAGTATGCCACAAGCTAATACAGTACTGGTCAAAAGTTTAGGACCACATAAAGACATCGCTAAATGTCAGCTAGAATCTAAAATTGTGCCACTAGACCTCTGTAATTTTCTTTCTGAGCTCTCACATCTAATAGGATATATGTCGCCTGATTTCATTGAGTTAGTCCAAATGCTGTAGAAGTTATGAATTTTTAACTCTTGAAAGGTCACTCCAAAAAATCAAAAATTTTGGTAATATAATGTATTAAAAACTGTAATTGGTTGCAAGTATTACCAAGAAGATTTTTTTGTAGACTTAGGAATATGTGGGGGCCATTTTAGTATAAATATAAAAATTCAGAAAATTTTAATTTTTTTGAACCAGGGCCAAAATTGTTGATTTTCCTTTGCCTTTGTCATGTATGGCCCAAGGTCTCAGGACAAGCTATCGGCATCAAACTTATCTGCCCTGATAGTTTGCACTCTGCAGATAGCATCCAAGAACACATTTCTGATGCTGATGGCTCACACTGTGACCTATGACCAGAAGAAGGAAAAATTGACTATTTTACCGCTGGTTTGAAAAAAAATAAACGCACAAACGAGGGTGCCGCATTTTTTTCAGAATTTTTATATTTGTTCTAAAATTGCCCCTAACTATTGCTAAGTCTATAAAAAATCTTGGTGGCGATACTTGAAACCAATTAGAGGATACAGTACATAATATTTCAAAAAATGTTGACTTTCTGATGTGACCTTCCAACAGTTAAAATTGTATAACTCATACAAAACGTGGCGTAAATCACTAAAATCAGGCGATGTATATCTTATTATATGCAAGAGCTCAGGGAAAAAAATACAGATGTCTAGTAGCACAATTGTAGGTTCTAGATGGAACTTCATGATTTTTTAATGTGGTCCTCAACTTTTGACCGGTACTGTATTAACTCTGTAGGTATCTTGTTACGTTGTGAGATGATTGAAACAAGAAGATTCTCCGTAACCCACTTGTGTGGTCGATTGTGAACGCAGTGACCTACTCCGTAGAGCCAACCCAGACGAGATCGGGTTTTGAATATGAAACACCTTGAGATACGTGCATATATTAGAGCTGAAACCTTGTCCTAGCAAGTGTCAACCGCACGTGGTCGACTTCTCCCGAGATCTACTTGAAAATCCATCGTACAGTGTTAACCAGAAGTATATTCTAGAAGCTGGGGAGTATATTACTGCAACTACACGATATGAAGTAGAGAAATAAGAACTGACTCTACACTGGCAAGTTTGATCCTGGCTTAGTCCGGTGGTATTTGAAGGTGCTCAGATACGTTAGCCTCGTGTGGGTAGGTTACTAATACGTAAAAGAACTCCTGCGGGACAAACTTCTGGCACCTCTGCGTCTCCGAAAACCGTCTAAATTAGTCAGTGGGACGTAAAAACAATATCATTATTGTAAATAAGAACTGATTGTTTACAATCTGCTTTACGTCGCACCGACACAGATAGGTCTTATCGCGACGATTATATAGGAAAGGTCTAGGAGTAGGAAGGAAGCAGCCGTGGCCTTAATTAAGGTACAGTCTCAGCATTTGCCTGCCGTGAAAATGGGAAACCAAAGAAAACCATTTTCAGGGCTGCCGCCAGTGGGGCTCGAACCCACTATCTCCCGGTTGCAAGCTCACAGCGCGCCCCAAACCGCACGGCCAGCTCGACCCGTAAGAAATGTTCTGGTGGCGTTCGCAGCTTCCAAGCTACGTCTAACAGTATTTTGGTATCACTTACTGTAAATCGATTTCTAGACGCCGTGTACGGTTGTCTTCTTTAATGATAAATCTCCGTACGGCCGTAGCCGTGTTGAAACACCGGATCCCGCGAGATCTCCGAAGTTAAACAACATTGGGCGTGGTCATTATTTGGATGGGTTGTCACGCGCTGTTGGTGAGGGGTAAGGAAATGAATGGAGGAGCGGAAAGGAACTGGCCACCCTACCATACGTAAACTCCGGCTCAGGCACACCTCTGCGGAGATTCGGACCTGCCTTCGGGCAGAATACACCCTTACCTTACCTTACCTTACCTTTGAGAAAACAAGAGTTCATACCGAACATCGATTCGGCATCCAGAAAGTTAGCGATGGGAGAGGTGAAAATTAAACGGACAGAAATGTTGAAATAATTAAAATATTTCAGGTCAGTAAA
The DNA here is from genome assembly GCF_040414725.1 of Anabrus simplex. Classification (NCBI taxonomy): domain Eukaryota; kingdom Metazoa; phylum Arthropoda; class Insecta; order Orthoptera; family Tettigoniidae; genus Anabrus; species Anabrus simplex. The sequence continues at coordinate 299,247,871 of NC_090268.1, read as the reverse complement.
ATAGAAATGGTATACCAACTAACCAGAGGAATCTACAATAAAATATCTGTATCCGTCAGTACCAGGCTTAGACACTACTAGACGGTCATCCTGCCATTAGTATTATATGAAGGGTCAGGAAAAAGAGCATGTAAGTCAACTTCCTTCTATATTCAGAAAAATGAAATTTTAATTTCAGCGTTACTAGATAAACGCCGGCCCTGCGGTGTAGGGGTAGCGTGCCTTTCTGTTACCCGGAGGCCCCGAGTTCGGTTCCCGGCCAGTTCAGGGATTTTTACCTGCATCTGAGGCACGGCTGAAATTCTTATGGTGCTAGGTGGACAGTCACTTGTCATATTTCCATTTCCTCCCTCGAGATGGATACAACTAGACTTCGCTGGGGAATAGACCGGATTTTACTTGCACACTCAGCGGAACGGCGTTGCCTTCTAGTAATCGTGATTGCTGATATTGTAAATCTTTTTTGCAGCAAGAACATAATCATTCTTGAATGTTTGAAGGACATGTTGTTATGGTTGTATCATAATCCGTAAACACGGCGGAATGACGAATGTACCCAGTACTTGACCTTCACCTCGCTTACCTAATGAACAAATACGATACTCGGAAAATATTTTGATATTATGATAGGATTGAAACATCCGTGACCGGGAGAGAGTTTGAAACTGGCTGTCGGGCGGAGATTGGCAGGCATATCTAACCTCCGGCAAGTTATAGAATATCACTGTTGATAATTAACACTTTACAAGGCTCTATAACCTTAGAAAACAAACAAAAAACCACTTCATACTTGTGTAAGCGAGCGCTTAATAACGTCATTACTGAAGTTATACGGATGGTGATAATTATCTCAGCTGCTTCATGAAAGAGGCAGAGAGAAGAATATAGCTGCTCTCTCTTCAATATTGTGAGTATTATTTGTTTTACGAGATCTTGCGAGATCTTCCAATTTAAACAGTGGGGTGGATATCCCACGAGGATGTTAGATAGAGCAGGAGCGGAAAGGAACTCTCCACCATACTGGAAGTAAACTCCGAACGCGAGTATATATCATCGCTAACTCGATTACGACAAAACATTGACTTCCCGGCAGGGTCGGGAATTTTAACCATCCTTGGTTAATTTCGCTGGCACGGGGGCTGGGTGTATGTGTCGTCTTCATCATCATTTCATCCTCATCACGACGCGCAGGTCGCCTACGGGAGTCAAATCAAAAGACCTGCATCTGGCGAGCCGAACTTGTCCTCAGACACTCCCGGCACTAAAAGCCAAACGCCATTTCATTTCATTGACTTACCTGTTTTTCCCTTTGTCCCTTCAATCGTTCTGACTCGGGGACTGGGTGTTTGTTATCGTCTTGATTCACAGCTTCACATATACACACCCCATAATCGAGCGTGTTGGCCGTGCGGTTAGGGGCACGCAGCTGTGAGCTTGCATTCGGGAAACAGTAGGTTTGAACTACACTGTCGGCAGCCCTGAAGATGGTTTCCCGTGTTTTCCCATTTTCACACCAGGCAAATGCTGGGGCTGTACCTTAATTAAGGCGATCCCGCAAGGGTGAAGGTAGAGCGGTGGAAAAGGAAGAAGAGAAGAAGAAAAAGAAAAATACTTCCCCATATTTACTGCTCAGTCTCTTGTTGTGTATTCCACAAGAACCAAGACTTATTCTGGTAGAGAAAAGCAAAATATATTATGTGTTTGGTCTCATAAAATTCCTTTTCACTATCATAATACAACTCGATTGATATTATTGGTCGCCATAAGACCTATCTGCGTCTGTGCGACGTAAAGCGCATTGTAAAAAATGTTAATAATAATAATAATAATAATAATAATAATAATAATAATAATAATAATGTTATTTGTTTTACGTCCCACTAACTACTCTTTTTTACGGTTTTCGGAGACGCCGAGGTGCCGGAATTTAGTCCCGCAGGAGTTCTTTTACATGCCAGTAAATCTACCGACATGAGGCTGACGTATTTGAGCACCTTCAAATACCACCGGACTGAGCCAGGATCGAACCTGCCAAGTTGGGGTCAGAAGGCCAGCGCCTTAACCGTCTGAGCCACTCAGCCCGGTGTAAAAAAATGTGATGGTGTTTAAGCGAAGCCAGCACGTTCGAACTTTATCCCACCAGAGCTCTTTGACATTTCAAAACCCCATGACATGGAGCTGTTGCACATAAACACCGATAAGTTTCATTGACCTCAGTTAGAATCCCCGCTATCTTGGGAACGAAATTATTGACAAACAGAAGCACAATAGTCGGTAACTGGGTTTCCTAATGTATTTGTTATGGTAAACGTTCCACCTCTCACAGTGAGCCAGTAAGATTACATAATATACCACTTCTTGTTTTCAACTTTGCAACTGTGTTATACAAGTGTTTACGAAACGCCGGTCTTTGATCAAAACATACTCCCAGATACCTGCAAAAGTAATTATTTTTTAAAGTTTGCTTTGAAAATGTTCTAGAGACTATGTTAATAATGTGGCTGTATCGAAATTTCCGAATACTTGTCCCTGTTGAATGCTGGAATCTTTCTTCAATGAAGGACCCAAGAAACTTCAATCACATATGTTTGTATGTATGTTCAGTCCGTCAGCATTGCCGCTGGTGGAATCCTCAACAGCTCTGCCATCAGCTGTCATAGATGGCCTAAGCGTCACTGAAGAGGCGTACTAGGGAAAGGAGGAGTGAGCTAGTTTCCCGTTGCTTTCCTCTCCGAGTCAGCAGTTGCTATTACATATCAGTCTGCCAAGCCCACAGAAATGCATACACCAACCGACTGTATGAGCAACATTTTCACGCCATTCATAGCAGGGACTGGCTGCATAAGGATTGGCATTACTAGCATCGCTCATACCTCAGTCACTTTCACATTGTCAAAGCCAAGGATAAGGCAGAGACAGTTCTATGGAAGTAACAAAATTGCTCTAGCCTATATCAGAAGACATAGCGCACTGTAAAGGCATTCAATCACATATGGATTAATTTAAAAACACACGCGCAGAGGTCGTGCAGACGGTTGCTACACATTCAAGTATATACAATGACCTGAGACCGTAGATTTTAGTATTTTTGATAACGCGAAAATTGCCTAAACCACACTTCAGATTTTGTACGTACAAACTTTGACTTCATCTTGTGGTGTGTACATTTGATGTTTACCTGACAAAGTTATGATAAGAGTCATGATCAACCGTATTGATTAGTATCTTAGATAGAGGACACTGTTCTAACAGCCAAACAGTACTACTCCTGCAGTACACCACAGTGTCTCTGAAAACCGTATATGCAGTTAGTGGAACATAAATACCAATAATATCAATCAAGTTGTGTTGTGACAGTGTTAAGTGGAAAGGAATTTTATGATACCAAACATATATTTTGTTTTTCTCTACCAGAAGTCTTGGTTCTTGTGGAATACACAACAAAGGACTGAGCAGTAAACATGGTAAAGCATTCTTCTTATTCCCCTCTTCTTCTTTTTCCACCGCTTTACCCTCACCCTTGCGGGATCGCGGGTGTGATTTGTGTTGTACATGTGGACTTGATCCAGTTTTACGGCTGGATGTCTTTCTTGGAAGGATGTTTTCTTCACTATTACGCGTTTCTTTTTAAGTGGTAGTGTGGTGTGTTGTACATAAAGTAAGAGATGTGTATTAAGAAAATTCTTCTTCTTGCTTCTTGCTTCCGTATTTGGCCAACTGTGGACCGCGTGAAACTTAATGCTTTCTGGCCAGTCTTCTTCTTTTCTCTTCCCAGAACTTCTTCATTTGTTCACTCCTTATTTTTCTCTGCTCCTCAGATATTACAAATTTGGGCCTGTTCTTCATGGAATTTGTGGTCATCTATTAAGATAATAATTACAAGTACCCATTCCCATTTGTCAGAGGAATTAACCAGATGGGGTTAAAGTCTCCGGCTTAGCCTGGAATCGAACTGAGGACCACTACCCTGACTATTTCGCCTGGGAGGTGGACCTATATGATCTCACATCGTTGACGCAAATAAGAGAATATATATATACGGCATATACCAAACGGAGCAGAAAGCGAACTGAATAACCTTACATAAGTGTGATGCTTATTGTGCATGTTGTACTACTTTAATTATGTAATGTTTTGTAATAGCATGAATATCATTATAGGTTCGAATTACAACTATTCGCACAGTCTGAATCTTGGATTGTTAGAATAGTTAGCAAAGTTGAGTTATTTGAATAAATCAACTAGGTCCAATGATAAATATGTATTCGACGTTCTTCGAATAATTGGAAGAATTTATGTATTCGAATACTTACAGCCCTAGGTCATACCATTGATCTTACTTTATCAATCCAACTGTTGGTGCTGCGTGTGGACTCCTAATTTAACCACTTCTTTCCTTTTTGAGGTAATGGGCAACAATGTTCATTCCCCCCTCCCCCGCATTTATCCTATGATTATCTTAATTCTTCACTTCTGATATCTGTAATTCTATATTAAAAAACCTTCATCTCACCTGATTTTCTACCGACAGGCTGTCAGAAAATCTTAAATGATGCGAAATATCACACTAACATTTGAAAAATAAAAATCTGCAATTTCGAAATATTTAGTCATTTGAATCCCGGCCAAGGCACGCGTGATGTTTGAAATGATAAGTCCTATCCCTGTGGTTCGAATTCCTCCCAAAACTGGAGATCACGTGGTCATGGTCGTTATATTAAAAATCACGTAAAACTGCAAGCTTCTTGCTTGTTCTTCGAGAATTGTGAGATGAAATTTACCAGGTGAAACAGTCTGTGATCAGCAAGTGTACAAGAGCTGGTTTTTCTGTTAGTACTTGTGCTACTAGTCATGATGCTGGAGTCCTGAGTGCGAGTCGCCAACCAGGTGGCTGTGATCAGCTGGCAGGTTTACCTTGCTCGACCTTGGCACACATACTGTACACCTCGTTAGGAACGATCTTGAAGTAGTACTGCGTGTAGTCTATGGCAAGGAGCTGCCGAGAGGTGGCTGCGGATGAACTGATGCATTAACTTTCTAGTCACCATAATAACGCGCAATAACAGTGTCTGGAACTTCCGTCCATGGAAAGTGATATAAATAGAATTAAAAATTAAATGACTGTCTGAGAAGGCACAATGACTTAAACGAGTTGGCTGCGTGGTTTGGTTCACGTACCTGTTAGCTAGCATTCAGTTAAGAATAACAGTTTTAATTTTCCTATAAACTTTAATTAAAACTAAATTTAAAAGTACAATCGTTCCACCTTTCCAATAAAAATTCAAGTAAAGTGGGTTACTTTACAGAAGAAACATTTATTAGGTACTGGTTTCGAATAGTTCATAGAAAATGTAAAAAAAGTCGTAAAAACATAGTGGATTTGACACTATAAAGATCAATAAGAAATAGTCACAATTGTCGTACGAGTTTCAGATAATGCATAAAATGCATAACTTAGCTGTCTTTGAGGGAAGAACTCAAGGTGATCAATTTAGATGTCGAAGAATCTTGAGACTTGTAATTCTTTCGTTATGAAGTTCCGACACGTTGGGCTGCGATGTGTTGGACGTGTTGCGTAACTTATGGATGCCGAAGAATCTTTAGAGTTGTGTATCACTGATTATGAAGTTCTAACAGATGTATGTCATAAAAGGTAGTAGTGGTGTTAAGAAAATATAGTTCACTACGTGTGCTTAAATTGTTTTAACACCACTACTCCCTTTGATTGTTAGAACTTCATAATCAGTGATACACATCTCTAACGCCGCTTTAGCAAGGCTTACTCTTTGGCTTAAACACTACGAGTTTCACAGTAGGGGGACCATGTGCAGCTTTACTAAGCTGAACATCTCCGAAGTTAGTAATACTTGCGCATGCGCAATGATTCAATTCTCATCTTTGTTTACATCCGTAGCCTATGATTGATTGACTTGTAGGTTATACATCGTTTATCAGCCAAGATAATTTAGAAAAATGAACGTAAAATGTGATTCCAATAATAGTAACAAAAATAAAGTTTAAAAAAGGTCACTCGCCCGTCCTGCTGACACGTATTACTACTACAGTCTAAAATGGCCATAACTTCTGAACCATTCGTGCAAATAATGTCCTGACAAGGTTATTGTAATCCTTATAAAATACTGGAGGAGGTCAAACAATTTATTTTGATGAGGAATTGGAGAATAATATCGAAATATTTATTTAATGTTAAGGAGTTATATTTTTTACCGCTGAGTATAGCATAAAATGGCTTCTAGAGGGCAAACGGTTGGAAATAGGTATATACCATCGCGGACATTTTTGTAGAGGTTTTTATGCTCTACAATTCGTATACTTACACTTGGGGTCTATCGTTGATGGTTCACGCAGCGTAAGCCAAGAAAGCAAGTGACCGATCGACATTTTTGTCTCTTTTACTGTATATCGGAACACGGAAACTATTATTTCACGAGCCTCGAAATATATTCAGAAATATAAGTTATTTAATGTTATTGGTTTTACGTCCCATTAACTATGAATTTGAGCACCTTCACCACAGGACTGAGACAGGATCGAACCTGCCAAGTTGGGCTATAAGAAGGCCAGCGCTCTACCATCTGAACTGAATCCTTAGCTTAAACCTCAGTTTCATACAGCTTAAGGGCCGGTATTATAATAGTGGTTTAAACTGTTGGTTCAGTTTAAACTTCGGTTTATCTGTTAGTCGCATATTATAAAACTTAATCTTAAGTTTAACTAGAGATTAATTTTACTGCCACTCATCTACCGTTTAAACTGAAGTTTAAGAATACATAACCTTACAACATGGCAGAACGAATGGATCTTGAAGATATTTTTGAGGTGTTTGAAGAAATACTAAGCGATGATGAAGAAGTGGTTCAAATTATCGAACGACCACGGGCACCATGAGTTTTTCGAGCAAGGGCATGTCACTTTCATACATAGAACAAAATAGTTTTTAAATAGTTTTAGGCTTACAAAACAGACTGTCATAACCCTATTTCAGCAAATAGGTGCTAGGATAAAATATGCAACAAAAAGGTAAGAATGTAAAAATGACTTTTTGAACTGTTTGAATGTCAAAAGTGTAAAAAATAAAGTAACTTCCTTTATGTAATGAATATTTCTGTACTAATTGCACAAGCAATTCTATTTCCTTACAAGTAAAATTAGGACAACTTTTATTGTTTTTATCCGCCATTTTACCTACAAGAAGTAAACAAAACATTATCGATTGTCATCTTTTCTTGCAAGTCACCGCAAAACATTATCGACAGTCATCTTTTCTCGCAAGTCACTACTACCAAGGTCGTATATTTCCTTCTTCACCTCAGTTTAACTTAGGCCGGCCATTATAACACTGAACATCGGTTTAAACTCAAGTTACAGTTTAACTCAATCTTCAGTTTAAACCTTCATTATAATACCGGCCCTAAGCCAGTCACAGATAAGCTCGGCTTACCACTTGCACTCCCCACTGTGAAACTCGTTCAGAGTTTAAGCTCCCGCTTAAGCCCGATAGAAGGCTTAAGCGTATACTGTGAAACCGGGCCTAAAGATTCTTCGGTATCCATAAGTTACGCAACACGTCCAACACATCGCAGCGCAAGGTGTCGTAATTCTTTCGTTATGAAGTTCTAAAGGGGCCCATAGACGTGCAGTATTATTGCGCAAACGTATTATTTACAGAAGAATGGAAAAACAAGTTGAAGCTGAGTTGGGAGAAGATCAATTTGGCTTCAGAAGAAATGTAGGAACACGTGATGCAATCCTGACTTTACGTCTGATCTTAGAGGATCGAATCAAGAAGGACAAGCCCACGTACATGGCATTCGTAGATCTAGAAAAGGCATTCAATAATGTTGATTGGAACAAGCTATTTATGATTCTGAGGATGATAGGGATCAGATACCGAGAACGAAGAATTATCTACAACCTGTATAAAAATCAGTCTGCAGTGATAAGAATCGAGGGCTTTGAAAAAGAAGCAGCAATCCCGAAAGGAGTGAGGCAAGGCTGCAGTTTGTCCCCTCTCCTTTTCAATGTTTACATAGAACAGGCAGTAAAGGAAATCAAAGAGAAATTTGGAAAGGTAATCACAGTCCAAGGAGAGGAAATCAAAACCTTGAGATTTGCCGATGATATTGTTATTTTATCTGAGACTGCAGAAGATCTCGAGAAGTTGCTGAATGGTATGGATGAAGTCTTGGGTAAGGAGTACAAGATGAAAATAAATAAGTCCAAAACAAAAGTAATGGAGTGCAGTCGAACGAAGGCAGGTGATGTAGGAAATATTAGATTAGGAAACGAAGTCTTAAAGGAAGTAGATGAATATTGTTACTTGGGTAGTAACAGAACTAACGATGGCAGAAGTAAGGAGGACATAAAATGCAGACTAGCACAAGCAAGGAAGAGCTTTCTTAAGAAAAGAAATTTGCTCACTTCAAACATTGATATCGGAATTAGAAAGATGTTTTTGAAGACTTTTGTGTGGAGCGTGGCATTGTATGGAAGTGAAACATGGACGATAAGTAGCTCAGAAAGAAAGGGAATAGAAGCTTTGGAAATATGGTGTTACAGAAGAATGCTGAAGGTGAGATGGATAGATCGAATCACGAATGAAGAGATACTGAATCGAATTGGTGAGAGGAGATCGATTTGGCTAAATTTGACGAGAAGAAGAGATAGAATGATGGGACACATCTTAAGACACCCAGGACTTGTTCAGTTGGTTTTTGAAGGAAGTGTAGGTGGTAAGAACGGTAGGGGTAGACCAAGGTATGAATATGACAAACAGATTAGAGCAGATGTAGGATGCAATAGTTACGTAGAAATGAAAAGGTTAGCACAGGATAGGGTGGCATGGAAAGCTGCATCAAACCAGTCTTTGGACTGATGACTCAAACACAGCACACATGGATTGTACAATATATTGTTAGCTGCCTATAGACAAAAATCGAGTTTGTGCAATAGAATCGTGTGGAGATAATATTGATAGTTGTGCAATATGCTGTATTGTGCAAAGTGGTCATGGACGTACAATATGCGTTGCAATATATAGTCAGTCCATGCCGGTATTTTATTTGGTGATTATATTGAGTGACATTGATCTTTGCTGCGTTTTGATCGCCGTGGGCGTAAGTGCCAAAAAGAAGCAGAAACGGAACAGAAGCACGAGGGCCAAACAGTGGTTTGTAGACAGAGAAAAGTACATTATGAAAATTTACTCAATGAACTGAGAAAATGGGAACCAAATGATTTTCGAAACTTTCTGTGCATGAATGGTGAATTGTATGAGGAACTCCTCGCTTTGCTCTTAACGTCCCACAGAGCCGGAAGGCCATGGTACACTTCGATAAACTCCAAAATAAACTTTTTCTCCTCCTTTTTGCCTGCCATCACGATACCTTCTCCAACGCTTGTTGATACCAACTGGCGGGAGGACGGTACATTGCACAATATTGCCAACACACGGCACAGTATTTTGCGATTTGCGCAATATATTTCAAACTTTCTTGATTTCGTACAATATATTGCACAACCCTTCAATATTAAATACACACTATCAATTTTATTGCACAAACCCCGATATTGCGCAATAATATTGCACGTCTATGGGCCCCTTAAGACTCAAGATTCTTCGACATCTAAATTGATCATCTTGAGCTCTTCCCTCAACGACAGCTAAGTTATGCATTTTACGCATTATCTGAAACTTTGACCACAATTGTGACTATTTCACATTGATCTTTATAGTGTGTAATCCACTATGTTTTTGCGACTTTTTTTTTTACAATTTCTATGAACTATTTGATACATTGTGCAACTCGTGCTTTTGGCTGATGATGACCCTGATAATGGGTCGAAACTAGTACCTAATAAATGTTTCATCTGTAAAGTAACCCACTTTACTTGAATTTTTATTGACAAGGTGGAACTATTGTACTTTCAATTTTTATTTTTATTGTAATCACTGTTCAATACGGACCATTCACAGTGGAATTCATATCTCTTAATTATAAACTCTAATTCCATGCGCATCCTGTTAAACGTAGGCTCGTGAGTGCACCAGGGATATTATATGTCATTTTTAATATATTTGCCACCCTACCTTCAGAATAGAACATCTCAGCGAAGGTACCAATCAAGAATTTATCTTCAGTACTGTGTCAAACTTTTGAACTTAATACATGAATGTAAAAATGAAAATAAAAAATATATATACCGGTATTTAATTGATGTTAATATTCCAAGTATTGTTTAACTGTAGAAATTTTACACAAATAAAAAACAAGAAAAAAATAAAAACACTTCTTGTAAACAACAAAGAAATAAAATAAAGCTGCAAACCCCTTAGATCAGAGGCTAAAACTACTCCCATCTTCTCCTTCTTCAGATCCTTCCCCCACCTCCTTCCTCCATGATATCACTGCAACCCACCCGTATCTTTTGGCCAGAAAGGGCGTAATCCTCTAGGTGGCCCTCCCCACCCTTTCAGGGTGTGAAATGAAAACCTTTGTCAGAGTCAGCGAGTAATGAAACTAAATACCTGGGAGTTACCCTCGACAAAGGACTCACCTTCAAAGAAGGCCCAAACGAACAGACGCTTATCTGAAATGATTCCCCTCATGAAAGCCGACGAAGGCCTCAATCTAGCAAACAGGCTCATTTGGCACAAGACCTCTCTTAGACCAATCCTCGAGTATGGCAGTCCGGTCTGGGGAATGGCAGCCAAAACCTACCTGGATAAGGTGCAGCGCATACAAAATCGTGCGCTGCGTCTTATCTCAGATGCACACTGGTTAGAACGGAATCGCGACATCCATCAATCTCTCAAGATTGATGAGATTAGCACCATAAACAAGAAAACGTTCCAGAAATTCTATTCTGGACTAATATACAAACCCAAAACCCTCATTTCCTCTTGGCCTTCGCTAGAAGCGTCCCAAGATCATTTTAGTCACCCCTAATAGGTTGCAGGTCATATTCTGACTAGTCCGATTCCGTTTTAACAGGTCCTCATCCTTTAACATCAATGCAGAGCCGAGCTAGTGGCTCAGACGGTTGAGGCGCTGGCTTTCTGACCCCCGTGTGGCAGGTTCGATCCTGGCTCAGTCCAGTGGTATTTGAATGTGCTCAAGTACGCCAGCCTCGCGTCGGTAGATTTACTGGCACGTACAAGAACTCCTGTGGGACAAATTCCAGCACCTCGGCGTCTGCGAAAACCGTAAAAGTATTTAGTGGGACGTAAAACAATAACTTTATTATTATTATTATTATTACTATTATTTGATTCAGAAGTAGCACCCATCCAAGACCTAACCATGTCGGAGGGCTAAAGTCCTCAACAGATTCGGCGAGTCCGAATTCTGTTTGAGACTTGAGGCACGGCATACCAGAATTCTGAATGAGTAGATTCCAAATACGGAGTTTGGTTTAAATATGTTCCGCTCTTATTTTAGTTTTAAGAACTTAGACGGCCAGACACCAAAGGCAAGAAATCTTCAGATGATCAGATTGTGAAATTATCAAGAAAGGTTGCTGAAATAATAAATATACAGGTGCGTGACCCTTATGACTTTATTTATGTAGATTACAGGAACACTTTTCTACTTGTTAGAATTAATCTGCATGCTACTGTTCATACATGCAGCTTTCGCTCTTCCATATTTGTATTGTCTGAATTCAGGACGCCAGAGGTAAAATATCGTAATTAAAAAAACGATTATTTTGAGGTTTTTAAAATCGTATGTGCCTTGTTCTGGTTGTGTCTTCTTATGGGTAAGGGTGTATTCTGCCCGAAGGCAGGTCCGAACCTCCTCAGAGGTGTGCCTGAGCCGGAGTTTACGTGCGGTAGGGTGGCCAGTTCCCTTCCGCTCCTCCATTCCCTTACCCCCACCAACAGCGCGTGGCAACCCATCCAAATCTTGACCACGCTCAATGTTGCTTAACTTCTGAGATCTCACGTGATCCGGTGTTTCAACACGGCTACGGCCGTTGGCTTATTATGGGTACAATATTGTATGTTTATGTTTCGCAGGAATTAGGATAAGCTATATGTTACTATCGTATGTGCATGGAGAACCAGTGCACAAACTTCGACAGGTTAAATGAGGAACAGCTATAAATGCAAACATTTCTGTATAGTAACAATATTCACAAACAAACAGGAAAAAAACCAGAACGATAATAAAGTTTGTTTCTCAAATACATTTTTGAACGAGTCTTATGTCTCGGAGTCTTCAGTATCCACAAGTGAATAGAAAAATAAAACTTGATTAATAAATAGAGTAAATACTTTGAATATTACTGTATGTACGAAGCTATCAAAAATAATCTCACCGGGCGAGTTGGCCGTTCGGTTTGGGGCGCGTGGCATTGAGCTTGCATCCGGGAGATAATGAGTTCGAACCCTACTGTCGGCAGCCCTGAAGATGATTTTTGGTGGTTTCCCGTTTTCACACCAGATAAATGATGGGGCTGTACTTTAATTAAGGCCATGGCCACTTCCTTCCCACTCTTAGTCCTTTTCTACCCAAGGGAGGGCATATAAGTCTCTGGTAAGATCCCAACTAGAGTATGGTTCCATTATATGGGACGCTCACCAGGATTACGTGATTCAAGAATAGGAAAAAAAATCCAAAGAAAAGCGGCTCGATTTGTGCAGGGAGATTTCCGACAAAAGAGTACCGTTATAAAAATGTTGCAGAGTTTTGGGCTGGGAAGAATTGAGAGAAAGGAGACGAGCTGCTCCACTAAGTGGTATGTTCCGAGCTGTCAGTGAAGAGATGGCGTGGAATGGCATTAGTAGACGAATACGTTTGAGTGGTGCTTTTAAAAGTAGATAAGATCAAGTTGGAATTCAAGAGGACAAATTCGGGCAAATATTCGTTTATTGGAAGGGGAGTTAGAGATTGGAATACGGTTGCCAATGGAGATGTTCAATACATTTGCAAATTCTCTGCAGTTATTTAAGAAAAGACTAGGTAAACAACGGATGGGAATCTGCCACCTGGGTGATTGCCATAAATGCAGATCAATGCTGATTGACTTAATTTTGATTGATCGATCCCATCGTCACCATCAGACCTATCTCTGGCGGTGCGACGTAAAAACGAAAAAGCCCGTCGATTCGACCTGCCTTAAAGGTAAGAAAATATGCGCCTCGGCAGCCCCTTTCTGCTGTCCTGTAAAGTTCGTGAAATGTCACTTACAATAGTTTACCTCTGAAGTCTAGAACTGTGGTAAATAAATAATACAATACTCATTATGCAAGTGGTGAGTAGATAACACTTCTGTTGCTTGGTTACAATAGATGTCTCTGCTTGTTGCTGATGGTTGTTTCAAGGAAAAAAACAACAGGATTATCAGCCCCAATCACTGTGGATCCAATGGTGTTTTTTTTTTTAAGGAGAAGCATTAAGTGAAGTATTTTCCGTGAAGTATAGTAAGAAACTTCTCATAAAATTTCTCCCAGTCTACTTCCAGGAAAAAATTTTTACCGTTAGGATGCTAAATAGAATAAATCCTTCCGGTAATTGTAATTCTCGAGCGTGCATCCAGGAGAGAAATCCTTGCCAAACCAATGCGAATCCGTAACATGACTTGGCATTTCAAAGAATGGAGCAATATTTCTTTCTTTGAAAGCAGTCTTTCAGTCTGAGACGCCAGTGAGAGGGAAAGTTCATTTTCCGTATCTGTCACCGACAATGAGAAGTGGTCAAACTTGTTGTGAAAATACCGTTGGCACTTGGAGACATCATAACAAGGACACTTTTCCCAAAGCGGCTGACCATGATCGAACTGGATCCAAGACAATGATGTAACCAATTCCAAGCCGTAATTAGACGAGCTTCTCATCATATCTAGTCTGGTATATGGAACTAGTTAGCCGGGCTGAGTGACTCAGACGTCTGAGGCGACGACCTTCTGATTCCAACTTGGCAGGTTCGATCGTGGCTCAGTCCGGTGGTATCTGAAGGTGTTCAAATACGTCAGACTCGTGACGGTAGATTTATTGGCACGTAAAAGAACTCCTGCGAGACATAATTTCGGCACCTTGGCGTGTCGGAAAACCGTAAATAACTAGTTAGTGAAACGTAAAGCATTAAACATTATTATTATGATGGAACTAGTTGCGATATATTCGACCGGCATAGTCGATTTATTATTATTATTATTATTATTATTATTATTATTATTATTATTATTATCCGGCTCCTTGACTGAATGGACAGTGCCGAATCAATCTAGTTAATTCCTCGGACTCAGGAACTACGTATTTGTGTTTGTCCCAGTATACACACAACACACGCCACACTACCAACCACCGCAGACACACATAATTGAGGAATGTCTGTTTTGCTATTTCGACTTCAATATTTTGTAGTGTTTCGTCCACGTGCATTGAAGTAGATGAATACGATCGAATGCCATGAGAAGTTTATACCAGAAAGATGTAATTTCTTAAAAGCTGTACCATACTCGATCATGGGTATGTTCCATGTGCATTTTTTTATACGTTTCCTTGCGTTTATCCACAACTTTCTTAGGGTGGAATTAGTCACTTTCGGACAGACACTCCGCAATATTGTCATTACCATTTAACTTACCAAATGAATTTGGCTTCAGGAAGGACATCCAGACATAAAAACATGGCTAAGTCCACATGCAACACCAGTTCGCACCTGTGTCCCTGCCAGGTTGTGGGAGATGCGTAATAATAATAATAATAATAATAATAATAATAATAATAATAATAATAATTTTAAAACTACTACTGTTTATGAAGGAACGTACTGGAAGTATAAATTTGTGAACTATACAAGGATAAAAATGTTTACACATAGTAAAATGGCTACTACTACTACTACTAAAATGTTATTATTCCTCCCCTGTAGGGGGAGGAGGGCCTCTTGGACGATGGCGCCCTCTCTCAGGCCAGGAGATTATCACTATTATTACTAAGACCTATTATTACTACTATTATTGTTATTTATTACGATGAAGGAGATGCTCGGAAAATGTGAGGACGTTGGTGGCCGTGGCCTATACTAGGAACTGTCCCAGCATTCGCCTTAGTGCAGGTGAGTGGAAAACCACGGAAACCATTCTCAGGACAGCCGACGGTTGGGGCCACCTGTGAGGTTCAGCCCTGTCCCGTCTCCTGAATGCAAGGGCGTAGAGCCACGATGGAGCCGTGGCCACCCCTCCTCTGCTCGGTTGCCCGGTTAGAGTGCAGAGCTGCTGGACCACGCACCAACCGTGGCCACTTGAAGGCCGAGACCCACTTTTCATCTATCGACCTAATAAAATGGCTGGTTCCTTTATGTTCTACCACCATTCAGTGTGTTTACTATAAGGTCAGAATAAAACGTGTGACTGCTTGATATGGCAATGTGCATTCTCTGGAAATTGTGACACACTCCCACCGCGTTAAAGATACTGAATTCGTCAAGAGGGAAAGACATGCTTTTACCGAGCGAGTTGGCCGCACGGTAGGGGGCGTGCTCCTGTGAGCTTGCATTCGGAAGATAGTGGGTTCGAAACCCACTAAAGGCAGGCCTGAAGATGGTTTTCCGTGGTTTCCCATTTTCACACCAGGCAAATGTCGGGGCTGTACCTTAATTAAGGCCACGGCCGCTTTTCCCCACTCTTAGCCCTTTCCTGTCCCATGGTCGCCATAAGACCTATCTGTGTCTGTGCGACGTAAATCAGATTGTAAATAAATACTTCACCGGGCGAGTTGGCCGTGCGGTTAGAGGCGCGCGGCTGTGAGCTTGCATCCGGGAGATAGTGGGTTCGAATCCCACTGTCGGCGGCCCTGAAAATGGTTTTCCGTGGTTTCCCATTTTCACACCAGGCAAATGCTGGGGATGTACCTTAAATAAGGCCACGGCAGCTTCTTTCCAACTCCTAGCCCTTTCCTATGCCAGCGTCGTCATAAGACCTATCTGTTTCGGTGCGACGTAGAGCCACTAAAAAAAAATGCTTCCCATGTGTCCGACGTAAGAATAGCTGAAGAATCTCGATAATAAGCTAGAAACTGCTCGTGAGTTCAGATGTGTTTTGGTTTCACTTCAGCAAACAAGTTGCAGTAGAGCATGTAATAACCTAATGGACCATTAAGGAAAGTTTATGGTTACAAGGACATTCAATACGATTTAAGTGGTAGGAAACATTAGTAGATAAATGTTTCTCATCTGATGCATTGTAATATTACCTATCTCTGTATTTCTAGATCACAAATATATATACTTCTCTATAAAAAGGAATGTAAACGACTGACATCTCAAGAATACTTAAACTAACCATGGAAATGGTTAGAAATGATTGTCCTCGCTTAGATCCTGATCTTAGGAATAATAATAATAATAATAATAATAATAATAATAATAATAATAATAATAATAATAATAATAATAATAAAGTCTGCATTTCGAATTGGTATTGATAGTATTATCGGCACACTTTATCTTGGTGCATTTGTGTACGGAGTGAGGAGTAAGGAGGGAGCTGTCCCGGTTCTGATACTGCTGCCAACTGAATGAAAATGAAATCTGAATTGAATCGAGAATATGATCGATCGATATGAAGTTTCTAAACCGTTATTATCTTAAGCAAACAACTATGTCACATACACATTATGTAACATTATATAACATTTCTCGATGCGAATCTTGTTCCTAGCATGAATTCTATAGTTTGGCTTTGCTGTGTAACAACAACAGTGTACGTCAAGTGTACGCCAGATGTCGCACAACGATGCTTAAGCGATTCATAGTTTGTGTTTGAAAGGTTGCCAGTACGAATTTCGAAGATTGCCGAGGTCGACCGATTCAGCACTAGGGTGTAAATTGCACCAAGATAAAGTGTGCCGATAATACTCATACTGTATGAGTTCGCTGTAGAGGGTTGCGTTGTTGCAGTAGAATACAATAGCGCATGGATGTATGGTTTGGGATGTGAAGTAATTTCCCCAGTCACTTAAGCAATTTTGTTTATTTAACCTACTAACAGCTCATGGTTGCAGAGAACTACCCTGCTGCTTCAATCATTACTTTGCAAGGATTTTTGTTGGAAAACAAATGAAAGGAATTTACACATTAGGAGGTAATCTGGTTACGTATCAATTCTGGTTATTTTACCGTTTAACTTTTATTATTTCCTAATACTTGCCTGAGATAGTCTTGCTGCAGAGGAGAGTATCCAGGTTCGATTTTTTACCTGGAAATCACTCTTACCTCAACGTCGGAACGTACTAGTCAACTTGCATCATGGTACAGTCAAGTTCTGGCAATGTCGTTTCATTGTCTGTTTGTCTGTTAGGTCATCAGCCCAGAGGCTGGTTGGATCCTCAAATAGCACCACCAAAGGCTATGCAGTTATAGGAAAACCACAAAAACCAATGGCAGTACCAAAATGAGGCGTACTAGGCAAGACGAGGAGTGAGGTAGTTTGACATTGCTTTCCTCACTGGGCCAGGCAGTGCTATTGTAGCACGGCTGACCCTGTGAGCAATACCTTTCATAACACTCAGACGCACTGGTTGTGCTCTGAATGCCATTACTCAGCACGACCCACACCCCAGCAGCTTCCATACTGTCACAGCCATGGGTGAGACTGGGACTTCAGTGGAAACTACACTTTGCTCTGGCCTGTGCCAAGAGATGGATGCAAAAGTACTGCATCCATCAAGAAATGACAGCAGGCAGCGTCGTTTCATTATGAAACGTGAAAAGTATCGGGCGATATTTAACGAAGTGTGTGTTTGCTGTTGACATTAGAACACACAGCGGAATACAGACAGGTACTCCACGCGCTATTTGATGGTCGCTTCACGTCATAGTTTCAAGTCGTGAATTCAACATAGTTATCCCTTAGAAGCGTAATAGATCAGAGACATCGTCGGCTTCTAACCAAATCGGCCACGATTCGAGCCCAAGGCAGGGCATGTGAGATTTATGAAATGAAAGGAAACCCTCTCCTTGAGGTCTGAATTCCAGGTAAAACTAGGATCCTGTAGTTATCAACAGCGACGTAAAAGTTTCTGTACTTAATGTTATGGTATCTCATTTAATATTTGAAAACGAGATTTCCACTTTCGGAGGTGCACATGGCCCTGAGGTTCATTCAGCCTACACCAAAATTGAGTGCCAGGTTGATTCTTGAGGGTAAAGGCGTTCGAGCGTACAGATAACCAGTCCACCCAACCAAGTACCAGGTTACGGATAGTGGAAGCCTTTACCTTCCACCCTTCCAAGAGCCTTCATGGCCTTTACGGAGATGACTTCGCTATTTAATATTTAATGACGTTTTATATTACTTAATTTAATTTGCTTGAACCCTAGAGTACACAAAATAAAACAGGTGATCTTTCATCATACCCTTTTTACATTTTAATCATTTTAACTACCCTTGAGGCTTAGGGCACACAAGGAGTAGTCGACTCTATAACATACCCTTCCCGAATTTTATTAATTTCAGTTTTATTGTTCACACTTTGAGGTCTAGAGCTCCGTAGGATACGATACTTCATGGTACTCTTTTTTGTATATTATTTAGTTTGAGATATTCTTCAGCCCTAGGGCTCATATTATTTTTATATTTAATCTTTAAGAAGTTTTACTTATATTTTTCTTCTTTTTGATTATTTGCTTTCATATATGAAGAATTCTTTGTGTTAATTATTTAGGTAACATTGAACATTTAGTTCAATAAGCCTCTAGGCTGCAGTACAACAGAAGCAATACTGGCAGGCCCTTGTTAAACAACAAACACACAATCGTAATGTTTGAACGTGAGGTACAGTACAATCCTGGGTCAGTTTCTCAGATAATCAGTTTCACTGAAGTCATTCAGGCTCGTTCAGGTAATCTTGTCGATCTTATCTCTTGAATAATTTCCCTTCCTGTCCTCCAGGATGGAGATCAACTTGTCGAAAGCCATTCCCTCTTTCCCTGTCTCATCCGTTGGGGTTCCTATTGATGTGGTTTATATTCCAACGTGTGTGGTGAAGATACCAACCTTCAAAGTTCTTGTTCGTTCTGTGACATTTGCCGTGACATTTCCACTTTTCTACAGAGCTGTTTTTTGTAAAGTCGTCATATAATTGCCTTATATATTACTGGCGAGGAGAGATGTATTGATTAAGCTGCCAACTTTGCAAGTAGACTAAGGAAGAACACAACTTTCTCGCCACGAGTGCTGTCACCATTTTCGTGCACCGTTCTATCATGATGATGATGATGATGATGATGATGATGATGATGATGATGATGATGATGATGATGATGATGGTGATGATAAGTTTTCATTATGAATTCATTTCATTGCCATATGGCTTGCGGGTTCGGCTGATTCCCTCGGATTCCCTGGAGAATCGCCTTTCAGTACTGCTACCAGGGTGTTCCGGATCTTGATATCTGAATCTTGAGGTAAAAGGGAAAGGGGGAATAGGTCTCTCGTCCACGCAACCAAGCCCGATATACCGAATGGAGAGCCTTTCATGAATGGGGCGTGACTTTAAAGTAGGTGCCATCCCGGCATTTTCTTGAAGTGGAGTTAGTGGACTTTTCAGGAATGGGTATCAAGAAAGTACCGCTGGAATTTGGAAAGAAGTGGCCGTGACCTTTAACTAGATACCAGCCCAGCAATATATTGAATTTGATGTGGTGGTGGTGGTGCTTCCTTAGTGATTTTCAACCAGAAGAGTCAATCCAAGCACGAATTTCCCGAACGCCTGTTGTATGTTCCACAATGACCTGTTCGTCCGGTCCTTTACCATTTCGATACCTCTCGACTATTAGAGAAAGTCTCGAACAAGAGATCTCCAAGGTTGCTTTAGCAGTAGAATTGGGCTGCGGAAGTGATCTAGAAGGAAACTGGACCAAGTTCACAAGTTTACGTCACACGCATACTCTGTTATAAGTTGGAGCTGTGTTGACTCGCGCGCTCAGTTGGAGGTTAGCTGTCGTGAATACATCGTGGTCACTTGTATAGAATAAAAAAATTAATAATGGAAAAGAAAGAGTGACGTCTTAAATTATGTCTCATATTTCTCATAGGGGCTGCCTGGCCGAGGCGGTAAAGGCGTGCTCGGTTCGCCCGGAAAGACGTGGGTTCGAATCCTCGTCAGGAAGTCGGAAAATTGAAGAAACGAGATTTCCACTTCCGGAGGTGCACATGGCCCTGAGGTTCACTCAGCCTACACCAAAAATGAGTACCAAGTTAATTCCTGGGGGCAAAGGCGGCCGGGCGTAGAGCTAACCACTCTACCCCATCACGTGCCGAGGTTAACCTTCCACTCCTCCAAGGCCTTCATGGCCCGTACGGAGGTGACTGCTTTTGCTTGCTTGCTTATTTCTCATATCTCAGACCCATACTACACCACCCATATTCCAAGCGTACCATATTCTATTCAATGAAATTTATTCTCCGCATAATATTTGTCTTTTATTTCTAATAAGTAGCAGGTTTCACTAAGAGATGGTGCTAGCAAAGAGTACGCAGCGTATGCAATTGACACATACGTAAGTTTGTTCGTGAGATAGTAGGTTCGAACCCCACTGTCGGCAGGTCTGAAAATGGGTTTCCGTGGTTTCCCATTTTCACACCAGGCAAATGCTGGGGCTGTACCTTAATTAATGCCACGGCCGCTTCCTTCCCACTCCTAGCCCTTCCCTGTCCCATCGTCGCCATAAGACCTATCTGTGTCGGTGCGACGTAAAGCACCTAGCAAAAAAAAAAAAAAAGTTTGTTCGTTTGACATTAACCTACCAAACACACAACCTGAGCCCGCAAAACGCTAGCGTCTCTATTGCATCTTTCAGTGATCATGTCGACGTTTGTGCCTCAAAAAGATTATTTGCGGCACGCATTGCTTTTCTTATTTAATCAAAAGGAAAAGGCTGTTGAAAGTCATCGTTCGCTGATAGATGTGGTGGTGGTGATGATCATTGTTTTAAGAGGAAGTACAACTGGGCAACCATCCTCTATATAACACTAATCAGAGGGAAAATGGAAGGGATCCAACACTTCGAAAAATGAAGATATCGGTCAAAGAAAGACAAGGGCCACGAAGGGCGTGAAAATGAAAGACTCCCTAGCCCTCGCAAACCTAATAGCGTCGGGGTCGGAAGAGAACAAGAGTTGACCAAGAGAGGTCGGATAGGATAAATGAAAGCGAGGAGCCTGGCACAAGTAAGTGGAAGCAATGCCAGGACTCAGCTGAGAGCCCTGTGGTTTCCAACCCACGCTCCAAAGTTCAGTGCCCCTGAGGCCCCTATTAGTCGCCTCTTACGACAGGCAGGGGATACCGTGGGTGTTATTCTATTGCCCCCACCCACAGGGGGATTCGCTGGTAGAAACATGATGAACATGCTCCATCGATTAGAAGATGCGAGACAATTTAAACGTGGTGATTTCAATGTGAAAGACAGAGCGCGCTCTGGTAGACCACAAGAGTGCGAAGACAAGAAAGCCCGGCGAAACCGTTAATTCACAGCGCTGTTGCCAACAAATTATTAATTTAAATCACGCATTGATGGAAAGACGGCAGTAACGGGCCAGAAGACACGGGAAAGTGATTGTTACACGACAATCTAACACAGCAAAATCAGTGAGAGACACCTTGAAATCGCTTGGATGGGACATCCTTCCGTATCCGCCGTACCGCCCCGACCTGGCACCATCTTCGCATCAATGGGGCACGCGCTCGCAGAGCAGCACTTCAGCAATTTCGAGGAAGTTCGAACTCGACGAATCGTTTGCCACAAAAGACAGGCAGTTTTTCTGGCATGGTATTTATAACGTACCTGAAAGATGGGCGAAGTGTGTAGACGCCGATGGCCAATATTTTGAATAAACAACAAATGAATTTCCCTTGAAAATTACGTGTTTTCTTTACCACAAAAACCTGCAAAAATAATGCATACACCTCATAAGTCTACGGAATCCTGAAAAGCCCGCGGCGTTAAAATAGTGACAGCCTACCGCCTTTTTCTTTTAGTTTATCAATGTCAGGACGCCATGCCACGTTGAGACCTTATAAGGTACTTCAGATTCTTAATATCTGTGTAGCATACAATCCAGGAAATCTAGTTTGATCCTCATCTGGTACGTGTTAGGAACATTGTTGCCATCGACTGAATACAGGACTGAAAGAAACGGAAACGTGGTAGAAAAAGTTTCTACACCTTTCCATTTTTGTAGAAATCAATCAATCCACCCATCCATCCGTCCGTCCATCCGTCCATCGTTTTCCTAGCCTTTCCTTAAATGATTGCAAAGAAATTGGATATTTATTGAACATCTCCCTTGGTAAGTTGTTCCAATCCCTAACTCCCCTTCCTATGAATGAATATTTGCCCCAATTTGTCCTCTTGAATTCCAACTTTATCTTCATATTATGATCCATCGTACTTTTAAAGACACCAATCAAACTTATTCGTCTACTGATGTCATTTCACGCCATCTCTCCACTGACAGCTCAAGACATACCACCCAGTCGAGCAGCTCGTCCCCTTATAATCAATCAATCAATCAATCAATCAATCAATC
The DNA here is from genome assembly GCF_040414725.1 of Anabrus simplex. Taxonomy (NCBI): domain Eukaryota; kingdom Metazoa; phylum Arthropoda; class Insecta; order Orthoptera; family Tettigoniidae; genus Anabrus; species Anabrus simplex. Next base: position 299,225,311 of record NC_090268.1, on the reverse strand, counting down.
AATCAATCAATCAATCAATCAATCAATCAATCAATCAATCAATCAATCAATCAATACTGATCTACATTTAGGGCAGTCGCCCAGGTGGCAGATTCCCTATCTGTTGCTTTCCTAGCCTTTTCCTAAATGATTTCAAAGAAATTGGAAATTTATTGAACATCTCCCTTGGTAAGTTATTCCAATCAATAACTCCCCTTCCTATAAATGAATATTTGCCCCAGTTTGTCCTCTTGAATTCCAACCGTATCTTCATATTGTGATCTTTACTACTTTTATAAACGCCATTCAAACTTATTCGTCTACTAATGTCATTCCACGCCATCTCTCCGCTGACAGCTCGGAACATACCACTTAGTCGAGCAGCTCTTCTTCTTTCTCTCAATTCTTCCCAACCCAAACATTGCAACATTTTTGTAACGCTACTCTTTTGTCGGAAATCACCCAGAACAAATCGAGCTGCTTTTCTTTGGATTTTTTCCAGTTCTTGAATCAGGTAATCCTGGTGAGGGTCCCATACACTGGAACCATACTCTAGTTGGGGTCTTACCAGAGACGTATATGCACTCTCCTTTACATCCTTACTACAATCCCTAAACACCCTCATAACCTGTGCCCTTTATTTACAATCCCATTTATGTGATTACCCCAATGAAGATCTTTCCTTATATTAACACCTAGATACTTACAATGATCCCCAAAAGGAACTTTCACCCCATCAACGCAGTAATTAAAACTGAGAGGACTTTTCCTATTTGTGAAACTCACAACCTGACTTTTAACCCCGTTTATCAACATACCATTGCCTGCTGTCCATCTCGCAACATTTTTGAGGTCACGTTGCAGTTACTCACAATCTTGTAACTTATTTATCACTCTTTAGAGAATAACATCATTCGCAAAAAGCCTTACCTCCGATTCCACTCCTTTACTCATATCATTTTTATATATATAAGAAAACATAAAGGTCCGATAATACTGCCTTGAGGAATTCCCCTCTTAATTATTACAGGGTCAGATAAAGCTTCACCTACTCTAATTCTCTGAGATCTATTTTCTAGAAATATAGCAACCCATTCAGTCACTCTTTTGTCTAGTCCAATTGCACCCATTTTTCCCAGTAGTCTCCCATGATCCACCCTATCAAATGCTTTAGACAGTTCAATCGCGATACAGTCCATTTGACCTCCAGAATCCAAGATATCTGCTATATCTTGCTGGAATCCTACAAGTTGAGCTTCAGTGGAATAACCTTTCCTAAAACCGAATTGTCTAATATAATCAGTAAGAACGCCTTCCCAAAGCTTACATACAATGCATGTCAAACTTACTGGCCTGTAATTTTCAGCTTTATATCTATCACCCTTTCCTTTATACACAGGGGCTACTATAGCAACTCTCAATTCATCTGGTATAGCTTCTCCGACCAAACAATAATCAAATAAGTACTTCAGATATGGTACTATATCCCAACCCATTGTCTTTAGTATATCCCCAGAAATCTGATCACTTCCAGCCGCTTTTCTAGCTTTCAACTTTTGTATCTTATTGTAAATGTCATTGTTATCATATGTAAATTTTATTACTTCCTTGGCCTTAGTCTCCTCCTCTATCTCGACATTATCCTTGTAACCAACAATCTTTACATACTGCTGACTGAATACTTCTGTCTTTTGAAGATCCTCACATACACTCTCCCCTTGTTCATGAATTATTTCTGGAATGTCCTTCTTGGAACCTGTTTCTGCCTTAAAATACCTATACATACCCTTCCATTTTTCACTAAAATTCGTATGACTGCCAATTATGCTTGCCACCATGTTATCCTTAGCTGCCTTCTTTGCTTGATTCAATTTTCTAGTAAGTTCCTTCAATTTCTCCTTACTTCCACAGCCATTTCTAACTCTATTTCTTTCCAGTCTGCACCTCCTTCTTAGTCTCTTTATTTCTCTATTATAATAAGGTCGGTCTTTACCATTCCTTACCACCCTTAAAGGTACAAACCTGTTTTCGCATTCCTCAACAATTTCTTTAAACCCATCCCAGAGTCTGTTTACATTTTTATTTACCGTTTTCCACCGATCATAGTTACTTTTTAGAAACTGCCTCATGTCTGCTTTATCAGCCATATGGTACTGCCTAACAGTCCTACTTTTCAGACCTTCCTTTCTATCACATTTATTTTTAACTACGACAAAAACAGCTTCATGATCACTAATACCATATATTACTTCAGTTTCCCTATAGAGCTCATCTGGTTTTATCAGCACGACATCCAGGATATTTTCCCCTCTAGTTGGTTCCATCACTTTCCGAATCAGCTGTCCTTCCCATATTAACTTATTTGTCATTTGTTGGTCATGCTTCCTGTCGTTCGCATTTCCTTCCCAATTGACATCTGGCAAATTCAGATCTCCCGCTACAATCACATTTCTTTCCATGTCGTTTCCCACATAGCTGACCATCCTATCAAATAATTCCGAATCCGCGTCAGTGCTGCCCTTTCCCAATCTGTACACTCCAAATATATCAAGTTGCCTATTATCTTTAGAAATGAGCCTTACACCTAGAATTTCACGTGTCTCATCTTTAACTTTTTCGTAGCTTACAAATTCTTCTTTCACCAGCATGAACACTCCCCCTCCCACCCTTCCTATCCTATCTCTACGATACACACTCCAGTGCCGTGAGAAAATATCTGCATCCATTATATCATTTCTCAGCCATGATTCAACTCCTATTACAATATCTGGTAAATCTATATCTATTAAATTACTTAATTCTATTCCTTTCCTTACAATACTTCTACAGTTCAACACTAACAACTTTATGTCATCCCTACTTGATTTCCAGTTCCCTGTTCCCTTATCACCGCTCCCTAGGCCATCCCGTTTCCCTGAATGTACCTCCCTATTACCCTTCCAAACAAATTTCCTTACTTATACGTACCACTGCGGTTTAAATGAAGGTCATCTGAACGCAGATCCCTATCTCCTACCCACCCATTAGGATCTAGAAATTTCACTCCCAGTTTCCCACATACCCACTCCATAGTCTCATTTAAATCCCCAATCACCCTCCAGTCAGTATCCCTTCTACACAGTATTCCACTAATAACAATCTCCGCTTTCTTAAACTTCACCCGTGCTGCATTTACCAGATCCCACACATCTCCAACTATGTTGGTACTTATATCAGCTTGTCTTACGTTGTTGGTACCAACGTGAAACACTACCACCTTCTCCTTCCCCTCCTCCCTCTCTTCTACTTTCCTCAACATCTGCCTCAACCTAATTCCTGGATAACACTCTACCCTGGTACCCTTCCCTCCACACACTTTCCCCACGTGTCTAACGATGGAATCCCCCATGACCAGAGCCTCAACACTACCCACCTCATTTGATCCCCTCCCCTCCTGGTCAGCCCTATCTTTCCTGATAGCTGCAGAAGCTACTTCCTCCTCCCTTTTCTCCTTCCCATGACCCTGTTCCACCTGTCTTTTCCTATCCTCTACTCTACATTTTCCTTTCCTACCTTTTCCCTTCCTCCTACTTCCACACATCTCACCAACAGTTCCCTGTCCCTCATCTTCCCTCTGTTGTTCTACCTGGAGTGACTCGTACCGATTTCGCACAGACACCTGTCCTGAATCCTGAATCTGAATAGAGCCCTTAGCCTGCAATCTCCTTCCCCTTAGAACATTAGACCACCTGTCTTCTACAACTCCTCCCTTTCCTTCCCCTCCCTCTTGTGCACCTAGTGTAACCTGTACATTGTTTGAGGGCGTCCTATCTTCCTTCCTGTCTTCTGTGAGAATCCTAATTATCTCCCTCAAACTTTCCAACTCCTCCCTCATACCCCTCAATGCCTCGCCACACCCACAGTAAGTATACTCGCGCTCCTTAGCCATTCTTTACGGGGTGAAAAAATGAAATTAAAAATAAAATAACTTATTTGCAAAAAATAAATGAACGGAGGGATATATTGTCTGGGATAGTACACAACAATAAGGTAATTAATATACGACTACACTACAATATACTTTGTCGTGCTCTATTTTTTTATTATCCTACAACCCCTGACAGGATAAAAACTGTTGTTAATTACTGAATATCTAAAGTAATAGCCTACACAAGAACTTAACAATTCCAACTGCAATTAAGCCTATTCTAATTACAACAACAGTATTTTAGTAAGAGTTTCTACGGATACCTCTACTACACCAATACTACACATATATTTTACAATAATAAAATGTTGTTGTTGTTGTTTGAGTCATCTGTCCATATACTGGTTTGATGCAGCTCTCCATGCCACCCTATCCTGTGCTAACCTTTTCATTTCTACGTAACTATTGCATCCTACATCTGCTCTAATCTGCTTGTCATATTCATACCTTGGTCTACCCCTACCGTTCTTACCACCTACACTTCCTTCAAAAACCAACTGGACAAGTCCTGGGTGTCTTAAGATGTGTCCTATCATTCTATCTCTTCTTCTCGTCAAATTTAGCCAAATCGACCTCCTCTCACCAATTCTATGCAGTATCTCTTCATTCGTGATTCGATCTATCCATCTCACCTTCAGCATTCTTCTGTAATACCACATTTCAGAACCTTCTATTCTATTTCTTTCTGAGCTAGTTATCGTCCATGTTTCACTTCCATACGGTGCCACGCTCCACACGAAAGTCTTCAAAAATAAAATAATCACACTAAATTCTAATAGGATATTACTCGTATACTACTGTACAGTACACTACAGTAATTTTAAACTACTTTCAGACCTATCCTAATTACGATACCGGTACCGTACCGTATGTCACTAAACTAAGCACAACAGAAATGAAATTTGCAAGAACTACTGTACTCAAAGATTACCAACGAAGCTAACGAAGCTAAATGCTTAGACAAATTATTATTAGTATTACGGTTTAATAGATACACACGAAAAATAACACACGAATATTGTACTGTACCCAGGGGTAAATACCCTCTAGGACGATGCCTCCATTCCTGTATGAACATCCGACTAACTCAGGGTTGGGCAGAGTGTGGGTTGGTTGTCGATTGGGTCAGGATAAAAAGTCGAAGTTCTACACTAAAATAGCAATCAATGGCAGGAAATGGAGGTGTAACACGAATGAGAAACAATCATAGGGGTAAGATGGATTTATTAACAAATATCCCCGATCAAATCACACGAAAATAATTGAATCAAGAAAAATAAAAATAATTTGTAAAAAAATGAACTCAAAGTATAGAAATAATTTGAAATCAGAAACGTTAATTGAATAATTGTACAAATTTGACATTAAAAAGAAAAACAAGTTCAACAAAGAACATTAATATAAATCAAGATTGAGCTTCTTCTTATAGTCCAATGTTTATGTTACATGGCAACAAGTGTACGCAAACACTGCCATGTGGTATTTCCGTATGGAGTTTCACACTATCGCATCCCAACGATACGGTTTCAAAATTAAGTTACTCCCGAGAGTCGTCAAACTATTTCCGTAAAATAAAAGTTACATAATAAGAAAAATTACGACGGAAAGAAAAATAATTAAGACGCACCGGACGCTATGTAAGGTATGCAAAATACTAGGGGCAAATCCTACACTATAGTTACAGCAATTCAAATAATCAAACTAAACATATATATACATCGGATATCGAGTAAAGTCTTAAATGCTACACTGCTTCTAATGTGAATCCCGGTTCACTACAAAAGATCTAGACAGAACTAGATAAACCAACAATACTTCAGCACTCGGGCTGTTCCCTTTGAAAACAACGAGACAAGGTATACAATCATAAATAATAATGTAGAAACATCATCCTGTAAGAGAAAAACATATAAATAACCCTTGATATCATGAAGAAAGCAATGGGCAACATTGCCTCCTTCTGCTGCGTTTAAGCGCTCAACAGCGCGGTCATCCATCATGTACTTCCGGGTAGATTACGAGCTGTAAAAAAAAATATTGAACTCCACTACGCTAAAGATTGGATTTTGTCTCCCGAGGCCTCCACAAGGAAATACTGTCTCTTTCACACATAGCGATAACACAGGCCAGGAATCAGCTTGCCATGAGATAACGCCCATCATCAAACTACACGGAAACTCACGCATATTTATTCCTTCTTGGCATGCTTGGGCCATTTAACAACATCAGACTCAATAGTCTGGAATTAACACTGTCCATTCTGATCACAATATACACTCAGAAGACACTAGGCAGGCACACACATCTGCATAATACTCTATCTTGTCAGGCTTACCATCAGTCTGCACCAATACATTATAATTCAGCATGCAATTATTATCTCATTATTCCTCATGAATCCCACTGGCCTTTCCACATAATGAGACGCAGTTCAAGTCCTTGGCAGACCATCAGGCAAACAGAATCCAACTTAACTTCAAAGATCTTAATTTAACAACGACGTTCTGCAGCTCCTTCTGGCAGCTTCTGTAAAACCATGCAGCATGCAAAATAGCTATACCTGTCTCTCTGAATAACCGAAATAAAATGAATTGATACGTGTTTGACGTAATATAAAATGAACCTGTCGATCTAGCCCTTCTAGCATATATTTAAGGAAAACTCGGAATATCCTACGCTAAGTACTATATTTACAACAATAACTGATCCTATCAATCCCTCATTTTCCCAAACATCTACTCATAAAGCAAAATGAAAATAAAATAAACATGCATTAATCTCGTATCCGAATCTATCATAGTAACAAAGTTAAACAAACACATGCCGTCAGGCTTACTTTATATGAAAATTAAAATTCTATCTACACTGCCCTAGTACCTTAACATAACTTACATATCATGCCGTAAATAATACATGCGTCTTACTTTACATTCTACATGACTCTCGGGAAACCAGGATAGCAGCTTACATCCCCACTACTTATGTGTTTACTCCATGTTAATCCCAGCATTAACATGTGGGAATGCACTTCCTTCCTCTACAGGCGTATCCATCATCTTGCTGGAAAATAATTCACTGGAACACAGAAGACTATTATTGATAACCTCTTCACTGCTTAATGCTGCGTGCCGAGATACCCTTTCTTTTACCAGATCAGCCAACACACTGATTCACATATATATAACACACTTCACTTAAAGGGTAAAAATACAGTTTTTAAAGCAGCCCACGGTTCGGTACGGAAGTTCCACGCGAATACGCGCCCGTCGCGAAATAGTGAAACAATAACACGTTTCCACTACACTTGTTACTCAGCGGTCACGAACACCGTCTTTATCAATTGAAAGTAAACTCTGCCAAGATTATACTATTTCATTTGCTCAAGCACAGTAAATATTGCGACTGCACAATTTGAAGTATCAATGAAACTCAGTTACTGTTACAGAAATGATACCACGTTAATCACGATCACCAGCCACAGAGTTAATACATCCGCACTGTGCAAATCTTTACCACGGAGATACAGAGTTGGTACATCCGCACTGCTCAAATTTCAACTACGGAATACAAAGTTAGTACAACCGTACTGCTCAAATCTTTGCTACGGACTGACGCTCTCCAGAGCTAAGGGTTACTGAGGAGGCTTCGGTGACGCCAATAATGTTAGGGTTCCCGGGTGTCTGAACCAACCACCAATCAGAGAGTTCATCATGTATGATGACATAATACTTATTGTGATATATTTACAAAACACAGCTCACACACTAGCAAATCTCTTCCACCAATTTCTATAATACATTTCCAAATATATCTGACTTCAGAAACTGTGGAAAAACCGATCTCTTACAAAAACTGACTTTATCCACAGAGCACGTTGGTCATCCTGGAATTAATATTTGGCGCGGTGTAGCCTCCAGGTTTGCCAAATCCCTAAGTTCCCATTGGCTGAAATATCTTGCTTGGTCAGCATCTAATACACGTGTCGATCCTTGCCAACGCTTGGGTACGCTATACTATCTCACGGTCATACGGAAATATGAAGCAACATCCAGCGACTTACAGTCTTGCTCAACATCCGGTATCAACTATCTTAGGATACGATGCTTTCACATATTAGACTAACTTTTCTGAATAAATTTCATATGTTTGGTCAAATAATATTCCAATTATTATTATGGGCCGGTAGGATATAGCAGTCAAGATACGGCACTATCTAAATGTACTGTATCTATACTACAATGTATCTACACTACACTGCGTTTGGTTAAATGCTTAAGTATCGAAAGGATTGCCGTACACGAAGAAAAACACGAATATAACTGGCAAGATACTATCTAATATATTATACCTTATCTTCACTACAATTCTACTGAAATGTGGTTTTGTGATTATTACAGCTGGTGGATTACTATTATTTTCCCTACTCCACGGGACGGAGAATAAAGGTGTCCTTAATTAGGCCTACTGAAAAATACGAGGTTGTCTACAATAATTTCTCAAATATTTCTATCAAAACTACTACTACTACTTCAGGGACTTGAACTGCAATTACTGGGATATATGAACTTTATTATTAGTAGCTAACCGCTCATAAATACTGAAAGATCGAGGGAGCGAAATATAAATTACGGATACTTTAACTACCTACTCAGAAGTACAAATGAATGGAATACAAGGTCAGCTGATTTTTATTTACTTGACTACACTACACCCTCTGTTCACGACTGTAGCTAACAATGCAATATTTGAATATGAGGAGCGACAATAATCAATAACAATACAACGACTGTTAACTGTTACCGTGTAATCTCTTTAACTTCTTTTTAAATGGTAGTTCATAGGGGTATCGTGTTTTTTAATGTAGTAAATTATTACCTTCGCGATAGTTTGAACGGATATCTATACGAAATACCGGAGAAGTTGCTGCAGAAGTTACGGTACTATTCCTTATATTCCCGTCTCATAGTTTGCAACATTTTTGTAACGCTACTCTTTTGTCGGAAATCACCCAGAACAAATCGAGCTGCTTTTCTTCGGATTTTTTTACAGTTTTTTAATCAAGTAATCCTGGTGAGGATCCCATACGCTGGAACCATATTCTAGTTGGGGTCTTACCAGATACTTATATGCCCTCTCCTTGACATCCTTACTACAACCCCTAACTCCTCCTTGGGTTTATATTTGACCTTCAACGAATCATTATATTGTTCATTTAACAGTTCCATTTGGTACGTGTTAGGAACATTGTTGCCATCGACTGAATACAGGACTGAAAGAAACGGAAACGTGGTAGAAAAAGTTTCTACACCTTGAAACCTTGACTCAAACTGGCAACGAATGTTTTGTTTAATATGCACATTTTTTCAGAGGGACTAATTTCACGAGCACGCGCGTTATTGTCATTGAGTGCGCTTCAGCTGACTGACCCCTCCAGCTTCGCACTCACAGCGCCGTTTGTCTAGGCAGCATTGCATTACACAGCCCTTCCACCCTGACGTCACACGAACTGCTCTTCGTTACTACGACAACGCACACATTATGTCGTACCGAACATACTTAAGGGCAGAAGTACGTGAATAGAACGGACATTTCGAAAAAAAAAATGCTCTTAATTTGAAAAGCGTGCCTTCCTGAACAAGAGTATGTATGATTTATATGCATTTTTATTTGATTTCACAAAGAAATTAAGAATAATTTGAAGCCTGGGCATCAAGCCTGGGGCAAACATGTTGAAGGCGATGGGGGTCTTTGACAGTGACCGTGTGAAAAAATCCCAGAAAGCAAGTGCAGAATCCACTAAGGAAGGTGTAAAAAAAAAGGAAGAGAGAAGATGAGGAGAGCCAGTAGCAAGGAGAATATGGTCCTGGAATGTTATGAGACAGGTGTGAGTGAAACATAAACTTTGACTGCATTTTTCCGAAAACTCTTTTCTTTTCACATTTAGGTACACATTGCTCCTAAACTATTCTACCTAGAGATATGAAATTTTGCACACTCATGTATGACTGTACTGCGATACTAAAACTCTAGAATTTTTAATGTTGCTTCTAAATTGTGTTTTTATAAACGTTTTTTTAGTTACTAAAAGTTACAATATTTTAAAATTAAATTTTAATTTATAACTGAAGAGATAAATATTTATGAAATGTTAAAATTCTAGAGTTTCAAGACTTTCATGCATCTATGAATGTGTGGTGATAATTTCGAAGCAGTGCTACCAATACTTCAGTAGTAATATGTAGCAACATGACGACATGTTTCAAGAAGACCTTGAAAAATGTCTCATATTAAAAAACTTCCTTAAAAGAAACTAGAAGTCTAAATACTATAAATTGCAATCCATTGGAATCAAAAGGGTTTTGACTTGATATGGTAAAATTGGTGGATTTCTATCTTTCATGTTATAGATATTGTGAGAAATGTTATGGTAAGTTTCAGCATTATTTCAGTAGGCGCTCACATACTTCTGCCCTTAATACCTGTGCTGCAAGTGCATACAATCCAGGAAATCTGTCTTCCACCGTCCTAACAGTAGAGGGACCAGGTTCCTCGAAATAACACAGAGCTGGTGATGCTGGCCCTAAGGGACACACGGTAGAGTTGGATGTAGAACTAAATTGAACAAAACATGTTTTTATGATCCCAACTTATTCCAGTCCTATTAAACATACAACACTCAAATTGTACACATACGGTACATAGTTATGTTTTAACGCAAAACAAACAATATGGCATGATTTATGCATTCATTTTAAAAAATGTGTAAAAAAAATTTCAAATATTTTTCTCTAAAGGCACAATTTTTTCCGAGACCTTTGAAGCAGTTGAAGTAATATTTGCCAAGGGTATCCACAGGGATAGTAGATAAATAACAGGTGAATAATATCTTGAAAACAAATGAAATGTTGATGACAAAAAATAATAAATAAGACATAAATATTTATGAAATGCTAAAATTCTATAATTTTAAGACTTTCATGCATCTATGAATGTGTGGTGATAATTTGGAAGAGTATCAAAATGTGGTAGTTCAAACTTAATATTTTTTTACCAAGTTGTTAGGAAAATTAATATAATTTCTCAGCTAGTATGTAAATCTGCATGTATAAATCATATGTATAAAGTTCAGTTGCTCTCTCTGGACCACATTCCGCAAAAAGTGCACCTTTAGAGAAAAATATATTAGAAATAATATTTTGCACATGAAATGTAAACATTTTTGGAAATCATTGCATAAATAATGCCATAATTTTTGTTTTGGGTTAAAGAAGAAATGTATAGTGCATGTGTAAAATTTGGGTGTTCAATGTTTAATGGGATTGTAATAAGGTGACATCATAAAAATATATTTTGTTGTGCTTAGTTTTACCCCCAACTCTACCCAGTGTCCTCGACTTCAAAAAATCAATGGAGGCTGGATAAGGTATATTTTATCCAGACACGCTTAGACCAGCATAACCTTGGTCCATCTATGAAGCGGTTCGAATAATCTGTGGTCCACAGCGGCTCAAAAGCCTGCTGCAAGTAACAAGATCGAACATTGCGAGTGATTGAGCATAAGGAAATAGTAGCTTAACATGGACTGCAGTGCGGATCTTAACTAGACTGCAACTTTGCCTAACCATGAAGTTGACCATGGTATGGACGCAGAGTATAATGGCACGGAGTAGCAAAGTAGGCTTCCAGAGAATATGGTGTACCGGGAGAAATCCTCTAATATGGTGGCCAACCTCTCCATATCAGAATTTGGTAAAATTTCCAAGATATGTCGAGGAAAGGGACAGTGCCAGCTGACTTCAGATCTTCCGTTATATACCCAGTCTACAACGAAAACGGTGATGTATCTGACTGTAACGCTTGTCGTGTAATGTCTTGGCGCAGAGTACTCAGGAAAGTCCTCATGCGAGTACTGCTCAAACAGCGGGAAGTACTTGCTTCCTGATACTCAGTATAGCTTTCGTGGCACTGTCGATGCATATGGATGCAAGACCCTTATATACCTACGAAGATCTAGTATGGTGAGATACAGGACGGGAGAAGAAAGGTTGGAGGATTGAAACTTCGCTTATGTGTCGCTACAAACAGAGCAGTGTTGGCATTGAGCGCTTGGCTGGGTGTTCGGCTCCACGGATGAATGGAGTCTCGGGTTCGATTCCCGACTGGGTAAGGAATTTTAACCTTAATTGGTTAATTCCTCTGGCTTCATCTTTGACTGGACGCTATCCTCACAGACGCACAGGTCGCGTGTAGGGTATCAACTTGAAAACCTACACCGGGATTTTCCGGTGGCCACACGTCATTATTGCTTAGTTGGTGTCACATTATACGTAAGCAAACCAAAGGTTACGAAAAGGGAACGGCTGCAGATACCGGACGACGAAAGGGAGAACTGAAGAATATGAGGATATGGCAGAATATATACACCTACAATGCCAACAATGTTTTTCAGTACACCGCCTGCCGTCATCTCATCTCTGGATTCAGCAGTCATTTTCGAGCCCATGGAAGAGATGGGAAGGACGCTGTACAGTCACTGTGGTCCGATATGGGCAGAGACATAGAATTTCTCCATGATAATAAATGGCAGATTACCAGCCTGTATAACAGAGACTTAACAGTGCGTAACAAACTGTTAACTTTCCTTGCGTGGGAACTCCTCCTCACAGACGGCTGTTTGGCACTGACCGAACACTTCACTTTCACTGCGACAGTTCCGGGAGCCACGCCTCAGCACAACTACTGGCCCGCGGCGCCTCTTGACCACTCTAATTGCTTTGCACTTCTCCGACATGCTCCACAGTTATTTACTCTTCGCATTTCAATAACACAATATTCCATTCAATCAAGAAAATGTGTTCCAATTGTCTGTACAATTCTCGGGGCAGCACGAGGCACTTGCTGCGATCCCTGATGGTTCGTAATCCGGATACTTCACTGAATGGTCAGTCTGTCGTTTCAAAGGTTCCCAGCTTCGATTCCTGGCCGGGTCTGGAGTTTCAAGAGCTAATTCTTCTGTGTGTTTGCGTTGATCTCAAACCCCTTTATATACAACACATCACACTATTGAACACCACAGAAACGCAACAGTGAACACATCGTTCCTCATAAGGATGAAGTCAGGTAGAGCATCCGGTCGTAAAACAGGACCGAGTTAACATGTGCGACGCAGCTTGCACCCACGGTCCCACTATTCGCGGCTGGTTGTGAGAAGTCAGTGAGTGCTCACTGAATGAGCCCCTGGTGGGCTGTCAATTGCTGGAAGTGTTAGAGGGTTCATACCATCTCCAGGTGGGTAAAATAGTCACAGTCCAGGAAACAACACCTGGCACATGGATGGTGAGACCACCGACCGTTTGGTCCTATGTCCCAAATCCAGGATTTTTTTTTTGCTTTGCTCAACTTGCTGGTATAAATTTTTTAGTTGCGACTTTGTCGTCGTTACGACATGAAGAAACCCTATTTGCAGTACAACATGGTGAAAAATGGTGGAGTGCATGGGGTGGGTATTCTTCGATAAGTTGTTGTGGCGAGTTGAAGCCTACCGTAAGACTGGCCTTGTTGAAGAGAGGTTTTTAGTCTCTCATAAGGAGGGGGATGCTATTAAGTGTCACGCATGCAGTATTTAATGTGGAGGTGTGTTGGAGAAGGAGGAGTGGAAAATTGGAGTTACATTTGGAGAGGGAAAGAGTTAGAGGGGCGGTATATCTGATTGTATCAGCGTGGCTATGCACAGTTCGGAAGACATCGTGTTGGAGTGTGATGATGATGATGATGGTAATTGATTTGCATGCTCTTTAGGCCTTTGTATGCTTTTGTTTTATATATGTTCTTTGGGGAATTACTGTTGTTTTTGTCAAATAATAAACCAGAGATTCGAAATGAAATTAAGATCTACTTTTCGGAAATAATAATAATAATAATAATAATAATAATAATAATAATAATAATAATAATAATAATAATACTGACATTTAGCTTCAGGAGGGGCATGGTGCAGGACTTTCGAGTTGATGCCCACTGGTCATCTGCGCGTCTGTGGGTTAGTGCCCCGTCCTAGGATGATATCTTATGGTGAAGACGGCACGAACACCCAACCCCCGAGTCAGACGAATGAACAAATGAAGGTTAGAAGGTCCGACTCCGCTGGGAACAGGACTCGAGAATTCTTGGGCCAAAGGCCAGCATGGTAACCTGCTCAGATTTTACCAAAAGATGGCGGATGTGCGCGCCGTTCACTATTGCACCTTATGACATCGAAAGTTATTTGGATAGACTCTTTGAACCTTCCCTTTTTCAAGTCGCTTTTCATACTTGTATTTTTGCTATAGTTTTAAATTATTGAAGGAAGTTTTTTGTATATAATTTTTGGGACACACGGATTTTTACCGAAAGACCCTATACTGATACGGAACGATAGATATATTCTATGTCAAAACTCTTTCTCTCAGGGTCTCTCAACTTATGAGACTCACCTGTCTACTATGAGTCTGACATAGTGCCCACGAACTTGTGCCGGTGTCTAGCTCTTACACCTGCGACATACCTTGTAAATTCGCGTTCAGTCATCAATCAGTCATCACTGATCAGCATTTAGGGCAGTCGCCCAGGTGGCAGATTCCCCATCTGTTGTCTACCTAGTCTTTTCTTAAATAATTTCAAATAATTTGGAAATTTATTGAACATCACCCTTGGTAAATTATTTAAATTAAGTCTCAAACTCCTATTTCTCTAAATGAATATTTGTCCCAACTTGTCCTCTTGAGGATCCAAAGAATGCAGAAGTATTCAGTCAGCAATTTGTAAAGATTGTTGGTTACAAGGATAATGCCCAGATAGAGGAGGTGACTAATACTAAGGAAGTATTGGAATTTACCTACGATAGTAAAGAGTAATAATGTCATTTGCTTTACGTCACACTAACTACACTTTTACGGTTTTTGGAGACGCCGAGGTGTCGGAATTTTGTCCCGCAAGAGTTATGTTTACGTGCCAGTAAGTCTACCGACACGAGGCTGACGTATTTGATCTTCAAATACCACCGGACTGAGCCAGGATCGAACTTGCCAAGTTGGGGTCAGAAGGACATCACTTCAACTGGTTGAGCCACTCAGCCTGGTGAATAACAAAGATATTTACAATAAGATACAAAAATCGAAAACCAGAAAGGCAGCTGGAGTTGATAAGATTTCTGGGGATATACTAAAGACAGTGAGTTGGGATATAGTACCATACCTGAAGTAGTTTTTATTACTATTTGCTGTTTGTTTGTGGTGTTCCCCATGTCCACGGAACTTCTTCTTGGAACGTCTATTTGCAACTGAAGGATACGTAACCGGAAACGACATAGGCGCATACAGACCACATCAGACACAAACGCTGCAACTTCTTCGTAACGTTCAACCTGAACTCCCTTCTGAAAGTCGGTAAAACGAAACAATTAATTGGCACCCTGCAACATCATCAAATACTAATCACAGCAACTCAAGAAACAAGGTTCATAGATGAAGAAGACTTTGAATCCCAAGGATATAGGATTTTCAAGGGTAAAGTCGGGAAACGTGTAATAAAGTCTATCCCCCACCTAGGAATAGGGTTTGTGCTCAGCAAGAAGATTTTAGAGTCTGTCACCAACTTCACATTCCCCAACAATCGAATCTCGATCCTTCCTTTTAGAAGGAAAAATAAAATCTACATCATAATGAACGTCCATTCACCAATTAATAAAGCTAACAGGACGGATCCACAAGAAACAGAAATCTTCTGGGAAGAGCTTGAAGATATTCTCTCCGAGATTCCCAAAGAATACACCATCATCCTTCTCGGAGACTTTAGTGCTCAGCTCGAAAATAAAATAAGTTCAAGAGTTGGAGACTACCCGGCTCATTACAGGACAAACCACAATGGAGAAAGGCTGGCAGAGCTGTGCAAGGAGTTCAACATAATTATGAAGTCAACTGCTTTTAAACGTCTTCCTAAGAAACAGAAAAACATGGACATCCCCAAATCCCCATCTCGGTGAATTCCAAATTGACTACTTTGATTTTTCTCGTAAATCTCAGAGAGAACTCCAGAATGTAAAAGTCTTAAGAAGCGCGAATATTGACTCTGATCACTATCTCTCAAAGATAAAAATTAAGCTCATTCAAAGATCCAACAGGTTTGATGTACAAAACTTGATGTGAGAATTCAGCCAGAATCTTGAATCACTTGAGCCATAGAATTGGAAACAACTCAAAGAAGCCTTAGTTCAAACGGAAAAAGAAACCATCCCATTGAAAAAATGGAGGAAGCATCCTTGGTGGGCCAATTAACGTGACGGTGCCATAAACCAAAGGCGACTTGCCTGGCTGCGATAGAACAAACGGAGGGACGAAGAAGACAGAGAGAGGTTGCTAATCGCGAGAAAGCAGGCTGAAACCATACGCAGGCAAAACGAGAATTCCGCAAAAGTCACTTGGGGCAGATATACCAAGATTTAAGAAAAATTAAAACACTCGCGACCTCTACAAAACCGTCAAGCAAAATGTCAGTAAATACACATAGCTCAGTATTCACTTTAGGAATTTCGATGGAAAAGTTGTTTACGGTGACAAAGACGACTGTCAGATCCTGGCGAAATACTTTGAGTCCCTCCTCAACTGTGAGGGTCCAACATCAAAATTTTCCTATCAAGGAAATATGCCCGTTAATCCAAACTCAAGTCCACCAACCAGAGAAGAAAGCAGGCAGATCATTCAATCACTTAAGAAAAATAAAGCACCAGGTTAGAACTCAATAGTTTCCGAGCTTCGGAAGTATACAGGTGATAAACTAGTTAGCAAGCTTGCGGATACCTTCCGGGAGATTTGGGAAACAGAGAAACTGCCACGTGACTGGACATCGGCCCTGATTCACCCCCTGCACAAGAAAGGTGACAAAGCAGACGTAAACAACTATCGTGGCATATAATTTCTCTCGATAACGAACAAGATTCTCGCAAAAGCACTTCAAACGGGAGCTCTAACACAGCTAGATCAGCAACTGGGAGAATATCAAGGAGGGTTTAGGAAAGGGCGATCTTGTGTTGAGCGAATCATGTATCTAAAATCAATTCTATCGTACATGAAACTGAGTAGTAAGAAATTCGTAGTGACCTTCGTTGAATTCAAGAAGGCTTACGACTCGCTGGATCGAAGTACCCTGATCCAGGTTCTAAAAGAATTGGGTTTAGATAATAAGACAATAACAATCATTCAGAAAACCCTGTTGGGCCATGACCTGGAAAGTGAAATGCTGGGGAGAGATTTCTGATTCCTTGGAATACGGACAGGGAGATGTGCTGTCACCTCTGCTATTCAACCGTGTTCTCAAGAAAATTATTCGCGAATGGCGTAAAGAATTGTGTGAGGAAGGTTTAGAGAATGGGGTCAGACTAGGTTGTAAGAACAAGGATCTAACAATCGACTGTTCAGCCTTCGCAGATGACCTTGCAATTCTTTCTAATTCTCTTCACACTCCCACACAACAAAACAGTCAACTACAGATGCAAGCAGAAAAGGCAAGGCTTCAGATTTCGTTTGAGAAAATTTAGACCATAACGAACATCGAGTCAGTACCCAGAGAAATTAAGGTGAACGCAGAAAAAATAAAGAAGGCAGAGAAATTAAAATACCTGGGTGACTGGATAGAGTCCAACATGCGTAAAAAGGAAGCTTTCGTGTCAAGGATCAACAAAATGGAAATGGCTTGCCATCCAACCAAAGACACATACAATAAACGATCAGTGTCCTTCAAGGCCAAACTCGGGCATTACTGTACCGTTATTCGATCGGAGGCGCTGTATGTATCAGAATGCCTTGCGATGAATAAGAAAGGCCTGGTAGAACAACTGGAAGCCAAAGAGAGAAAGATTTTAAGAAAGATCTTTGGCCCGGTCAAAGAACAAGGAGAGTACAGAAGACGACAACTGTGAACTGTATCTACACGTGGAGAAGGTAACGCACACCATGCGCAAAAGGAGAATCTCTTTCTATGACCACTTGATACAAATGAGCTCCGGAAGATTGTACAATCGAATCTGTGCCTACTCTGCGGGAAAGAAAACCAAAGGGATTCAAAGGAAGGGAGATCATATTCACACGTAGCCTACACCATGTATAACATTGTAGGCCTAATTTCTGATATAATTGTGCTAATGTTGTTAATGATGATGTGTCCAAGTAATAAAATTCAGCTCTCACAATAATGCTTTAAAATCAGAGCATTATTTCATTTAATGACATAAATATCCCATGGTAAATAAATTACGATGGTTTGACGTGATATTCTGTATCACGGTCGTCATTGCGAAAAGGCTCAACTTGGTCGCCGATTAATGCAATAATCTTTGAAGTTATCTAGCCTATGTAGATACTGGGATAAATTTACACCGACGGTCTTGCACCACTCCAACTTCTCCTTCGAATTTTTATTTTGCGCTTCTTTTCAGATTGCCGTACAGGTATTGTATTTGCTTTGCTGACGTCGTGGTCACATACAACTGGGTATTGAATTAATTTGCTAACTCATATCACACATTTTAATTTCCCTTTAGGCATGTGCCATCTGTCTTTTTATAACACTCCCAAATTTTGCAAGTAAATTGATAATCTTTTTCTGCAGTGAAGTAAAATTATTGCCCCGAATATTTTTTCCCCGTCACCTCTCATTATAATTTTCTTCTGTGCGTAGTGTAATGCACAAATCTCGTCGTGACAGGAAGTAAGTTCAATATTTCAAGTGGGACCGCTTATTCCGCGCAAAAAGGGTACAGCTGAAAGGTGACATTATTCCCGGCACCGTTCAGAAGAGTGAAACAATGTTGATGCAACACACTGCTGACTTGATCGTTAACCTTAAGGCCACCTTAGTTCACGAGCTTGTTTCGGTGTTCTGTGAAACGTGATTTCCATGTCGCCACATTAAAATCTTAACGAGGTGTTGTTGTAACCACAAAGACGCACACACGTGATGCTGTCAATTGTGTACAGTGTTTTGTTTACAAATTATATACACATTACATACACACTAATGAACCGCCATCTTGACAAACATTTGACTGCTACAGTAGCATGTCAACCGATTACCAACACAACAGAATCACAACATGAGTTCAACACTTGACTAACGACTTTCACTAGCAAGTCTCGCTAACAACTCAACTCCAACTCCCAAAACTGCCTCTTTATATACATTGCCAGGCCAGGTCAGGCTTCTAGAAGAATATGACACAACATGTTTTCTCGTAATTCCTAGAGTCTCCAATAGCCTATTTACAATGAAAATTTTCTATACAATTCTAGTGACGAGATGCGTTGTTCTGGACTATTACAGTGTTATGCACAACATTGCACTGGATTTATACATCATATTTGGTAATAATGATATATTATTAATTACGCGTTCTTACATTAAATAAACTATTAATCAATATACATACATCAGACGTATCATAACATAACCTCACATGTTTTGTTACACAGTACTGTAACTTTTTGATGATAATAATAAATATAACCATAAATAAAAATATGTAAATAAAATTACTCAAAAACGTAATACAATTAATAAACATAATTAACCGAAATGTCCGTAGTATGGGCGCCAGAGTTCACCAGAATGGATCCCTCGAATTTAGATAAGAGCATGATAAACTTTATATCCCAGAGCGTGTACATAATGCTGCGTACTGGTACATCTGCTGCAGGCCTTACCTAACCTCCTGAAAACGACTAAATAGGTAGGAACTGCACCTAGGTTCATCAATAACTCCACTTAGTAAACTCGTGTCCTCATCCCGAGGTGGAGCAGCTCTTTTCAGGCACACCCCCATTGGAGGTGAGCTGCATGTACCATTTCACCCACATACCAGCCCTCCTGCCATTCTTAAATTTCTGGCAGTACCGGGAATCGAACCCGGGCCCCCGAGGATGGCAGCTAATAACACTAACCGTTACGCTACGGAGGCGGACAACATTATACATATAATACACACATAAAATATTGCTGGAAGACTCCATATTTACAACAACAACAATAATGAAAACAGTGGGAAAACGAAAGCGAGAACTAAGCTACCATTTGTAGATAGTCCGATGAACAATGTATATGTATGAAGATAAATACCCTTCACTGTCTCTATATCAATTCGACTTACCGATTCTCATAATCGGCAGTTATCACATCACACAGATACTGTACCTTGTACTACTGTGTTCACATATTTTAACACTTGTTGTAAAGATATATACACACGTCTGTCGATCCTCAACATAAATTATGGAAAGTCTGAGATAGCTTTCACCAACATATAATGCTAGGCCGCCACAAGTGCTACAATACCTAATGCGCAAGCACTCTCCACAATCAGCCACTTTCCACGAACATAACAAGACTACGCTCCACGAACGTTTGAAGTCCAGTCCATAGCAGCCGTGTCCCTCCAGTACCGTGTATCAGCACCACTTCTTTCCCGTACAGTGCGTCAGTTGTAGTTCTCTTATACAGTGTCACTGGTTGTAGTTATCTTCCTTCTCGTTCCTTTACAATCACCCTGGTTGCCGCCGTATGATCAATCTTTATAGACATCAACATCCCCCTCCTCTCAGATGATACGTCTGGATTGGTGCTTGCCAGCCAATCATGAGTGAACCTCTTGTCAAGACCTTGCTCCCAAGAGATAAACAAACTCTGGGGTTTGCCTCGGATGAGTCAACGAACTTCCCTAATACAACAACAAGCTCATCTCATCAGGTTGGGATATATGCATGACTCATTGAATATCCCGACACAAGTACATCACAACAAACACTGGGGTATCCACATGACTCAACCAAATTACCAGAGTGATTAAAGCAATGTTTTCCCACTCGTGCAAAACAAATTACTCATACCTACATATGTGGACATCTTCCAGCTTACCAATATAAATGGCAAAATATACAAATGAAATACTGATAATAATAATGATAAAAATAATAATAAATCGAATACTGACAATAATATCTCTAACTTCTACATATAATTCGGGGGTGTGATTTATGTACTATCACAGTACAGATCATACAACACACAAATAATGCGATCACGATTTTTACCAATTAAAGTCTGCACATAACTACGCAAATTAATAATAATTGTTACCGGGTTTTGGTGGTAGGTAGAGGTGTAAGAAGGTGCGGGCTTGAATGGGTCTCAAACTACGGAATCAAAGTTAATGTAAAAGTTAACAAGGTTATATTTCCTTTTCAATATTAAGTAATAACAAAGAACAGGTACTTAGTAGCCGAAACACAATTTGAAATGTACAATTACAGGGATTACAGAGTTTGGGCTTCGAGCCCTGAGTTCACAATTTTTGAGCAACTAGCCCAACTTTCCGATATACAAATTTTAACAAAGGGGCAGAAGACCCCAATCAAACCCTGGAGCACTTGCTCCAAATTACACAGTAAAGCCTCCTCGAGGCATACAACACTCCGTTTCCAAAAGAGCCACACGCTCTTTAATTTAAGCCTCTCCTAGGCCACACCAAACTCCACCTTCAAGTTGTCCTCAACGGACATAAACACAGGGGTAAAATACCCAATCTACTGAGGTCTACTAAATGAAAAGCAGGTTAATTGAATGACCTCTAAAACAATTTGAGAGGAGGCGAACTTGCACTCCTAATACACTTTGATTTTAAAACCTACTTTGGCACTAGGCCGTTATTACAAGGGCTAATCCCATACTACAGAGGTGACTTAATAGCAATTTACATTACATTACGGAAGAATTGGTTGAGAGAATAAGTTCACCTCAAGACGATGTGAGTGGGAGCTCGAGAGGGATAAGCACTCTCTATCCCGATATGTCGTTTTAAAATAGAATAGATACCAGTTGTTTTTACATTTTAGGAAAAGGTTACATGGTTGAACGCTTAGAACCCGCCCCGAAAGTTAAACTGCTGAGCAAGAAAAGAAAGAATTTATTAATCGGCCATTACCTTATTGTTGACCGCCGCCGAGGAAAGAGGCGCTTCCCGCCTCCTGCTATGTACTTAATACACTGAAAGATGGAACAGAAGTGGCCCGGAGACCCTAAAATCAGCAGTTTATATACTCTCGCGGAAGTTTCTAGGCGTTAGGGGAATGAAAACACCCGCCCACAATGTTTTTATTGGATAGGACCCCGCAACAGATACAAGTTGGGGGAAGATACACCAGATTGGTCAGAAATTACAAAAGAAATTCGGGATTGGATAAATCTAAAACAAGGGGAAAAAGAGGGGTATACAGCCAACTTAAACAATAACAGAAAGAAATTTAACAAGAAATAAACTTTTGAAATAAAAATTTCTCCAACAAATAGTTCTTTGACTCCGCACTAGGGTGCGCTATTGTTGATCTTCAGTAGTGTCCTCTAGAAGAGAAAGTTCACACTTCTTACTTCAAGCGAAACAAAAACACATCAAAAGTGACACAGTTCAAAAACTCAAAATTTTCCACGTGGTGACATCTTCTGAGAAAGTAGAGAATTAATAGAGTAGATAAAGTTCAACCTTCCTCCAGAAGAGGAGTTTCAACTGGCGCAACTTTTAAATAAACGGTGTAGAGGTGTACCGCCCGGTACAATAATAATAATAATAATAATAATAATAATAATAATAATAATAATAATAATAATAATAATAATAATAATAATACCTACTAATCGAGCTCGATATTTCCATTATTTTCCTATGGGTTAGAGAATTGTTTCCAAGTTATAGTAGTCTATTACACCTGCGTCAGTGTTAACTAACGTTCCGTTAGTGGATTTTGAAAATGATTGGTGGAAATGGACCGTAATACCTCTGGAACTATGGAAGTGACATGCGTGAAATTTCTACGACTTGCGGAGAAAATAGTAGCTTAATACAAAACTAAATCTTTATATAATATCTTTCTTTGACATCTTTTCCTGTGGGAGTTATACACATACATATGATGAATTATCTCTTAAGCCATCGACGGTACTGATCTCAACTGTCCCTAGTTATATCCTCAGATTATGAGGATTACCTTATAAAATGATTTTCTTCTCATTAAATGCGAGGGCTGTAAATACATTAGTGGCAACGTAATCAAGATACTCGCAGAAGATCGGGCATGCATAAAGGAAAGAGTAAGGAGTGGGAAGGAAGTGGCCGTTACCTTAAGTAAGATACTGCCCCAGCATTTGCCTGGTGTGAAAATGGGAAACGACGGAAAGCCATCTTCAGGGCCCCCAACGCTGGGGCTCGAACCCACTATCTCCCGAATACTGGATGCTGGCCGTGACTGCAGCTGTCGAGCTCGGTGAGCATTGTTTCCGAATAATGCTTGAACAACCATAATATTTTACTCTTGGTAATTTTGAGGATTGTTTTAACACTTTAAACACAGCAGAAACACATCTTTAAAAAAAGATGTTTTCTCTAGTGAAGGGAAACGAAGTACTTCTCCCCACATACCATGCTACTAATTGTTTTGATGTATGGAAAGAAAACGACGCTATATTAGTGAGAGGTCAAACGCGTAAAAAATGGTATTGACCTTGAGAGTTTCACCACTATCCCTTTCCAGCGTTTTTTTAAAACGTCACTTTCACGCACATGGTGGAAGTTCTATACCGTGTGTTTCACTAACAGCTTTCATCCTCACGAACCAGCTCTTGTAGTAACCTTGGGCCCGTTGGCTCGTATTACCATTCTCCTGCCAGTGACCAAACAAGCTGTGATTGTCGTCTCCGTATTGTTCACTTCTACATACCACGTGGAAGTGAAGGGAGTCGTAGTCTACGCTGAGTATTTACCAGGCACCTATGACTGATCATCTTCGACGTGTATTATCTCATACTTGAGTCTCGAATCTTCTCTTTCTTTCCATTTTATCTATGGTTTGTACTAATATTGATTTAGGCGATTTTCAAGATCGGATAACTTTCCCGATGTTAACCCTATATGAAGGGCCGTACCGAGGGAGTTGGCCGTGCGGTTAGCGGCGCGCAGCTGTGAGCTTGCATTCGGGAGATGGTGGGTACGTAACCCTCTGTCGGCATCCGTGAAGATGGTTTTCTGTGGTTTCCCATTTTCACACCAAGCAAATGTATCTTAATTCAGGTCATGGACGCTTCCTTTACACTCCTAGCCCTTTCCTATCCCATCGTCGCTATAAGACCTATCTGTCTCGGTGCGACGTAAAACCAATTGTAAAAAAGGGCCGTGGCCTTAATTAAGGCACAGTCCCCGTGTTTGCCTAGTATGAAGATAGAAAACCACGGAAACCATCTTGAGGAGTGTCGACGGTGGGATTAGAACCCACCATTTCCCTTATGCAAGCTTACAGTTACGCACACGGTCAACTCGTCTCGGTATATATTTCTGTTGGGGTTACTAGTGTGATGTTTGATGTAAACGAAGGTGGTGATGATTATTGTTTTAAGAGGAACTACGACTTGGTAACCATCCTCTCGTAACAAAAGGAAAAAGGTAGTGGTCCGACCCTTTTGAAGAATGAAGGCATCGGCAAAAGAAAGGGAAGGCCACGAAGAGCATAACATTGAAATACTCCTAAGGGCTCGTAAACCCAGTACCAGAGTTTTTTTAATTTCGTGTGGCTATTTCTAGCCGAGTTCAGCCCTTGTAAGGCAGACCCTCCGATGAAGGTGGGCGGCATCTGCCATTTGTAGGTAACTGCGTGTTATTGTGGTGGAAGATAGTGTTATATGTGTCTGAGTTCCAGGAATGTTGGGGACAGCACAAACACCCAGCCTCCGGACCATTGGAATTAACCAATGGAGGTTAAAATCTCCGACCCGGCCGGGAATCGAACCCGGGACCCTCTGAACCGAAGGCCAGTACGCTGACCATTCAGCCAACGAGTCGGACAGTACTGGAGTATTCGGAAGAAAGTTGGAGATCGGATAGGAAAGTTGAAGGTGAGGAGTCTGTCACAAGTGGAAGTAATGCTAGACTCAGGTATGGGACCCATGGTTTACAGGCCCGCTCCCAAGTTGGGAACCCGTCGTCGCCTTACGAAAGGCGGCGATACGGAGGATGTAACCTACCACTACTCCCATCCACAGGGTAAATACTTGAATGAAAACTTGGTTCTCATGGGTGCGCGAAATATTTGATATCACAATGCATTACATTGAAGAATCCTTTAAGGCAATCAACTCAATGTTGACAACATCCTAGCTATATGAGCTACGAGTTTCAGGTAAATAAAACATAATAAAGTATGAGAATATATTCTTTATTTATTCTTAAAAATTACAATCCTTTTCTTAATCATCGTTATCCGGTCGATTAGATTAGCAGTCTTGCCTTTTTCTACCACTACGAGCGCTAATGTGAGTCAATGCAGAGTTTCACTTAAGCCCTTATAACTACATTCGGTATGGACACTTGTCAAAAAATTAAAAAAGTGCCTGAGGAAATTGAACGAAGGGAAACATTACAAAGAGAATTATGTAAATAAGGTAATTGAGCTAGGATTTGATTCATAAATAAAACTAGCAAAGGAACAAGCGATTTTAGGCTGGGTTTTTTGAAATGTGTATTTTATTTGATTTCATAGAGCCATCCAAAAATCATAATTTGAAACCTTTCTGGGCCCTTTATTTAGCCCTTAAACTTTCGGCACAATTGAGGAAATTGCTTAATTTCACGTTTTCGTACTTTGTCTGCTAACATTAAAAGGAAAGCCACCTACAGATTTATTGAACATCTTCCTTGGTAAGTTATTCCAATCCGTAACTACCTTTCCTATAAACGAATATTTGTCCTAATTCGTCCCCTTGAATTCCAACTTCATCTTTATCTTGTGATCTTTCCTACTTTTAAAGACACCACTCAACCTTAGGCTGTATGAGCGTAAGAGATTTGGTCATGCTGTAGAATACAAGTATGAAGGATGAGTTCTCCACCTAATCAATTACTTTATTTTACATAGTGTCAATGATTTACATAAAAACAGTACCGGTTTCGACCCATAAATAGGTCATCTTCAGCTGTTAGAGAACTTACTTAATAGCGACTGTACAGAATAAACAATACTAAAATTAAAACTAAACAAGAATGCCATAATGCAATGATTTGAAAAGCATAATTCGGTATTTAGTGCCGTGTCATTTTGTTACGTGCCAAATTTAGCCAATCACATTGAAATGGGCTTTGCGAGGCGGTGTTGCTAAATGTGCACGTGGCTTACGACCGGCTTGAGAGGACAAAATAAGTTTCCCAGGAGAGGAATTTGAACACAGACCTCCGGCTGAAACCCACGGTGTGTTTATATTTGATCTGATTTCTCGGCATGGCTCTCAATTCGGTTTAAAGCCACGTGCAGATTCAACAACGCCGCATCGCAAAACGCATTTGAACTCGCCGCGAAACGATCTGATTGGCTAAATTCAGCAGGTGGTAAAATGATAATAACGTGAGATATCTACGCATTTCTTGCTAATTATTTATCAGTATTACCAACACCCTACCGCTCACATACCCGGTTCACGATCTTTCAGACCACACTGTATGTGTAGGATACGAAGGTCCGTGGTGGAGCTTCCATTTTTCGTAACTTCGGTGTTAAGTGGGGTGGAGTATTTAGCTCTATATTCTGTCACCTTTATCCCTAGGAATTAACTTATACTCGTTTCTGGGCTATGCACCTCTCCCAAAAGCCAATAGCAGACTTGTTTCCTAGCGGGGAATCGAACCACGTCCTTTCTACTGAACTGGTTGTGTCTTTAGACTCTTCTTCTTCTTCTTTATCTGTTTACCCTCCACGGTCGGTTTTTCCCTCCTACTCAGCGAGGAATCCCATCTCTACCGCTTCAAGTACAATGTCTTGGAGCTTCAGACTCTGGGTCGGGGGATACAACTGGGGAGGATGAGCAGTACTCAGTACCTACTATGCTGAACAGGGGCCTTGCGGGGGGATGGGAAGATTGGAAGGAATAGACAAAGAGGAAAGGAAGCGGCAGTGGCCTCAAGTTAGGTACCATTCCGGAATTTGCCTGGAGGAGAAGTGGGAAACCACGGAAAACCACTTCCAAGATGGCTGATGTGGGAATCGAACCCACTTCTACTCAGTTGACCTCCAGAGCCTGAGTGATCCCTGTTCTAGCCCTCGTATCACTTTTCAAATTTCGTGGCAGAGCCAGGAATCGAACCCGGGCCTCCGGGGGTGGCAACTGATCACACTAACCACTATACCACACAGGTGAACGCCTTTAGAATCTCAGCTAGGTATCTTCTAGCATGTTCCGTTAGGTATCCAAAAATATTCCTGCATAGCTTAATGGAATTGTTCGTTCACCAAAAGACATTGAACGGAACGTAGAAGCACAGTCAGAAACCCAAGACTGATCATAAATGTATCTCAGAGCGTATTTTATTCCTTTCATGAAAATTCCCATAGAAATATTGCCTCCAAGTTTCAGGACATTTCTCGTACAAAATCTCATTATGTTCTTCTTTCAGTATCCAATATTATCCTTCACCAAATATTACATAATAATGTAAACATGTTCTCATTCAATATTATGAACACCGAACGAGCTTCTCGTGTGGTTAATGTCGCGCAGCTGTGAGCTTGCATTCGGGAGATATTGGATTCGACCCCTACTGTCGGCAGCCCTCAAAATGGTTTCCCGTGGTTTCCCATTTTCACACAAGGCTGTATATTAATTAAGTCCACGGTTGCTATCTTCCAACTCCTAGCCCTTTCCTATCCCATAGTCGCAATAAGACCTGAGTCGGTGCGACGTAAAGCCAATTGAAAAAAAAAAGTACACGTACTGAACAGGGACCCGTGTAGAATTAATGTCTCTTCATCTCTTCGATATTTTACCGACCACTTCATTTTCGGGGGCAAAAGTCTTTTTTTAAACTGATGGACGAGGAGGATAAGAAAATATTTAATATTATATTCACAAATACATGATTATTTAATCCACACAAAAGTATACACAAATAAAATTTTAAAATTCAGTTCAGTCTCTCCTGTCTAAGTTAAGAAAAGCAAAGTCATCTCCGTACAGGCCATGAAGGCCCTTGGAGGGGTGGAAGGTAAAGGCTTCCACTATCCGTAACCTCGGCACTTGGTGAGATAGAGTGGTTAGATCTACGCCCGGCCGCCTTTACTCCCAGGAATTAACCTGGTACTTATTTTTGGTGTAGGCTGAGTGAACCTCAGGGCCATGTGCACCTCCGGAAGAGGAAATCTCATTTCTTAAATTTTACGACTTCCTGACGGGGATTTGAACCCACGTCCTTCCGGTCAAACCGAGCACGCCTTTACCGCCTCTGTCAGGCAGCCTCTTGCCTATGTTAACATCTTTCGAATTTTGTTTGCACTCGAGCCACATTACTTAATAATTACAGTCTTTTTAAATACTGTGAAAAACACCGGGACAAATGCTTCTTGAATAATAGCCGGAATGAAAGGCTCAGACAGCAGAAGCGAGGGCTTTCTCGAGTCAAAATTGCTGGGTTCGATCCTGGCTCAGTCCCTTGGAATTTGAAGATGCAAATATTCGCCAACCTCGTGTCGGTAGGTTCATCAACACGTAAAAAATCCTCCTGTGGTACAAATTTCCGACATCTTGGGATGTAGAACCAATAACATTATTTTTATTACGGCTAAGATCAAGGCACTTATCGCATAACAGAACACTTTCAGGTATTCTGAAACGCGAAATGTTCTCATACTGCAACTTCTGACGGCTGTTGTTTCTCCCACTGCTTGATAGCTCACTGTAGTTAACTGCGTGGCGTGACTAACAGTCTTACGAGAGCTTCATAACAGCGCGTTAAAAAATAATTAGTTGAAACAGTCTTCCTAATGTGATGTAAAATAATGCGTAAATGTTAACACTTGCATAATAAATTTCATTTCCTTAAACACATAGTAAATTGATGGGGCGTCTCTAAGTGCCATTTACATTTTTAACAAATAGTTAATCATGAAAATAAAGATCACTTCCTATGTGTACAAAATTCGTTGCACTTGTGGCCTGTTTTAAGAAAGCTGGTTTGTTCTTTTGGTAGGAAGACTCTGAAAGCTATAATACAATAATTGCATCCCAACGTGGTTTGTCAACTCTGTCAATATTTATTTATTTTATTTATTTCGATTGTAATACCATTGTATTTCCAAAGACATAGACTAGCTCGCAGAACGAAGGGGTAGAGGAGGGAATAAGTCCGTAGTACCGCATAACTTTCGTAGGAGGCCATTAAAATGAATGAGCACCTAGGTGTTCTCCATGTGGGAGCATAGAGTAGTGACCACGGCGTTCCTAGCTACACTGAGTGAGTTGGGTACGTGGTTTGGTCACGTAGCTATGAATTTGCATACGGGAAATGGGCGTGTTTTCCGTGGTTTCCAATTTTCACACCAGACAAATGCTAGGGCTGTATCTAAATAAGGCCACGGTCGCCCCCTTCCCACTCCTATCCCATCGTCAACATAACACCTGTCTGTGTCGGTGTGACGTAAAACAAACAGGAGTAGTTCCTACCTGGGAATCGCATTGCTTCCACTTACTTGTGCCTCTCCTTCAGCTTTCCTATCTAAATACCTTCGATCAACTCTTGCTCTCTGACCCCGAATCTAGTTTACAAGGCCTAAAAGGTCAATTTTCACGCCTTACTCCTTTACTCTTCCGATACGTGAATACTTCGAAGGGTCGGACTTATTCCTCTGTCTCTACTGAACCGTGTTAACAGCGTGTATTTCTCCTTAGAACAACAATCACCTCCACCACCATAATTTCCTGCCGACTGTATAGCTACGATGGCGATCAAGGGACTGTGTTTTCAAAGGCGGACGAAATCTCAGCCCTCCATCACGGTCTGGTAAACAATTCCACTGTCACACTCTACGTCAACTCGGAAAAAAAAAACAAAAAACAAAAAAAAAACACCCGATAAATGGTCAATATGCTGCTAGATAACAATTCTAACCGACTTCGGAAATGGTACACAGACCGTCTAATTGACTTCTAAAGCACTGCAACTTGGTAGCTGAGGCCGATTTTTATAATAATAATAATAATTAATAATAATAATAATAATAATAATAATAATAATAATAGAGAAAATAGAGAAAATACAGAAAATAGAGAAAATAGAACCAATATTATAAACTTTCTAGGCCCAAAGCTCACAGGTAAGCAATAAAGACTTAGCAAACAGGAAATCAAGCAATACATAGCCTTTCACAGTGACATTAAAAATACTATTAAAATGTTATCCTGTACAAGATAATTGGCCGGAATGGCACAAGACGACATCCAGTTCTCAACTACTACTACTACTACTACTACTACTACTACTCTCTGACGGCTCAGTCCAACTTGGCAGGTCCAATCCTGGCTCAGACCGATGGTATTTGAAAGTGCTTCAGATATGTCAGCCTCGTGTCGGTAGAATTATTGGCTTGTAAAAGACCTCCTCCGGGACTAAATTCCGGCACCTCGCATCTCTGAAAGCCGTGAAAGTAGTTAGTGGGACGTAAAGCCACTAACATTATTAATTATTATTATTATTATTATTATTATTATTATTATTATTATTATTATTATTATTATTATTTCTGGACTGAGAGCTGAAATGGGGGTTATTTGGCCTTGCGGCACCAACTAAGGAGCAGTCTGATATGAGGGACAGCGAACCCGGTCAAGAAATCCAAGCATTATTGTAGATAATGTCGTCGCGCTGACCACGTGGCACTGCACTGCTTGTAGGCCGAAGGCTGTTCCGTCATGGATGTGTTTCATTGTTATTCACCTCGCCGGCCTTTTTCTCAATTTACTGGGGTCGCCACTGAATGTAAATTTGGCCCAGTTTTACGGCCGGATTCTCTTCCTGACACCAACCGTTAGTGGAGGGATATATTCACTGTTGGATGTTTCTATGGTGGTTGATCGGATGGTGAGTGGTGTGTAAATGAAGATATATATTAAGGACCAGGGAAAGAAAAAGAACACAGGTAAGTCAACTTCTTTCAACTCCGGGCTGAGTGGCTCAGACGGTTGAGGCGCTAGCCTTCTGACCCCAACTTGGCAGGTTCGATCCTGGTTCAGTGCGGTGATATTTGAAGAAGGTGCTTAAATACGTCAGCCTCGTGTCGGTAGATTTACTGGCACGTAAAAAGAACTCCTGCGGGACAAAATTTCGGCACGTCGGCGTCTCCGAAACCAAACCGTAAAAGTAGTTAGTGGGACGTGAAGCAAGTAGCATTATTATTATTATTATTATTATTATTATTATTATTATTATTATTATTATTATTATTATTATTATTATTATTATTATTTCTTTCAGAACTCAGAAAAACGAAATTTTAAATTCGAAACAATACTAGATAAAGTAACAAAAAGCTATAAAATCGTTCGTTCGTAATCTGTTTACCCTCCAGGGTCGGTTTTTCCCTCGGACTCAGCGAGGGATCCCACCTCCACCGCCTCAAGGGCAGTGTCCTGGAGATTCAGACTTTGGGTTGGGGATACAACTGGGGAGAATGACCAGTACCTCGCCCAGGTGGCCTCACCTGCTATGCTGAACAGGGGCCTTGTGGAGGGATGGGAAGATTGTATGGGACAGGCAAGGAAGAGGGAAGGAAGTGGCCGTGGCCTTAACTTGGGTACCATCCCGGTATTTGCCTAGAGGAGAAGTCGGAAACCACGGAAAAGCACTTCCAGGATGGCTGAGGTGGGAATCGAACCCACCTCTACTCAGTTGACCTCCCGAGGCTGAGTGGACCCCGTTCCAGCCCTCGTACCACTTTTCTTCAAATTTCGTGGCAGAGCCGGGAATCGAACCCGGACCTCCGGAGGTGGCAGCTAATCACGCTAACCACTACACCACAGAGGCGGACTAGAAAATCATATGCTTTGAATATGTGAAGTACGAAATGTATTAAACAGAATTAAGATTGGTCCTATGCCCATTTTATCACCGCTAACTTGATTACGACAAAATGCTGACGTACCGGCTTTCTCCTGACCCTTCATATTAAGACGGACACAAACTC
This sequence comes from Anabrus simplex, assembly GCF_040414725.1. Taxonomy (NCBI): domain Eukaryota; kingdom Metazoa; phylum Arthropoda; class Insecta; order Orthoptera; family Tettigoniidae; genus Anabrus; species Anabrus simplex. The sequence continues at coordinate 299,193,301 of NC_090268.1, read as the reverse complement.
ATTCCCCGTGCCAGAAGAATAAACCATTCGCACTGAAAATATCCGTCGCGACCTGGAATCGAACTCAAGTTCCTTTGAACAGAAAGCCAGTATGCTGACAATTCAGCCAAGATGCCGAACTGTTTATTATAGCGGGGGAGTTGGCCGGACGGTTAGGGGCGCGCAGCTGTGAGCTTGCATCCGGGAGATAGTGGGTTCGAACCCCACTGTCGGCAGCCCTGAAAATGATTTTCCGTGGTTTCCCCATTTTTACACCAGGTATATCCTGGGGCTGTACTTTGCCTATAATATCGTCGCCATAAAACCTATCTATGTCGATGCGACTTGAAGATAAATTGCAAAAAAGAACCCACTATATTATTATTATTATTATTATTAAAGTTGGATTGCTACTTATACAGCTGTTTCTTGCCTCCTAGTTAAGTAAGAGGTACCGTAGTGCTAACTTTAGCTCATTCACTGTACCGACAAGTTCAGTAGGACACGGTATAGTTGTTAAAGCCGTAACATTCAAGGAAATAGCGTACATAAATAATTTGGTGTAACGTTTCACCGCAAGTATCTCACAATTGAAACATTACGTCACAGGGTTGTGCTTATCGAGCTGAAGAGAGCTGAAGTTGGAGGACACCGCGACAGGTGGGGATATCGCGGCGGGCAATAGGGAAAAAAAGTTTTCTTTTACACTGTGGGAAGCGGTTGGTCAAGTCGAGAAAGTGGCTAATAGCTGGAGATCATTGTCAACAGTCATTACTGTGGTACCACTTAGAAAACAGGTCTTGTTGACAGAGCAAATAAAATAATATAAGAGCTAATGATGACAGTCGTGCGGGGTGACACTTCTCTCTTGACATCAGCATTGGGGTCATAGGGGTCATGAAATTTATTTATTTACTTTCAGTATGTAGAAGTAAGTCACCACTCTTCCTGTGTTTTGCACTTTAGGAACAAATCATCAGGGTCTAGTTACGGCGGTGTCCCACACCGCTGATCTGAAGAGGGCTTGGTAAGGGGGACATGACTGAACGCTATTATGTTATTCTGCAATATATTTTTTTGCTAGTTGCTTTACGTCGCACCGACACAGATAGGTCTTATGGCGACGATGGGACAGGAAAGGGCAAGCAAGCGGCCGTGGCCTTAATTAAGGTACAGGCCCAGCATTTGTCTGGTGTGAAAATGGGAAACCACGGAAAACCATTTTCAGGTCTGCCGACAGTGGGGTTCGAACCTACTATCTCCCGAATACTGGATACTGGCCGCACTTAAGCGACTGCAGCTATCGAGCTCGGTCTGCAATTTTTAAAAATTCCTTCGAAAGAATTCTTCCAAGAATTATATGAATATATGTATTTGAAAATGCATCCGTTCAAAAACCGTGAATGACCACAAGGATCCTGAATTTTTACAATTTAGACGATAATAGCCGAAAATATTAAAATTATTGTACAGAAAGGAAACACTAAACGGTTTAACATTTAGGAGTAGTACAAGCGGTGATTTAAAATTGTCACCGAACCTTTTAAAATGTCTACTATAATTTTTTTCCAAAATATTGTGCTGGATTCCAAACCTTTCAAGATTTCTCAGACATGCTTTTCACAATAACTTATTGTTAAAATATAATTAGTTGCTTAGTAGTTACTTAAACCAAAGTTCCAGAAATTATCTACAGGGAATCTGGAGTTCGAGTTATATTTTATATATTTTTGAGACCGAGTGAGTTAGCCGTGCGTTTAGGGCCGTGCAGCTCGCAAACTTGCATTTGAGAGATAGTGAGTTCTGACCCCGCAGTCGGCTGCCCTGAAGATGGTTTTCCGCAGTTTCCCCATTTTCACACCAGGCAAATTCTGGGGTTGTAACTTAATTAAGGCCACAGCCGGCTCCTTCCCACCCCTAGGTCTTTCCTATCCCATCGTCGCCTTAAGGGGAGGTATGACAAATTTGAAAGAGTTTGGAAAAAATCTTTCATTTTTGCATAATAAAACAGTCCAGTCCATGCTGTACCGGAAAATAATAAATTAGTATCCAATCCGACATAGATAATGCTAATAAGCGGGCGAGTTTGCCATGCGGTTTGGGGCGAGCAAATGTGAGCTTGCATCCGAGAGATGCAGCTCTGAATAGGGGTTTTCGTGGTTTCCCATTTTCACACCAGGCAAATGCTGGGGCTATGCCTTAATTAAGACCACGGCTGCTTCCTTCGCACTCGTAGGCCTTTCCTATCCCATCGTCGCCATAAGACATATCTGTGTTGGTGCGACGTAACGCAAAGAGTAAAAAATAATAAATAAATAAACAATGCTAATAGCAGCCATAACACGACAGTTTTGATGTGAAGACAAAAGTGTCTCCTTTTTAAGCGTTGTTTTCTCTGTTTCATATTTTAGTAGTTGTTGCTGTGTGCAAAATGCTCCTCGTGGTAGAGTTTTCTTCATAACCTGCAAAAAAAAAAATATTTACAAGCTGCGTTATGTGACAGGATTAACACTTGCTATTGACTTTTTATATCTAGTGTGTATAAAAACTTTATTTTTCACATTTTATCAGGGCCATGCTCTTCTAAATGGTAAAATTCACACCTTAAGATTTAAAAAAATCTATTGAATGCAATAATCTTTACAGAATTATAAGATGTATAGCAAATGTTATATGAACATCCATAAAGTACATTTTTACTAAATTTGGTTTCATTTCTCACAAAATTGTCACAAGGAGCGTTTTCTGTGCGTCAAAAATGTATAAAAGGGATAGCAACTTCAAAACCATACGACCTAAGTGAATTGAAATGTAGTAAACAGCTTACCGGTACTAATAAAGGTCTATGCATATGACATCAATTTTGTTACAATAGCTTGAAAAAACTGCCTGCTGTCATTTCTTGATGGATACAGTACTTTTGCATCCACCTCTTGGCACAGGCCAGAATAAAGTGTAGCTTCCACCGAAGTCCCAGTCAACATACATGACTGTGACAGTATGGAAGTTGCTGGGGTATGGGTAGTGCTGAGTAATGGCATTCAGAGCATGACTAGTGCATCTGAGTGTTATGAAAGGTGCTGCTTATAGGGTCAGTCGTGCTGCAATAGTATTTTCTGACCCAGTGAGGAAAGCAATGGCAAACTACCTCACTCCTCATCTTACCTAGTACGCCTCATTTTGGTGCTGCCATTGGTTTTTGGGGGTTTCCTTATAACCGCATAACCTTTGGTGGTGCTATTTGAGGATCCAACCGCCGGGCTGAGTGGCTCAGACGGTTAAGGCGCTGGCCTTCTAACCCCAACTTGGCAGGTTCGATCCTGGCTCAGTCCGGTGGTATTTGAAGGTGCTCAAATACGACAGCCCCGTGTCGGTAGATTCACTGGCACGTAAAAGAACTCCTGTGGGACTAAATTCCGGCACCTCGGCGTCTCCGAAGACCTTAAAAAGTAGTTAGTGGGACGTAAAACAAATAACATTATTATTATTATTATGAGGATCCAACCAGCCTCTGGGCTGATGACCTAACAGACAGACAGCTTGAAAAATGTAGACGTTTAAATTTCAGTCGTACCTCCCCCTAAGACCTATCTGTGTCAGTGCGACGTAAAGCTAATTGTAAAATAGAAGTCTTATTTAGCGAATAACTACAAAATGAAATAAGTAATGTTAATTCTTTTTTTACCACCGCTTTTCCGACAACTCTGGGGTCGCGCATGCTAACTGTGTCCCACATGTGGATTTGGCCGTGATTTACGACCGGAATACCCTTTCTGATTACAACCATATGTGATGAGATATGTAATAACTACTGCGCATTTCTGTTGTGGTTGATAGCGTGGTGTGTGTCTGAATATGAAAAGGATAGGGTTGGGACAAATATCCAGTCCCCGAGCCACACGATTTTTTCAACAGTTTGCATTACGTCGCACCGACACAGATAGGTTTTATGCCGACGATGGGATAGGAAAAGGCAAGGAGTGGGAAGGAAGCACCCATGGTCATAATTACGTATGGCTTTTAGTGCCGGGAGTGTCCAAGGACAAGTCAGCTCACCAGATGCAAGTCTTTTCATTTGACCCGCGCGTCGTGATTATGATGAAGACGACACATACACCCAGTCCCAGTGCCAGCGAAATTAACCAATTATGGTTAAAATTCCCGACCCTGCCGGGAATCGAACCCGGGACCCCTCTGGTCAAAGGCCAGCAGGCTAACCATTTATCCATGGATCCGGACATAATTACGATACAGCCTCAGCATTTGGTTGGTATGAAAATGGGAAACCACCGAAAATGATCTTGAGGGTTTCTGACAGTGGGGTTCGAACTCACTATATCCCGAATGCAAGTTCACAGCTGCGCGACCTTAACCACACGGCCGATTCTCTCGGCGCCAGAATTAATCAAGTGCAATTGAAATCCCCGATCCTTCCGGGAATCGAAGTCGGGATCCTCTGACCAAAGGCCTCAAAGCTGATCATTCCACCAAGGAGTCTGACTAAACAAGAAATGTTAATAAAAGTGCATAAAATAAATCAAATACATTTTAATAACTTATACAGAGGATTAAACTTTCGGCGCGGTAATACAAAGTTTTATTTTTGAATATAATTCTTTGGGCCTCAGTATAGAAATATGTCAACTATCCGCTTCAACTGAGTGATTGTTTTCTTTAGCTCAACATGACATTTACGTGGCATTCTCCTATCGAGAACTGCAACTTTTACGTGTGACCGTTGTTCAGATTTATTTTGATCCATATTGGTGCTCGGCTGGCAGGACATTATTTAGTGCCAACAATGCACACAGGCGCCATATGTTGGTGGAGTTCAGCAGAGTGTTATACAGGTTTTCACACGCATGCTAGCAAAAATTGTAAGAATGGACTCTTCAGATGTAGAGAATAATAATAATATCTATAAATATGGTTCCAGAAATACGTCATTTCCAAGTTATGCGACTTTCAAGTATGGCCTTAATTCATTCTAACACAGCAATTTACCAGGGACGGTGCGTGGTAAGTTATTGTTGCTGTGTTGCACAACTCCAGATAATTTTGCACTTCATTTGTCGTATTTTACTTCTATTTTTTTTTTTTTTTTAGTTTATTGAAACATATATATTCCAAGGTACGTTAAAATCAACCATCTTTGGTCGTTCGATGTACTAATGCGTGGTAATGGACCAATAAACGCTACCAGCTTCGAATCAAACTCAGGGGGTTTGCTTTCCTACGGCAACACCCAAGCGGACAGCGTGGCGCAATGTAGTTTCAGCAGAGACGAGCCTAAAGCCTGTAAGTGGCATCAGGTAGTACGCTCGGCAGTATCGGTCCTTAGGTGTTGCACGAGAACAGCAAGCCCTCTATCGAGAAACTGTACCAAATGCCCCCGTTAGATTGCACCAATCTGCGAACTTGAATTAATTCCTGCTTTCTCTCCCCTCTCAACGGTAATCTCTTTATCACGCCACTAGGGAACGCCATACCAGACCACCCATAAAATTACCAACATTTCGCATGAATTAAAACCAGGAGAGCAAATTTTCAATTCAAGTGAGGTAAGATTAACTTCACTTATACTTATCCTGTGTTTAATTTCCAGATATATTCCAGTTTCAATAGGAATGTCATCAGTTCATTATTTGACGAGAATAGAGTTTCGTGTTATTTCTGTTTCTCTTATAAAAGTGTGACATTGAAAAATTTGTTGCAATACTCAGCTTAGATACCACCAGCCGCCACTGCAATTTAGTGGAATTATGACTCATTCCGCTGATAATTCTTAAATGTTTAAAATGTCCACCTCTGCCCGAACACAAGAAACCATGTTAGGTTCAGAGAAGAGAAGTACGCATTATAGTATATCGGCATCTTGCAAATTTTCAACGTATTGTTCGACACTAAGGTCACATATGTCGGTCGGATACTAGGAAATTAAGCGTTTCAGGACAATGTTGATATGACCTGTTGTACTTCTCTACCTGTGAGGAATCCATTATTTAATTTTTTTCCCATATTTCTGTTATCCTATGTATATACTGGACTTACCGTGCCCCCGCTCGCCTCCTTGACTGAATGGACTGCGTAGTCGCCTTCGGTTCAGAGGGCCCCAGTTCGATTCCCAGCCGTGTCGATGATTTTAACCTTAAATCGTTAATTACCCTAGCACGGGGACTGGGTGTTTGTACTGTCCCCAACATCCCTGAATCTCATACACCACACACAACAATATCCTTCACTACAATAACACGCAGTTTCTCACACACGGCAGCCGGAGGGTCTGCCTTACAAGATCTGCCCCAAGCTAGTAATAGCAACACGAAATTATTATTATTATTATTATACCGTGTCCCCACATGTTTGTAAGATATAACATACTTGCCATGAATTACGCAACGACCTCCGTTTGCGAAGAAACCTGATGATAATGTTCACATTAAAAATTACATGATTTGAATTTTTCCACTGGCTAAGGTGTAGATTCTCAAGCTTCAGTTGATCCCATTATGAGAGAATGTATGATTAATACGTGTTTGCCCTTCGCTCTTAACAGGTGTTCTTTGATGTGAGAAATTAAAGCTCACCGTATGGGTTAACCATATGTTGTTTTCGAGAATCTCTAAATGTCAAACAAGGTGTTGTATGATTAAATGAAGTGAACGTAAAGGCCGATGTATAATGATGGAGCACAGAAAGGTCCTATAATAATACCTCGCTCCTACTCGTCCTTACAGTATTGATTAAGCTCTATATTACACTTTATATGAAATAACTAATAAGGAACCAGTGTCTGAAATCTCATCTTTGAGTTTAGTTCAACAGCATATTTTACAGATATAATTTTCTCGATACTTCTTAAGTTACTGTAAGAGAACAGCTGTTAGTTGAACAAGAGAAACGCGCACCCGGTTCATATTTCTGAAACGTCCGACACATAAGATAAAAATTGCGTTAACTGTAAATGACAGCGTGCAGGTCCGTGTAGTTGATTATAATGGCAAAATGTCCGAGACGAAAGACGCGGAAGATATTTTCCTCAGCTTAGTGTAACAGATACCTGGACCTGAGGGCTGGTTCGAGGTCCACTCAGCCTATGTGATTAGAATTGAGGAGCTATCGTGACGGAGATAGCGGATCCTTTCTAGAAGGCCAAGAATAACGGCCGAGAGGATTCGTCGCGCTGACCACGCGACACCTCGTAATCTGTAGGCCTTCGGGCTGAGCAGCGGTCGCTTGGTAGGCCAAGGCCCTTCAAGGGCTGTAGTGCCATGGGGTTTGGGTTTTGGTTTAGCGTAACAGAACACTTCATAGGAGGACCAGGGTTGGATACTCGCCTCTATCAAATGGTAGTTTTTATTATTTGGGCACAGGGGACCTGGAACAGGATACAGCTATTGTCGTTAGGATGATTGAGAAACAATATGGGTACTTAGACCTTAGGAGCAGAACATAAAAGAACCCATCTCCGGTGTCTTGACCGGATGAGTTGGTTACGCGGTTTGAGTCACATAACAGTGTGCTTGCATTCGGGATATGATGGGTTCAAATCCCACTATCGGCAGCACTGAAGATGATTTTCCGTGGTTTACCATTTTCATACCAGGCAAATACTGGGACTGTTCCTTAATTAAGGTCATGGACGCTTCCTCCCCAATGCTAGTATTTTCCTATCCCTGCGTCGCCGAAAATCTGCGATGTGTTAGTACGGTGTTAAAACACTAACAAAACAAATTCAGCGTCTTTATGTCCTGCACTTTTATTATTATTATTATTATTATTATTATTATTAGTAGTAGTAGTAGTAGTAGTAGTAGTAGTATTGACTGTGGTCGCGAGAAACTGGAAGCAAGACAGATGACGAGGACGTCATGGGCATGCGCCTGCGGGATATACAACTGTTTATACATTGAACCTTCGAGAATTGCAGAACTGGAGGTTTTCGCGACTTCCCGTCCATTATACTTCTTGTTTTATTCTTTTTCATTTTCATTAGCGTATATTGAAATCGAATAGCTGTGTTGTGAAAGGGTTTTGGGGATTAATTTCGGGTTTAATCTGAGATAAAAAGCTGTGTGACGATCCTGGTGCTCAGAGAGAATTGAAATATCAATATCTGATCATTGCTGCATTGCGCAGTATTCACCTCCTGTTATGTTAAATACAGGGTTGCTGTGCTGTAATGAATGTCAAGCGAAATACCAGCCACAGAGGCTCAATGCTTGGCCAGCCCCCAAGAATTTGATAAATACCGTTACACACCCTCCTAATAATTTTACGATTTCTGATAAAAGTCTATACGGTATATAAGTACACTCATGTTCATAAAAACTAGAACACCTTGAAAGGCTACAGAAAGGAAGTTCATATTCACAGGACATGTGCATTAATATGTTCTGAAGAAATGATTTGCATTTGAACCATATCGGCCTACAGCTTCAAGGTCCACATCGATAACACGGAGCACCGCCACCGACTGGTAAAATGTGCCTGCGGCTCTCGTTGTGGCTATAGGTAACGGATCAGTGTGACTTGATCAGACGTGCAGGATGCCTCGAAGACGTATGCGACAATCGCACCGTCAAATGAGTGAGTTTGAAAGAGGGCGCATTATTGGCATGAGAGTACGTGATGCATCCATCCGGGAAACTGCTTCTCGTGAGGGACGAAGTGCATCGGCAGTGGAACGAATATGTACAGAGTGGCTCACAAAAGGCCGTAGAACACGACGAGATGGGTGACTGAAGCCTGCTTCAATATCAGCCCAGAAAGGTGTGACAGACTTGTAAGGCCCATGCAGCGAAAGTGTCATACTTTCATTAAAGCCTAAGGTCATTCAACAATGTATTACAAGTACTCTTGCCTTCATTCTATGTATATATTTAATTAATTAATTAAATGTATTTATTTATTTATTTATTTATTTATTTATTTATTTATTTATTTATTTATTTATTTATTTATTTTATCCCACTGCATGAATACCAGTGTGACTAGACAAAGAACAACTTACGTTTAAAAAAAATAATTTCTATCAAATATACATAAAAAATTATTTTGATATGCAATGTACCTAAAGTCTTTTGCTAGAGGAAACGTGTACTGCATTTATTTCGACGAGAAAAAGCACAGTATTTTTCTTATTAAATAGTACTCTATGAATAAGTGAGTGACATACCATATATCCATCTCCTTGGAATGAATATTATCTAGGTGACGATCATGAAGCGATCGTCATGATGTAACGTGATACACTGGACTTCCATTTCTTTTAAGCAGAGCGAAATGCCTTGGTATACCATTAAAGCATTACTTAATAAAATATAGGCAAAATATGTCAAACTAATCTCTACCAAGCCCATATTATGTATTATGGGAGTAAGTATACAATGAAAAGTATGTGATAATACATGGCAGTATTCCTTGACCGTCGTTTAACATGAAAACAATATATTAGTAATAAACTAAACCTTGTCTACTCTTAAAAAAATAATATTATATCCACTTCTAAAGAGAAAATAGAAGCAGAAAAGCAAAGTCATCTCCGTACAGGCCATGAAGGCCCTTGGAGGGGTGGAAGGTAAAGGCTTCCACTATCCGTAACCTCAGCACTTTATGGGGTAGAGTGGTTAGCTTTACGCCCGACCGCCTATGCCCCCAGGAAGTAACCTGGTACTCATTTTTGGTGTAGGCTGAGTGAACCTCAGAGCCATGGGCACCTCCGGAAGTGGATATCTCGTTTCTTAGATTTTTCGACTTCCTGATGGGGAATTGAACTCACGTCCTTCCGGGTGAACCGAGCACGCCTTTACCCCAATAAAGAGAAATAGTTTTTTCAAATTAGAAAGCGAGTTATTTCCCTACAAATCTCTGCCACGCCCTCTATTCGCTCAGCCTACCCAGTATGTGGATGGTTGGCTCGAACTACTGTCAAATAATTCCAGTTCTTCAAAATAATTACTCGGCATCATTACTAATGCTTCAAATAGATAGTTACATCAGTTAGTCACCTATGCAAGTACTTACAGTAAGTTACAGCAAGTGCCGAGTGCCAAGTTTTTTCCCCGTTTGAAAGTAGTGATCACCTCCACGCTCGATTAAAGGTAGTCTTCCTGAAGGTTTTATTTCCGCCAAGAAATGAAGCTGACCATGAACAGCGAATGTTTTTGTAAATCGGTTGGTGTGTTTCCACACTTATTTTCTGGGACTCTTTTCTCAATAATTTGCATTTTGTAAATTACTTTTTCCGCACACTGGCCGCAGATGCGAACTGCGTCGCACATGTGGTTTAGGTCCAGTGTTACGGCCCTTCTAACAGCAACCCGATGTGGAGGCATATATCCACTAATAGGCCTACACGTTTCTCTAGCGGAGTGTTATGTATGAAGAGGTGTGTTTTGGGACAATCCCAAATCCCCAGTCTCTGAGTCAACCAGGCGCGGCTAAGATATCCAACACAGCTGGGAGTCGAAATCCGAGCCCTCAAAACCGACTCTGACCATTAATCCAAGAAGGTATTTTTCTTTTAAAGTTGCTTTACGTCGCACAGACACAGATAGATCTCATGGCGACGATGGGATAGGAAAGGGATAGGAGTGGAAAGGAAGCGACCGTGGCCTTAATTAAGGTACAGCCTGGTGTGAATATTGGAAACCATGGAAAACCATCTTTAGGGCTGCCGACAGTAGGGATCGAACCCACTATATCTCGAATTCAGGCTCGCAGCTGTGCGCCCCTAGCGGTACGGTCAACCTGCTCGGTATATCCAAGAAGAAACTGAATATATATCATAGGAAAATCGTATCGGAAATTAGCTAATCAATCTATGTACTTTTATATGAACAACTGAAGTTTCTTTCACTTGTTTTCTATTTCTAAATTTGAACTCTCTTTTATCGTGAAAGAAGAGCATGAAGAAGACGGATTTTAAATCAAATTAACTGTAATAATTTTGCTCATTGTTTTGGTCTTGTGTTCTGTAAATCGGCGTAAGGACGTGGCAACGTCATCGTCCAGTGGTATACGCTGCAATCAGCACCCGAATATTGACGGGATAAACCACAACTAAGTGGGGTTAGAAAATGCCTGCCTTGAGCTATAAAAATCTGAGATATGGGATGAAGGCTTTAGGAGAGCAGTACTCTATTCACTCTGGCTCCATCGTAATTAATTCACACACCGAGTTCAGTTTCAATTTATTCAGAGAGATTCGAGAATCGTAGCTGGACAGATCAAACATTGGCGACCACGCAAGGTGACACCAGTTCGCTCTCTGCGAAGGAACTGGGAAGACAGACCAGAAGGTAAAAGAGGAAGAGGATCCAAGTTAAACATAAACCTGTATTATTTTTGGATTGGCCCAGAAAAAGAGGGAAAACACCAAGCACCTGAGAATATAAGCACTGGACCTGACTTCTTATAAAAAGTAACTGGAAGGGCCCAACGCCTAACGGGCTTAAGGAAATAATAATAATAATAATAATAATAATAATAATAATAATAATAATAATAATTGTTGTTTAAAGGGGTCTAACATCTAAGGTCATTGGCCCTTAAAATAAATAAATAAATAAATAAATAAATAATTAATAATAATAATAATAATTAATAAATTTAGTGTGGCTATTTCTAGCCGAGTGCGGCCCTTGTAAGACAGACCCTCCGGTGTAGGTGGGCGGCATCTGCCATGTGTAGGTAACTCCGCGTTATTGTGGTGGAGGATAGTGTTATGTGTGGTGTGTAAGTTGCAGGGATGTTAGGGACAACACAAACACCCAGCCCCCGGACCATTGGAATTAACCAATGAAGGTTAAAATCCCCGACCCAGTCGGGAATCGAACCCGGGACTTTCTGAACCGAAGGCCAGTACGCTGACCATTTAGCCAGTGAGTCGGACATAATAATAATAATAATAATAATAATAATAATAATAATAATAATAATAATAATAATAATAATATAATCTTGCTAGTTCCTTCTTCCCTTCTCGTCAGCAATTCGAGAAAGCATGTACATATGCTGAACGCTTAATCATATAAGAAGTGTATACATTCGTTGTGTAAATGTAAAGTAGCCTTATTTATGAAGTCCATCTCATATTCCAAATTCAAGAGATTAATAATAATGTTATTGGCTCTACGTCCCACTTACTACTTTTACGGTTTTCGGAGACGCAATGGTGCCGGGATTTAGTCTCGAGCAGTTCTTTTACGTACCAGTAAATCTACCGACACTAAGTTGACGTATCTGAGCACCTTCAAATACCGCCGGACTGAGCCAGGATCGGACCTGCCAAGTTGGGTTCAGAAGGCCAGAGCCTCAACCGTGTGAGCTACTCAGTTGAAAACTCACTTCCCCCACAGTCTACTGACCTAAACCCTATCGAACATTTATGCGCTTATTTAAAATCTGAAAGGAGTGGTGACTGAAGAATGGTTCAATATCCGCCCAGAAAGGTGCGACAGACTTGTAAGGTCCATGCAGAGAATGTACCATGCTGCCATTAAAACCAAAGGTTGTTCTAGAATTCAAGAGACTAATATGCTACGATAATACGACATGATCTTTAGAGACCGGAATAATATGCACAATCAAATAGCAAAATTTGTGCGAGAAATGTAAAAATATGTGCCTAAGTATGACAAAGCAAATGTTCAAAAGACAAATAAACTCTTCATTTTGTCGGGAATCTTACTTTATTCGTAGCTGTTACAGTGTGTAAAGGAAAGTATCCTGAAATGTTCTGTGTGCAGCTCCTACGCCTGTCAATGATAAATATTGTCCTTTTTATGTTGCATGATGTCATGCGTGCGTGTGAAAATCACCACAATTTTTCCGCGAATTCCTCTTCATTTCAGTTTATCAATATACAACGTTTAAAATACTTTGACGGATTGTTTTGTATAAAGAAATTTTATTTAATACCTGACAAAACTTATCAAATTAAATTTTAATAAAACAGTACCGCGAGTTTCTGAAGAATACAGATCTGAGTTATAATATCTCACTAAAATCCTGGTATTCTTCTGTTACACAGTCGCATACTAATTTATTTCTTATTTTCAATTTACTCCAGAGATTTAATAATGAATTAGTTTTTTAGTGGCTTTACGTCGCACCGACACAGATAGATCTTACGGCGACGATGGGATAGGAAAAGCCTAGAAGTTGGAAGGAAGCGACTGTGTCTTTAATTAAGGTACAGTCCCAGCATTTGCCTGGTGGGAAAATGGGAAACCACGGAAAACCATCTTCAGGGCTGCGGACAGTGGTATTCGAACCCATTATCTCCCGAATACAAGCTCACAGCTGCTCGCCCTTAACTCGCCCGGTAATGAATTAGTTTTCGTTAATGATTAACTGATGACAAAACATGCCAGTTTCGTGTAAAATATACATTTGCATATAATTTTAAAAAGTTAATTTCCCCGAAATATGCATTTATATGCACTATGTAACACCGCCCGACTCCTTCGGTTCAGAGGGACCTGGGTTCAATTCCGGCCGAGCCGAGGATTTTACCTGCCTTTGGTTAATTCCCGTGGTTCGAGGTCTGGGTGTTTGTATTAAATACATTTCTCTTCTACACCCTTCATACCATATTAGTAATCACCATAGAAACATGCAGTAGTGAATGCATTCCTCCACATCGGTAAGGACATCCTGCCGTCAAACTTGGCTAAATCCCCATGAAGTGCCGATCCCAATAAAATGGAAATAGGGTCAGGAATAAGGAGAAAAAGAGAAGTATTATCTAACACCAATCAGATCGTCTGTGAAGGTGAGAGGAAGAATATCATTACCACATACCTCTATATAAAAGAATAATTTCGCTTTTAAATCCGGGCTCATTTGGTAATATATATTTCATCATCGATGAATTATTTTCTCAACTGATTCCGAAACGAGTTGATTTCCTGTATCACCTGCGGGTTTTTAGTTTCTCTGTACTTGTTTTGTCCCGTGCGTTCTTGAGTAGACCTGAGGTCACTGCTCGATGTGGGTGGGGAACTGCGGGTAGAGTGGGCGACCTGGCATGTCCGAACGTTTACAGTAAATTGATATCATCTGAGCTATAAACAGGCCCGTATGATCTCAAAATATACGTGATACACGTGGTAACGGTTGACAAACAGCACTAGACACGCGCATTTCTGAACATTTAATTTATAATTACATACATTTGTGTCAAGTGCTAAGTATGTAAACATGTTAGAAACCCACATAAATTACTGATTGTATTTAAAGTGCACAGTGTATTGCGATATGGGTTAGAATAAATTATTTCTATGGACCCGTCTCACAAGGGAACCCTCCCACCCAAGCCACGGCCATTACAAGAAAAAGTACACAAGCTAATTTGTATTTGGTAAACAGCGTGATGAAAGTCCTTTGTCGCCTTTTTATTGTTAGCGGTGTATAAAAGTTGCAACTAGGACGTTAATGTGCCACTCATGTGCTAAGTACAAGTTAAACAGCAAGCGGTAAGTTCTACAGTAAACCATCTCTCTTCATCCTTAATTTTTTTTAAAATGAAAATTAAAGTCAGTCAGTCTGGCCATTCTATCCGGTCGATTTCCTTCATTATTTTTTTAACTGAAAGGTATTCATGCACAGATTTGTCACCAGGTACTATAAATCACTTAACTTCCGCCTTTCTCAATTTTTTTTTATTTTTTCAATTTTTGTCTCTTTGAAGCAGTCATATCTTTGGTTCTAATTGAGGTACGGAGTTCGTTTTGGCCTAAGAACACTCAGTGGATCAAACTCTTTCATTTCAGCTCTTAAATATTCAAATTGGTTGATTCTGAGGAAAGTTATCAGTGCACATTCAATTTGACGTCTCATTTCTTCAACATTTTTTTCTCATTGAAGCAATCATATCCTTTGTTATAATTGAGGTACGCAGTTCGTTTTGATCTAAAAACACGCAGTAGATCAAGCGCTTTCTTTTGAGGTATTAACTACTTAAATTGGTAGATTCTGAGAAAAGTTATGAGTACATTTGTCTCCACGACGAAGATCTTTGAAGGACTTTTTAATAGTTCGGCGCGTAGTGTTGTTCCAAGGAACGTTTAATTCAATTTCTTTGTGTGCTGTATTTTCAAGTGTTTTGTTGACATAATATTACATTCTATTACCACAGCAGATCATGTACTTTATTTCATTAACTTGATACTTTGCAAATACATCCGTGATGATAGTAATGAACAACACCATACTTTGTACATTGCGGGCGGAGCCAGCGGGAAACTGCTAGTTTTATTTAATTCTTTCGTAATATTTAACTTATTGCATATATTATTCAGCCTAATCAAACTTCAGGGCACGTGGTAATGCGGTTGGCAGTGCATGGCTTCCACCACAGTGTGTGTGCTCCTCAAATACCTTTTCACAAGCCCGACAACACTACTGTGTGGAGATTGTGTTATAGACAATGCATACGATCCTATGCCAACAGTGCAACGCAACGACTAGACCCATCACTGATATAGCCACTGAAAACAGTATAAATGTAAATATTTTGTTACTATGGTACTTAATGCGTAGAAGCATGATTTTTCGCAGTAACGATAAACGCGACAAAAATATTTTGAAGTGATTTTGAAATATCATAACGGATCATATGATTCTGGTTAAGAAATTAGTGATTTTGTTTTCGCGAATTACAGTGAATTAAAGAGACAAGGCCAGTTTAAAGCGAAATTCACTTATTTTCCTATGTGCGAAAATGCAGCGAAGTTCATGGAAAATAACGATCTTTAACTTCTTAATACACGTGTGTATGGAAAGAGAAGACAGAATAAGGATTTCTCATTTCGGCAGAAGTATCTCTTCGTATTAATATTCTATAAAATCCCTTGATAGTATGGCCATATAGGGTGAAAAGGTAATTTGTTACGTAATCTTGATTAGTGCGATTAGGGCTATATTATAGTTCTAATCAAGATGACTTAAGGAATAATGAATGATTATAAATATTGCTGCTCTTTATTTATCTACCTTCTTCTTCTTCTTCTTCTTGGAGCCTCAGTGGCTCAGACAGAAGCGCGTCGGCCTCTCACCGCTGGATACCGTGGTTCAAATCCCGGTCACTCCATGTGAGATTTGTGATGGAGAAAGCGGAGGCGGGACAGGTTTTTCTCCGGGTACTCCGGTTTTCCCTGTAATCTTTCATTCCAGCAACACTCGCCATTCTCATTTCATAGCATCTATCAGTCATTAATAAATTACTGTGGGAGTGGCGACCCCATCGTACTAACAGCCTATATCTGATTCATTCATTACATCCCTGACCCGGTCAATGACTGGAAAACAGGTTGTAGGTTTTCATTTTCATTTTTCTTCTTCTTAATCTGTTTACCCTCCAGGGTCGGTTTTACCCTCGGACTCAGCGACAGATCCCGCCTCTACCGCTTTAAGGGCAGTGTCCTGGAGCTTCAGACTCTGGGTCGAGGATACAACTGGGGAGTATGACCAGTACCTCGCCCAGGCGGCCTCACCCGCTACACTGAACAGGGGCATTGCAGAGGGATGTAAAGAGTGGAAGGGATAGACAAGGAAGAGGGAAGGAAGCGGCCGTGGCCTTAAGTTAGGTACCATCCCGGCATTTGCCTGGAGGAGAAGTGGGAAACCACGGAAAACCACTTCCAGGATGGCTGAGGTGGGAATCGAACCCACCTCTACTCAGTTGACCTCCCGAGGCTGCGTGGACCCCGTTCCAGCCCTCGTACCACTTTTCAAATTTCGTGGCAGAGCTGGGAATCGAACTCGAACATTATGTTTTGTGCCTGAAGTAATCTTCTATTTTTCTGAATTACCATTTTGTTGTCGGAAAAAGGAAGCATCAACTACTGAGAATAATTATTTGAGTTTGAATATATCCTTTTTTTAAAAATAAGTATTTATAGGTTCGTTAAAATGTCGTTGTTGGCTTGCTTCCAATTAGCGCATGAGTGACATCTACGTCGTTGTAGGATTTCTACATATCGTTAATAAAAACAATGCGACATAAACGACTATTACAACTCTGGTTAGCATACAAAATTAGCTTGACTAATTTCTTATTGCAGCAGCCTTGGCTCATGTGGGACGGTTCCCTTCTTAGTCTCATCCTTGACTCTGACCACATGAATGTAACAGGACACGAGCAGTGCTAGTAACGCCATTCCTTCCGCAGACAGTTGCGTGTGGTGAAGATGTAGCTCATAGGGTCGGCTGGTGGACTTGGTGGACTGATATGTAGACCTCAGGTTTTTAGATGTAAAAATTTTACTTTAGGTGTCTAAAATAGTCTCTCAAATATGAAAAAAAGGGTTCTAAAATTATATTTTAGGTAGCTTCGATTGCTCGTATTTTACAGTAATAAGCATTTATCAGTTGTGCCGAATCGAAAATTGGGTGGGGGGGGGGGGAATCCTGTAACCACTGTTTAATTAAAGACTACTTGGAAGCCGACGTTCTCAGCACAATTGAAGAAATGGACAACTGAAATGTTCTCGGAGAATGAAATGAAGAGTTTTTTTCAGCAGGTCAGTACGCGCTGTCTAGTATCTACCGCCTCGTAATGCACACGTACTACGAGTGTGTTTGCTGCGGAAGGTTCTTAAGGACTTTCCGGAATGTGGTTTACAGCTTCCCGCTTTTAAGATTTTGTTTGGAAAGTATTTCAAGAATATACTGTTCAAGATACTGAAAACAAGTCGGCAAATATTTTAGTTTCTTGGAATAAAATGGCATCAGTTTTAATCGATTAAGGGATAAAATGTAGGGAATATAGGCATTTTCAATTATCTCGTTAGGAATAAATTAGGCTTTTGCCTAAAATCCAAAGTCTTCTGGTATGTGATAGCACCTCGCTGAAGAAAATAACAGGAGGTTACCTCAATAACCATTTTTCTGTTATGGGACTTACAACCTCAATGTTTGTCCCACGAAAACTACGACAACCACCGCCGTCGTCGTCTGCCTTTTCAGTGACGCATTGACTGTAGATGGACACACAAGCAGAGAGGTATGCAGCTGTCTTTACCTGCACATCTGTCACAGTCCTCCTCGGAACAAAATACTTCGGAATATACAAAGCTACAAAAATACTTATGCAAGAGACTCAGCTGTTTGTTTAACTCTCGAAATAAACGTAAACTCGTATCCTCATCCCGAGCTAGTGCAGTTCTTTTCAGATACACTCACAATGGATCTGAGCTGCATGTACCATTTTAATCGCATACATACCAGGCCTTTTACTATTCTTTAATTTTCTAGCAGTATCGGGAATCAAACTCGGGCCTCCCAGGACGGCAGCTAATATTCCTAACCGTTACGCTACGGTGGCGGACGCTCTGAAAGTGATCAACAGTGTCATAGTGTTGGTGGTGATTACTGGTTAAGAGGAAGTACAACTAGGCAACCATCCCCTATATAACACTGAAAGGGAACCGATACATGTAGAATGTGTGTGTGGTGCTTATTTTAATTGCATCGTAACAGTGGCAATTCTTCACGTAATTGTTAGTTAAATAATACATTCCAGACTACAGTTACTTTACTTTCAGCCTTTACAGTTCGTCGCTATTTCTGTATGATATGAACTCTGTTGTCTTCGTAATATTAAATGTTCATTTATGTAATGTATGCGTTTCAATGTATATTTTTGGCAGTGTGGTGGATACAGACCGAATGTCATACTTTCAATAAAAATAAATACAACTGGCTGGCTGAGCATTCTAAAGGCTGCTGAAGTACAATGGGCTGTGGCAGAACACGGCGTTTATAACGACAGCTGTGTTGCTCATGTGTGAAGACAATGCAAAAGCTTTAGTATTTTTGTACATTCATGTTTATCAACATTGTATTTTCTATGTTCTTTTGATTGCTTAATTTTATGTTATTTTTCTTTGATGTGTTGATGTGTTGAAAAAACTAGATATAATTAGAAATGGATAACAACAGGCTGACAAAGATATATCAAAACCTAGCACTACCCCTGAAAAAACACATTAGGTTAGTGGAAATAATTTTAATGTCGTGTGGTCTCCGGAGAGGCCAGGTGCAGGTCCTTTGATTTGACTCCCGTAGGCGACCTGCGCGTCGTGATGAGTACGTGACAGGGGAATTAACCAATTATGGTTAAAATTCTCGACCCTGCCGGGAATCGAACTCCGGACCCCTGGGACCAAAAGCCAGCACGCTAATCATTTAGCCATGGAGCCGAGCAGTGGAAATAAAAGAAGATATAGAAGAAATCGCATTTACCGAGGAAACCATTGAAGATAGAACAAAATTTGGAATTTTAGTTAGTGAACATATATTTGCTCAGAAACGCAAAAGATGGACAGAAGAACGCAGAAAAGACTGTGAACGAATAAAGAGCTATTGGGAAGAAGAGAAAAATATTTGTACTAAATAAGTTCAAACGTTCTTCTTAGTTGGCCATAACGAATAATAATAATAATAATAATAATAATAATAATAATAATAATAATAATAATAATAATAATAATAATAATAATAATAATAATAATAATAATAATAATAAGAAGAAGAAGAAGAAGAAGAAGAAGAAGAAGAAGAAGAAGAAGAAGAAAGAAGAAAGAAGAATGGCGTGTGGCCTGTGAAGAAGACTGGTGCAGGTCTGTCGAGTTGACGTCTTCGCGTCTCTGAGGATGTAGCCCTACCTGTGATGAACTCTAATGCTGAAGACGGTACACATACACAGACCGCGAGTCATGGGAATTAACCAATGAAGGTTAAACTCCTTGGACCAAAGGCCAGCACGCTAACCATTTAGCCATAGAGCCTCACATGGATTCTACTTCCAAGAAAGGAAATTCACGGAGATAATGAACAGTGATGCACATACATTTGGGACTGAGTTAACCTTTCACTCCTAGTGACGTGCGAATACTTCACCTGACAATCAGCTCACACGTCCTATTGCTGTTTGAAGAATGACTAGACACTTTGTAGGTAGTGACTGTTTGACAATCGGTGATGTTTTGGACTCGGTATATTGCTGCGTAAGGCAGCAAGGTAGGGACTCACTGCCTGTAAGGTTGCGACATCAAATTCCACCACAGTAGCACAATCGAATGGCTTTCAAGAATGCATTGTTAACTTTAGTAAAATACCTTTCCAGTACGACATTAAGGTGTCTCTTACGACCGTTCATTAGTTCCTACTTTCGATATACAATGTGTTCTAAAACATAAAGTGGGGTAGGGTAGTGCGCCCTAAAACTCTCATGACATTATGTTCATAGGGACTTCTTGTCTTGTTGTTTTGGTTCCCCCACCCGACACCCCGATGACTTCCCATGTTTGGGAACATCTTGCACTTAAAACGGCCCCTTCTGCAATACCTTGTTGTTCGAATGCGCCTCTTGACCATTTTGGACATATTCTGAGGTGATAACTTCCTGTTGAGAGCGGGCCACCTCGAGCCACTCGACCCACGAGCTGCAGCTGGCCATAAACACGAGCCATTTAACAATAACTTCATCGCACGGGGGAGGACATGCTACGGCTTGGTCTCGAACCCAGGCTATGTAGGTGTTTAGGGGTCACGGGTAGCGAGATGATAAATGTTGTAGCTAGGTCGTGGGATCGACACTCGTTGGTGACATCATCTACTTCCCAGAGGACACTGACCCTCCCCCGCCCCCACGACAATGATGTCTCTTGTTCCAGAAT
The DNA here is from genome assembly GCF_040414725.1 of Anabrus simplex. Classification (NCBI taxonomy): domain Eukaryota; kingdom Metazoa; phylum Arthropoda; class Insecta; order Orthoptera; family Tettigoniidae; genus Anabrus; species Anabrus simplex. The sequence goes on along the minus strand of NC_090268.1, from coordinate 299,172,632 downwards.
AGAGAGATCATATTTATGAAGTTGTATTGATTATACGATCTGTACTTTGCTTCAGTAACTTCCCCCACATTTCTACGCTCATATTCCAGTCCACCCTTTGCTCCTAGACGGAATAAGTAGCTCAGATTGCAGAATGCTGCTTTTGAGCTGGAATTGCCGGGTTCAATCCTCCCAGCTCAGTCCAATTGTATTTGAGTTTCTCAAGTGCATCAGATACGGCGGAACTCCAGTGAGAAATTATTCAGCCCTCTCAGCTTCTCCGAAAATCGTTAAGTGTGATTAGTGAGACGTACAAATAATAATAATCTGGTTGCAAAGCACACGTTCATGGAAAAGGCTAAAAGAAACACAGGGAAACAATGGACGGAAGAACGCAAGAAACAGCATAGGGAGTTCATGAAGAGATTTTGGGGGGAGAAGAAGAAAGAGAAACCATCATCAAGCTAACAAGTTCCAACGCGCTCTGTAAACGGGCATAACGAAGAAATAATAATAATAATAATAATAATAATAATAATAATAATAATAATAATAATTTGGCTGTGTGGTTTTGGGGAGCGCAGCTGTGAGCTTGCATCCTGGAGATAGTGGGTTCGAATCCCACTCTCGGCAGCCCTAGAGATGACTTTTCGTGGTTTCCCATTTTCACACCAGGCAAATGTTGGGGCTGTACCTTAAGGCCACGGCCGTTTCCCTCCAACTCCTAGCCCTTTCCTATCCCTTCGTCGCTATAAGACCTATCTGCGTCGGTGCGACGTAAAACCACTAGCAAAAAAAAAAATAATAATAATCTGTGAACTATATCGTCCAAAGAAATGATCTCACCTTGAACTGCCCACAATTAAGCACTAATACTTGAAGCCTTTTCAAACAATATGAGTGGGTGGACCTGACAGGACCAAGGCTAAGCGTGATTTCTTGCTTGACGTCACAAGACATTCATCATGCTCCCTTAACAACTTGCTTCTCGTTCTGTTTCAGATCGGACGTGCCGCGGTCATCTGGCTGGTATGTACAGTATCTGTATGATAGTATGTTTTACTGTCCAACACTTGACGGCGAATAGTTCTGGAAGGAGGAAATTCAGTGAAAAGTTATTTTACCATAAAGCTTGCCTTCTAACGTATTTTTCTTGTGGTAGAGTTGAGATGATGATGGTAATAATAATAATTTATTATTATTATTATTATTATTATTATTATTATTATTATTATTATTATTATATCAAAAATGGTACGCAGACAGCCTACAGTATATGGCGTCAGTGCAAATTGCCTCCACAGAGCAACTCGAACCATATTATTATTATTATTATTATTATTATTATTATTATTATTATTATTATTATTATTATAATTATAATTATTACTACGGTTTTCGGAGACGCCGAGGTGCCGGAATTTTGTCCCTCAGGAGTTATTATACGTGCCAGTAAGTGGCCATGGCCTTAAGTTAGGTACCATCCCGGCGTTTGCCTGGAGAAGTGGGAAACCATGGAAAACCAATTCGAGGATGGCTGAGACGGGAATCGAACTCCCCTCTACTCAGTTGACTTCCTGAGGCTGAGTGGACCCCGTTCCAGTCCTCGAACCGCTTTTAAAATTTCGTGGCAGAGCCGGGAATAGAACGCGGGACCCTGGGGGGTGGCAGCTAATCACACTAACCACAACACCACAGAGGTGGACATGTTCTGTTTTATCCTACGATATTGGAGAGAAACAGATCTCTGCTGGGCGATCTATGGCTGATTTTTCTTTTCGGGGTAGACACTGAATGTGTGTCCGATAACTTGTGTCCCTTGAATGGAGCTTGGTATCGCTTAATTATTACCTATTTAGACTGTTACTTGTACGAAAAATGGTGTTAAATTTCGCTGTGGGAAAATTTAATGATTATAAATGTCTTAAATGTCTCTCGGTTCTGGCCATCCATCAACGGTTGCTAATTTCAGATTACTGCCAGCCATGTCTGGCCATCCATCGATACCTTACATCACAGCCCGCCCGGTTGCTAGATTACACTTTCGTCACGCATTTTGTTGCATGACATTATTTCGTTACACAAATTTTCAGATGATCCCCCCCCCCCCCCCGCCCAGCTCTAAGACATATTGCTGTTAAAACCAACTTTTGTAAGTAGATGCTGATATAACTTAATGGTTACCTTCTAGGACTGTTACTTATAGACAATTACCGCTATTATTAATTATTGCCACTGAACTGTTACCACCGAGCTCGATAGCTGCAGTCACTTAAGTGCGGGCAGTGTCCAGTATTCGGGAGATAATGGGTTCGAACCCCATTGTCTGCAGCCCTGAAAATGGTTTTCCGTGGGGTTTCTCATTTTCACGCCAGGCAAAGGCTGGGGCTGGACCTTAATTAATGCCACGGCTTCCTTCCTTCCCACTGCCAGCCCTTTTCTGTCCCATCGTAGCCATAAGAGCCATCTGTGTCGGTGCGACGTAAAGGAACTTGTAAAAAACTACAAAAAAAAATGTTACCTATTCAGACTGTTACTTGTAAGAAAATCAACTCTCCCTTAGTGGTTACATATTAAGACTCTTCTCTTAAAATTGTCCATTAATAGTAGAGTTTGATGTCACTGTTTGATTACTTATTGACGCCCCTACTTGTCGGAAAACCAACCAACGTTCGTTATAAGAGGTTGGTATGTCCGGCTCCATGGCTAAATGGTTAGCGTGATGGCCTTTGGTCACAGGGGTCCCGGGTTCGATTCCCAGGAGGATTGGGAATTTTAACCATCATTGGTTAATTTCGCTGGCACGGGGGCTGGGTGTATGTGTTGTCTTCATCATCATTTCATCCTCATCACGACGCGCAGGTCGCCTACCCGAGTCAAATCAAAAGACCTGCACATGACGAGCCAAACTTGTCCTAGGACACTTCCGGCACTAAAAGCCATATGCCATTTCAGAGGTTGGTATTACTGAGTGATCGTATATTACGTGTTACTTGTAAAGAACCAAACCACATTGCGCAACAGCCCCGACGGGCCTTGGCCTACCAAGCGACCGGTGCTCAGCCTGAAGGCCTGAAGATAAGGAGGTGTCATGTGGTCAGCTCGACGAATCATCTCGGCCTTTATTCTTGGCTTTCTAGACCGGGGCCACTATCTCACCGTCAGATAACTCTGAAATTGTAATCACGTAATCTGAGTGGCCCTCGAACCAGCCCTCAAGATCCAGATAAAAGAAAAACCCTGACCTGTCCGGCAGTCGAACTTGGGGCCACCGGGTAAAATGCAGGCACGCTACCCCTACATCGCGGGGCCGGCACTTGTAAAGAACGCCACCATTATATAGTATAGGTGCCGGGCTGAGTAGTTCGGACGGTACAGTGCTGGCCTTCTGAGCCCAACTTAGCAGGTTCGATCCTAGTTCAGACCAGTGACATTTGAAAATGCTCTTATACGTCAGTCTCGTGTCGGTAGATTTATTGATACGAAAACTGTCATAGTGTTAGTGGAACGTAAAATGAAAATGAAAATCCAAAGCCTGTTTCCAGTCATTCGACCGGGTCAGGAATGGAATGAATGAAGCCCCTATCTAGCGGCGAGGATAGGAATTGTGCCGGCTGCCGAAGCCTGTCGCACTTCTCTGGGGCAATGATTAATGACTAACAGATGAAATGAAGAGATATTGGAGAGTGTTGCTGGACTGAAAGACGACAGGGAAAACCGGAGTACCCGGAGAAAAACCTGTCCCGTCTCCGCTTTGTCCAGCACAAATCTCACATGGAGTGACCGGGATTTGAACCACGGGACCCAGCGGTGAGAGGCCGGCGCGCTGCCGCCTGAACCACGGAGACTACCTTGGAACGTAAAATGTATAACATTTGGAATCCCTGCACGGTTACATTTTCGGACTGTTTATTATAAAACCTAAATTTCACTCCATTGTTGTGTAGTGTGGCTCAACTGTTACCTATTTTTTTTTTTTTTGCTAGGGGCTTTATGTCGCACCGACACAGATAGGTCTTATGGCGACGATGGGATAGGGAAGGCCTAGGAGTTGGAAGGAAGCGACCGTGGCCTTAATTAAGGTACAGCTCCAGCATTTGCCTGGTGTGAAAACGGGAAACCACGGAAAACCATCTTCAGGGTTGCCGATAGTCGGATTCGAACCTACTATCTCCCGGATGCAAGCTCACAGCCGCGCGCCTCTACGCACACGGCCAACTCGCCCGGTCAATTGTTACCTATTTGGACTGTTACTTGTAAAAGAGCCTACTGTTGTTTTAAGAGTTCACTGTCACCGAATGGATATCTGGATCTTTGGCTAAATGACCAACATAGTAGTCTTCGGTTCAGAGGGCTCCGGGTTCGATTCCCGGCCGGGATGGGGATTTTAGCTCAACTCACACACCACACCTATATATTAATACGCAGTTCCCATACACGGTGGAAGCCACCCACCCACACTCGTCGAAGGGTCTGCCTTAGAAGAGCTGAGTGATGCTGGCAATAGCCACACGTAATAATAATAATAATAATAATAATAATAATAATAATAATAATAATAATAATAATAATAATTGTTACGGAGTTATCCGTGGTAGTTAGAGGGGAAAGAAGGTGCGGGCGGGAATAGGTCTCAACTTACGAAATTAAAGTTAATTTAAAACATTAACAAAGGTTATATTTTCTTTTCAAAAATCAACAAATGACAACAAGTAACAAAGATGTAACAGGTACCAAGTAGCAAGTTAACAATTTAAGAATTTACAGAGCCCCAAGATTAATTTATGAGCTCTCAGCTCACCACCACAATAGCTACAGGGCAGAAAACCCCTAAGTACAAGGAGCACTTGCTCCTAATTACAATTTTAAGATGAAAAGAGCAGACCCGCTCTCGATTTTACCAGCCTGTTAAAGGCTACAACAACCTTTATTCCTAATTGCCCTTAAGGCGCAGATACCGTGAAACAGGGGTATCTTGTACCCAACCTACAGGGCCTTCACATGAAGAAAACAAACACTGGGTTAATTAAATGGCCCAAAAAACAAATTGACTGGAGGCGTAGCTTGCACTCCTACATGAAACTTCTTAAAACCTAGGTGGCACTCGGCCACTTATACAGGGGCTAATCCCACACTAGGGAGGTGACTAGTTGGCAAATAAGTTTAAGACTTTAAGAAGGAAGAGAAAAATGGTTACGAAAACATAGTCACCTCAAAATCAAAATGAAGGGGAGTTCGAGAGGGTTAAGCACTCTCTATCCCAACTTGCGGCTAATTTACATGAATGCAGTAAGGTTTACATGAAAAAGGATTCGAACCTTCCCCCGCGGGTTAAAACTGCTGAGCTAGCAAGACATAAAGATGTTAACAGGCCATTACCTTGTAGGTGAACCGCTGCTTGGAGAAAGAGGCGCTGCCCGCCCCCTGGTATATATGTTCACACACTTCGAAAGATGTTACTGAAGTGGCCCCGGGACAGGAAAATTAGCAGTTTATATACCCTCGTGGAACATTCGATACCTTTCATGAATGATAACAACCCGCCCATAATTATTTTTTGGTCGGCTAAGGATTACAAGTCAAAACTGAAGAAGACATCTAGGATTGGTGGAAAATTAATTACAAAAATTACTCATTGGTCAAATTCAAAACTGGCGGAAAGAGAAGGGTTATACTGCCAACCCAAAAAAATGAATGAAAGAAATTTAACAACGAACAAACTTATGAATACCAAATTTCTTCAAAAAAAAAAAAAAAAAAAAGTTCCTCCACTTCGCACTAGGGTGCACAATTGTAGTTCTTAAGTAGTGCCATCTAGAAGAGAATGCTCACACTTCTTACTACAGAGCAAACAAATACAAATCGAAACATACATCGTTCAGAACACTTCAAAATTTACAGTAGAGACATCTTCCGAGAAACTTTTGATTCAATACAGATTGTTAAAGTTCAGGCTTCCTCCTGTAGAGGGATTTCAACTAGCGCAATATTTGAATTCGCGGCGTGGAGGTGTACCGCCCGGTACAATAATAATAATAATAATAATAATAATAATAATAATAATAATAATAATAATAATAATATGTAGAATAATTATAACTCAGTGACATCGTCACCAGATTATCACTAATGCGGCCACGGTTTGAAACCCGGTTAATGTATGTGGTTGAGTCTCCACGTAAATTAGAGATCCCGTGCTGCGATCACGACGATATCATAGGGACATAAAATTACAATCTTACTCTTTGCTTATAAATATCACGTGTTTCGGGTTTCTTCAAATTATTTCTATCTGGAAAGGGCTTAAAGGCACGGAATTTTACCCAGAAGAACCCTTCTTTAAGATGCTTTTGAAACCTATTGACGCAAGTTTCTCTTAAATGCGTGTACTAACCGATTGCACCTCAATTCGAACCCATAAGTGTGATCATAGAATGGCCACAATCTAGATTATATCGTATTTTAAACCTAGAGATTTCGCCGATGGTGTATTTTAACCACAAATATTCTTTCTTCTGGTTCAACGACTGTGAATTGAACAACATCCTGACAAACATTAACACTCCGCACCCATATTTCACGCACTGAGACTGCTTTATGTGTGTGTGTCAAACCGTTAAGATCTGCATTAGAATAAGAACACCATTAGCATAGTAATGGTGTGAGGAGCACAGAACATGACCGCAGCGTAAGTGTGTGCATGCGTTGGTGTTAGGCCATCAACTTGTAATGTTTAAGGAAACGTTTGTCGTGAAATTGATATTCCAAAGTCCTCTTCACATGATACTTGTAATTTCGAATGTAGAGTACAACACAGTACTAGCAAAATAATTCGTATATATTTAATTAAGGGAAGAGCATTCGGTCCTAAACAATTGCTACGAAGATTCATTTCACTTTATACCCGACTCTTTAGAGAAATGAGATGAGGATTGGATACACATGTCTGTCGTTTCGTTCTAGTGCTTGGTCTCTCCGTAAAAATCCATGTGTTCCTAAAAATGTTTATACCAGACTTCCTTCAGTAATTTCAAAAGTATAAAAGACAGCGAAAGTGTAATACTTAACCTGAAAAGAGGAAGGTTCACAGAGTCTACCCATCCAGCTTTCAGAGTCAGATATCGCAATAGTGAGCGGCTTGCGCATCCACCATTTTGTAATGAAATCGGAGCTCGGAGTGTGGGGTAAAATGAGTATAAGTGCGTACTGTGACTTATCAATCGTCACTGATCTTAGGGCTGCAACCCAGGTGACAGATTCCATATACATCTTTTACCTACTATTTTCTTAATTGATTTCAAAGAAGTTGGAAATTTATCGAACATTTATCATAATACACTGACTGACAGAGCAAATGCAACACCAAGGAGGAGTGGTTCGAAAGGGATGAAAGTTGGGGGAAAAACAGAGACGGCACGGACGAATAATTGATGTTTATTTCAAACCGATATGCAGGTTACACAATGCGCACGGCATCGACTCAGTAGGATGTAGGACCACCGCGAGCGGCGATGCACGCAGAAACACGTCGAGGTACAGAGTCAATAAGAGTGCCGATGGTGTCCTGAGGGATGGTTCTCCATTCTCTGTCAACCATTTGCCACAGTTGGTCGTCCGTACGAGGCTGGGGCAGAGTTTGCAAACAGCGTCCAATGAGATCCCACACGTGTTCGATTGGTGAGAGATCCGGAGAGTACGCTGGCCACGGAAGCATCTGTACACCTCATAGAGCCTGTTGGGAGATGCGAGCAGTGTGTGGGCGGGCATTATCCTGCTGAAAGAGAGCATTGGGCAGCCCCTGAAGGTACGGGAGTGCCACCGGCCGCAGCACATGCTGCACGTAGCGGTGGGCATTTAACGTGCCTTGAATACGCACTAGAGGTGACGTGGAATCATACGCAATAGCGCCCCAAACCACAAACCATGATGCCGCGTTGTCTAGCGGTAGGGCGCTCCACAGTTACTGCCGGATTTGACCTTTCTCCACGCCGACGCCACACCCGTCTGCGGTGACTATCACTGACAGAACAGAAGCGTGACTCATCGGAGAACACGACGTTCCGCCATTCCCTCATCCAAGTCGCTCTAGCCCGGCACCATGCCAGGCGTGCACGTCTATGCTGTGGAGTCAATGGTAGTCTTCTGAGCGGGCGCCGGGAGTGCAGGCCTCCTTCAACCAATCGACGGGAAATTGTTCTGGTCGATATTGGAACAGCCAGGGTGTCTTGCACATGCTGAAGAATGGCGGTTGACGTGGCGTGCGGGGCTGCCACCGCTTGGCGGCGGATGCGCCGATCCTCGCGTGTTGACGTCACTCGGGCTGCGCCTGGACCCCTCGCACGTGCCACATGTCCCTGCGCCAACCATCTTCGCCACAGGCGCTGCACCGTGGACACATCCCTATGGGTATCGGCTGCGATTTGACGAAGCGACCAACCTGCCCTTCTCAGCCCGATCACCATACCCCTCGTAAAGTCGTCTGTCTGCTGGAAATGCTTCCGTTGACGGCGGCCTGGCATTCTTAGCTATACACGTGTCCTGTGGCACACGACAACACGTTCTACAATGACTGTCGGCTGAGAAATCACGGTACGAAGTGGGCCATTCGCCAACGCCGTGTCCCATTTATCGTTCGCTACGTGCGCAGCACAGCGGTGCATTTCACATCATGAGCATACCTCAGTGACGTCAGTCTACCCTGAAATTGGCATAAAGTTCTGACCACTCCTTCTTGGTGTTGCATTTGCTCTGTCAGTCAGTGTAAATTATTCCAATCTCTAATTCATCTTCTTACAAATAAACATTTGTCCCGATTTGTCCTCTCGAATTCCAACATTATCTTCATATTATATGTCCTGTCTTTAAAAGCTCCACACAAACTTATTCGTCTGCTAATGTTATTCCACGTCATCTCTCCACTGACGGCTCGAAACAGACCACTTAGTCGAGCAGCTCGTCTCTTACTCCCTAGTCTTCCCAGCCCAAACTTTGCAATATTTTCGTAACACGAATCTTTTGTCGGAAATCACTTGCTTTTTGGGGATCTTTTTCAGTTGAAGCAAAGACAATACCTGCGCAAGGTGTATGGATATCCGCTATAAACTGACTTGACTAGGTACTTGAAAAATAGGAAATAACTGTAAATTTCGTGAAAATTTATGAAATATATCAGTATCTTAATTTAAGAAAGGTCCAAGACTATCGCAAATGAAAAGGAATGAATCAAAGAGATTCGAACAGACTCAGGGTATCCGAAAGTGCGCTCAAGATAGCCTATATGCGTAGTATGTAAAGTCTAAAAAAAAGAATAAAAAATAAAAAAGATTGAATGGTATTATATATTCCGCATATTTAATATTTTCTTAATCTGCTTACCCTCCAGGGTTGGCTTTTCTCTCGGACTCAGCGAGGGATCCCACCTCTATCGCCTCAAGGGCAGTGTCCTGGAACTTCAGACTCTGGGTCGGGGATACAACTGGGGAGAATGACCAGTACCTCGCCCAGGCGGCCTCACTTGCAATGCTGAACAGGGGCCTTGGTGGGGGATGGAAAGATCGGAAAGGATAGGCAACGAAGAGGGAAGGAAGCGGCCGTGGCCTTAAGTACCATCCCGGCATTTTCCTGGAGGAGAAGTGGGAAACCACGGAAAACCACTTCCAAGATGGCTGAGGTAGGAATCGAACCCACCTCTACTCAGTTGATCTCCCGAGACTGAGTGGACCCCGTTCCAGCCCGCGTACCACTTTTTAAATTTCTTGGCAGAGCCGGGAATCGAACCCGGGCCTATAGGTTCCATTGTTTCTGCTGGGAGGAACTTACCGTATGAAACCATGCGCTCATTCCTATTTTTAGAGCGACTGTACAATTATAATTATTATAAAATATCAAAGCCATTTCTTAACAGTGCTGATGTAGTTATTTTATCGTATCAGCACACACTTTATTAAAACATAACCGGTTTTCGGACACTAAGGTCCATCATCAGTGTTAAAATTTAAATTTAATTTTACACAAGTGTGTCGTCAAAATTGGTTAAAATGAGTTGACATCAACTGTAAAAATAAGGAAAAGAAAAAAAAAAGTGTAAAAGTATGCAAATAATACATATAAATTTACCATGTTGTAAAAGGTATGGACATACAATAGGAAGGGCTGGCTTTTCCTCGTGCTCTGGCTGTTGGTCGAGTACTGACAAACGTTCTTAAAGCTGAACCAATCAAAGATCTTCTGTTTTTCTCAATAAATCGTGATAAAATTGTCCACTAGCAGCAAAAGGCAAACAATCCCAGTGCCTCAAGCTTATCATAGGTATATTTTGCCTACTTGGGTTTGTTATTTTTTTACAGTGGAGATGAATACTTCTTAGAAGAATTTAGTCAAGTTTCTGTGACTTTTAAGGTATGAATCAGATGTCATTGTTATTTCTAATCTTCTATATATATATAAAAATGAATGTTTGTATGCCTCGAATGGACTCAAAAACTACTGGAGCGATCTGGCTGAAAATTTCACAATTTGTTCTTATTACTCCTGGGAGCATTTAGGATGTGATTTGAACGAAATATGATGGGTAGTTCGGCATAGGGGGTGAGAAGATTTAAAAAAAAGTAAGGAAATAGTGGAAGGTAAGTAAACCGCATGACAAGTCTGATCGGTGGGTTGCCTAACAAGCAGTATGTCAAGATTATGATGTGTTTCTTAAATCATCATGATCATCATGATCATCATCATCATCATCATCATCATCATCATCATCAACAACATCTTCTTATTCTTCTTTATACGATATATAAAAATGAAAAGTTCAAGTTCGGTCCCCATGGCATAGGGGGTGAGAAGGTGTGATGAAAGAAAATGTCGAAAATGACAGAGATTACGGGTGAACGTGTGTGTATGTTTCAGCATAGCTCTCAACCAAACTAGATACACATATATCTTAATATGTGGAAAAATTACTGTAGGGGAAAGAAACCTCTAGCACCCCTAAATAAATGGGTGAAATGTAAAAATACGAAAAATGAACAATTTTAGTGGCGAATTCATAGTCTTTGGTGTAGCTGAGATGAACTGTGACACTCTAGATGCCGCTTTAGCCAAAGTCCATTCCCAAATGGAATTGGGGGTAAAAGGAGTGTCCAAAATGACAGAGATCATGGATGTACGTGTACAGGTTCCAGCATAGCTCTCAACCAAACATGATCCTCATATGACTTAACTGCTTGGGAAAGAAAACTGTGGGGTAAGACACCCCTACGGGCGGGGGTGGAAAGGGGGTGAAATATTAAAACAATAGAAAACGACTAATATTAAAAGTGAAAATGATGTATTGTATGTTAATAAATACAGTTTTTCTTTTGTATTTGGTTAAACGGTTTAGAAACGTCTAACGCGGTTGAATTAATAAACGCGGGCGAAGCTAGTAGAGTTATAAATAGCGCGACTGATCCTTGATTAAGCACGAAACAAACATTCGTAATGCCTCAAGTGAAGGTCAAGTAATAATAATAATAATAATAATAATAATAATAATAATAATAATAATAGTAATAATAATAATCGTAAGGCCTCAGCTACCGTGTGCAGACATTTCAAGTTGACGCCATCTGGCTGTCTGCTCGTCAATTTCGACGTTCCGTTTTACTCTAGGCCTCCACTAGATGGCAGACCGAGTAAACCGAAACTCTCTTGGGCGTCTATGGCTGAGATTTAATTAATTTTGTCGGGTAAACACCAAATGTGTCACCAGAAATCTTTTACATGCCGATATCGTACGACATGGAGTGTCGAATGGACTTTTTTCCGCCCTTCAAAAATCCGACTACCTCTGCCGGGTTTCAACCCGCTATCTTGAGATCCGGAGGCCGACACTCTACCACTGATCCACAGAGGCGGCTGAAGTTCAAGTAAGGAACGTGAAACCTTGACCCGCAGGCTGCATGTGGGGCATCCACTTGTGTTAAGCGATCGGTGTTTTCGATTACACTGGCTTCTGATCGAAGCGGTAGCAGTTCCAACTTCGACTTATGCATGTGATATTTTTGAATTGAAAATTCACATTATTATTATTATTATTATTATTATTATTATTATTATTATTATTATTATTATTATTATTATTATTATTATTATTTACCACAAATCATGCAGATTACATGGATGGTCTAGTGAAAAAGGGCAAGCCCCATGTACATTAGTTGCTTCACAGACATCTCTGTGGTTCGCAGACTATGGCTGAACATGATACCAAGCGTAATGTACAAGCTTGCTTAATTTTTAATTTAAGCTTTGTTTCTGTCACTTAGGAAGCTGTTTCTGATGTCTTCGTTTTTATGAAGTGTACCGGTTGGTACACCTACACGCCGCACATTTGAATTTTCCGCCTTAAAGTACTCCTCTACAGCTGAAACTCTGAACTTTGAAATTGAGTTAATTCAACCGTTTATCTGAAGATGTCACCGTGTTAATTTCGAACTGTTTTTGTTTTCTAATGATCAAGAAGTGTGGACATTCTCTCACAGATGTCTCTACCAAAAACTATGATCATGCACCCTGGTGCGAAGTGATGGAATTTTTCTTGAAGATATTTTATACTCATAAGTTTTCCTATAACTAAATTTCGTTCTTTCATTTGTAGGTTGGCAATGTAAATCTTTTCTTTCCGCCAGTTTTGAAATTAGCCAATCGTAAATTTCTGTAATTAATTTTCAGCCAATGGCGTCTTTCTTTACCAATCTAGACGTGTAACTGTAAGCTACCCAATAAACGACTGTGGGTGTGTCTTAATCATTCATGAAAGGTCTCGAATCTTCCCCGAGAGTATAAAAACTGCTGATTTTCTTGGCTCTCCGCCACTCGTACAACATCTAGCTTAGTGTATGGAAGAATAGCAGGAGGCGGGAAGCGCCTCTTTCATCAGTCAGCAGCCCTTCAAAAAGGTAATGGCCGTTTAACATCTGTATTTTCTTGCTAGCTCAGCAGTTTAATCCTCGGGGAAGGTCCGAAACAGTTTTGATGTAACCTATTCCATTTCGATGTAAAATTTTCATGTTACTTTAACTGTAAATCGGGGATAGAGAGTGCTTTACCCTCTCGAGCTCCCCTGCATTTTGATCTGAGGTGACTACGTTTTCATAACCGATTTTCTTCTCTTTCTTAATGTATTAAAATTTTCTTATACGAGTCACCTCCGTAGTGTGGGAATAGCCCCTGTTGAATCGGCCTAGCGCCACTTAGGTTTTAACAACCTTTCATGTAGGAGTGCAAGTACTCGCCTCCATTCAGCTTTGTATTTTGGGCCATTAACTTAGCCCGTTTTAGTTTTCCTTCCTGCGAAGGCCCAGTAGATTGGGTACGAGATACCCCCGTTCCATTATAAGTTGTGCCTTGATGGCAGTTAAGTGTAATAGTCTGTTATTGCCTTTAATAGGCTTGGAAGATTGAGAGCGGTCATCTCTTTATGATGTTTTGAAAGGTGCCTCTAGGAGGCTTGACATTACTAGGTGGGAGCAAGTGCTCCATGTAATGAGGGGTTTTCTGCCCTTTGGTAATTTGTGGTTGTGAGCTGAGAGCTCAGAGATTGTAAAATGTGGGGCATGAAGCCCAGATCATTAATTTGTCTCTAAATCCTTGCTTTTCTGGTCTTGTACCTTATTATTGGATAGCTGTTGACTTGTTGTACTCGTTATGTTTTCAAATTCTGTGTACACATTTGTTAAATTTTGCTGTCTATTGAAAATATAACCTTTATTTAAATTTTTAATTCATCTTTCGGACTTGTAGTTAGACCCATTCCAGCCCGCACCTTCTTTCACATCTGCTGTTCCACAGATACCTCGGAACATGACGTAAAAGTATTTTGGTCCGGCGTACCATAGGAGCCTCTTGGATGGGCAATTCTGAGTAGCCTTTCCAGGCCAAAACATGTCCCATGCGACACAGACTATAGTAATAATTGTATCAATATTGCAGTTTATTGGTTGATTATCTGACTGACTGTATCAGCCTGAAGGCTGGTCAGCTTTACAGACATACCACCATACGTTGTTATTGCAAGTTACCAAATGCCAACGTAGTCCATAGAGACATACTAACAAGGGACAGCCACAAAATCGTTATCAACATCACTTACAATTATATTGAATGACGGTGTTTAGGGTGTACCTAAACATATATGACCTACAATGCGCTGGTATTGAGGTACAGGCGTTGCATATGTCCACCGCTATACTGACGCTTTTCCACCGATGAGAACAAATTTGAGAGAAATGGCATCATAATCTTGTATATCATATACACGTGAGATTGAAAATCCCCATGGTACGGTTGTCGCTAATTATCAACGGCGTTTTCGGCGCAATGTGTGGTGTGGTACCATCCACAATCAGCTGATCGGCGTATAAGGTAGGAGGGCCAAATTCCGTCCCCGCACCTAATTTCGTCCCGCTAGAGATTTCCAGTTTGCACGGTTGGTACCTAATGTTTAGCCGCGCGCACACGCGTCGCCTCATCCCGTTGTCTTATTGTTAGAGTTGGTTATGTGCGTCACGTTTAGTTTCCGTGTTCAAGGAGGATTCATTTTTCATTCTTAGCTGAGTTAGTGCTGCATTCAAATTAAGAGCCTGTTATTCCTAGATTGAGCACTCATATGTGTGTGAAATACTCGACTGCATTTCAGTCGTGTGGTGTAGTTCCTGGCGTGTAATTGCTACAGTGAAGTGGTTGGCGTGACCTAACGTAGCGTCCATTATAATAAATAAGGAGATGTTCGTAATTTCGTCCCCCTTCATTTTATTTATGTATGAAGTTTATTATTATTTCCAGATGGAAAACGCAAACCGTGGGATAAGGAGGCTACGAAAAAGGCTATTAAGGTAGTGAGGGGCAAGATAATGGGTTATAAGCGTGCAAGTAAAGCGTTTAACATCTCACGAGCAACGCTGAAAAACTATGTTAAAAAGGATACCAAGAAAAATGGCCTTCGAGTAATTCATTATAGCGAAAGTGTTTGGTAATGTTAGAAAGGAGAAATATATTAAAATTAGTTGTACTTTTCATAAATTTGATGGGGAACGAAATTACGAACACAATTTTGGTAGTGTAGTTTTTGTAGTGTTTGTGTTTATGTCAAATATTGACTACCTTACGTCTTATGTTTCATTGTAACTTGGCTATAAGTGGGGAATATATTGTATTCAGTAATATTTACACCAATTTCTATCCTTGTCCATAATATTCCTGAATTTCCACAAGTTAAAATTTGCTAAGGGGGAAAAATATAGGCCACCTACCTTACATGCTACCCCGACAACTGAGTGGACCAGCGCATATGATCCCCCTTGAGGGTCACGCTGCTTGTACTACTGGAATATGTGCCCATAGTAGTCGTCCACGCCATGTGGTTCATGCATGATCGGAGCTCCAGCGCACTTCAGTTTATATGTACGCTGAGTTTTGGAAAACACCTTCCTACGACGGTGGATCGGACGTCGAAGTCCAGTGCATTGGCCTGCCCGGTCATCCGACCTTAATCCACTGGGCTTTTTGTAGTCTGCGCTTCTCCAGTTAAGGACATCAACGACCTGAAACGCCGTATCAATAACGCTTTTGCAGCTGTTCGACGAAACCCAGGTATCTTGGAGCTGTTCCGTCAGTCCACACTGGAGCCGCTCATTGTGGACACATCGAGCATGACGTGTGATGTGGCCAATGTACGTCAGTAACATCACACTGTAGGGCAAATATTTATGGATAAATGTTTCTTGTTTTGATTCTAGGAATCCCCTCTCCCGATATTTGTTATTAATGTTTAGATGCACTCTATATAGAGAATCATCGTCTATGATCTTGAATTTCACATAATTTATTCAATCCAATTATGCGGTTTTCTTAGCTTGAGATACAGAAGAACAATCAATACTTGTGAACATTTGAACGCCATGGAGGAGTCATGAGAAAATAGTCTAATTGACTCTACATGTTACTAATACTAATTTATATGAATTTTAACATTTCAGACTAACGCACATGAAAACATAAGTCTTTTTGACATCTCCACTAGCTGCTTTATGTCGTGACATAAACAGAAATGTCTTGTCGTGACACAAACCGAAGAGGCCTTGTATATCTTCCTGATGAATTGCCTGCTTGTATGCGAACCCGCAGCTCACTAATCCTTGTTGCTCGGAGAATTTTACAGGCTAGTTGTCAACCGACAATGTTCCATAAAGTTCAATATGTAACGCATCTGACAAACAGGAAGTCTAAGGAAGAAACTGTACCTGCTGTGCTTCGAAGAAAGCTTGAACATTCCTGACAATATGTGCTCTGGCTTGTCTAGCTGGAATATAGCGTCAGGAGTGCACTGACTTCTTTCTCTTCAACTTACCTGCTGTGCCAGTTCCTGATGAGATTATCCCCAGTATGTGACGGCTATCGTTAAGGATGCCCAATGATGCCCTACGCAATTAATCCTAGCATTCGACCAGTATGACGCTGAACTACTGCATGCTTGCTGGATGATACCATCCACCACGACATCCATCGTAAATGCATATACGGTTATCACTGTAGTCCAATTTAAAGCGAGACTCGTCCAAAAACATGTGTTACCGAGCTCGATAGCTGCAGTCGCTTAAGTGCAGCCGGTATCCAGTATTCGGGAGATAGTAGGTTCGAACTCCACTATCGGCAGCCCTGAAGATGGTTTTCCGTGATTTCCCATTTTCACACCAGGCTGTACCTTAATTATTAAGGCCACGGCCGCTTCCTTCCAACTCCTAGGCCTTTCCTGCCCCATCGTCGCCATAAGACCTATCTGTGTTGGTGCGACGTAAAGCAACTAGCAAAAAACAAACAAACAAACAAACAAACAAACAAACAAACAAACAAACATGTTTCGCCTGTCTGCACGTCACTGTGTATGCTCAGAAGCCCATTGAAGCCTGCGAAATCCGATGATCCTGGTCAAGGGAATCCAAGGCAAAGGAGTGCGTGCAACCTGTCGTTTCCAAAGCAGATATAGTCGAACAGTGGAAACAGCCATTGCCATACTTATTACTGTACTTCCCTGTTATGCTACTATTATCCGCGAAGTCCGGTTCCATAGCTAAATGGTTAGCGTGCTGACCTTTGGTCAAAGGGGTCCCGGGTTCGATTCCTGACAGGGTCAGGAATTTTAACCATAAGTCCTTAATTTCGCTGGCATGGGGGCTGGGTGTGTGTGTGCGTGTGTGTGTCGTTTTCATCATAATTTCATTCGTATCACGACGCGCATGTCGCCTACGGGAGTCAAATCAAAAAGACCTGCATCTAGAGAGCCGAACCTCTCCTCGGACACTCTTGGCATTAAAAGTCATACGCCATTTCATTTTATTATCCGCGAAACGTTTGGTGATACTTCGAATCCCTACTGCTAAATCGGTAGACCTCGGTTATTTTTCGAGATTCGTATTGGCAATATTTGGCACAAAAACGATGAATCGATTATGCATCGCCGTTATTAGACATATGGCGGTATAATTGCAACATATTATGTACTGTTGTTGTTTACACGGCAAAGCCAGAATATAGGTTAGGATTGAACATGAGTGAGGAAAGTATTACGGGAGACACGTCAGCAGCTAACTTACGACTACTGGCCGTCGAGAGGCATTCCATTCAGTATCTGCCGCAGATTTTGGCGGGGTATTGCAGAAAGGTAAGGGAACTGGAAGAGGAATACCGGAGGCACGACGGTGTCATGGAAACAGCCATGGACGAGATTGTAATTAATAGTACTGAGGATAGCAGTGACGATTGTGAAAGGGATATTTCTGAGAATTCATGCTAGGAACAAGATTCGTATCGAAATATGTTTTTCCTTTTGCTATTTGCTTTACGTCGCACCGACACAGATAGGTTTATGGCGACGATGGGACAGGAAAGGACTAGGAGTGGGAAGGAAGCGGCCGTGGCCTTAATTAAGGTACAGCCCCAGCATTTGCCTGGTGTGAAAATGGGAAACCACGGAAAACCATCTTCAGGGTTGCCGACAGTGGGATTCGAACCCACTATCTCCCGCATGTGAGCTCACAGCTGCGCGCCCCTAACCGTGCGCCCAACTCGCCCGGTGAGAAATGTTATATAATGATAATAAAGGTTTAGAAAATTCATATCGATCGATCATACTATCGATTCAATTCAGATGTCATTTCCATTCAGTTGGCAGTATTACCGGAACCGGGGTAGCTACCTCTTTACTCCGCACCCACGTAAAACGAAGTATCACTAAAACTTTCACGGATAATTCTTATGATGAAGCTTGTACGACCGGGTGAGCCGGCCGTACGATTAACGTTGCACAGCCTTGGCCTTGCATTCGGGAGATAGGGGTTCGAATCCCACCGTCGGCATTCCTGAAAATGCTATTCCGTGGTTTACCATTTTAACACCAGGCAAATGCTGGGGCTGTACCTTAATTAAGGCCATCGTCACTACCTTCCCAATCCTAGCCCTTTCCCATAATTCCGTCGCCTCAAACCTTCGATGTTAGTGCGACGTTAAGCGAATAGCGAAGCAAAGAGCAGTCTGTACGATCTGTCACTGCCATGTGGACGAGAAATGAAGTTTTGCCCACGTGCTCCAAGAATAACGACTTACCAGCAAGCCTTTTCGGCAAGATGATTGTGATCATGATGAAGATCATGATGATAATGAAGATGGTGATCGTGGTGATTATTGTTTGAAGAAGAAATACGAATTTTCCATACCCGTTTAAATCTAATCAAAAGAAGAATAGGACGGAATCCGACGCTTCGAAGAGTAAAAATATATTCAAAGGAAATGGAAGGGCGATAAATTGTCAGCAAATGCCCTCCCCCAACCCAGGCCTCACAAAACAAATATAAACTGTGTTGGAAGAGTGGTTGGATATCGTCGTTGCGCCTAGAAAAACTTCTATGCAATAATATTTCAGCTTAGAACTCTGACCAGGGGCTATTCCACGAATGAACTTTCCAACTTTTTAACTTTGCACTTTTCAATTCTTGCAAAGTGCAAAAGTCTTTCTGTTCCACCATGATGTAGATTTTACTTTTCAATTTCTTTGGAAGGTGAAAAGTCTTTGCGAATGAGTGATCCGATCAAGTCTATTCCATGGGCAAACTGTATAATACACGATGATTTTAATGCTTTATTTTTCGCAACGAGCTTGACAGTCTAATTGTGGTACCAGTAGTTTTAAAGTTTGATCCTGGGAAAGAAAGATGGTTACAAGAAGTAGGCTGTACTAGAATTTGTCAAGGAGAAAGGGGACATCCTTTTTGGTAACTTTAAAAAATAACCTCTCAAATGATGACAACCATCAATCTTAACGAGAGTACCGTCAAAACATCCACATATAGAAGGAAATTAATTCGTTCATTCATTAGAAATTCCGTCGCTATATTATGTGGATTATCAGGCCAACGTACTATGTTAGGAAATATTATATTTACTATAGCAACTACGACTTCGGTAACAGTTCTGAAAATAATTGATTTTGATGTCCCATGCATTGCTGCTACATCGTGCAGCTGGGCACCATTTCCTAACCAAAGTAAACCAAACCAAACCAAACCAAACCCCGTGGCACTACAGCCCTTGAAGGGCCTTGGCCTACCAAGCGACCGCTGCTCAGCCCGAAGACGTGCAGATTACGAGGTGTCGTGTGGTCAGCACGACGGATCCTCTCGGCCGTTATTCTTGGCTTTCTAGACCGGGGCCGCTATCTCACCGTCAGATAGCTCCTCAATTCTAATCACGTAGGCTGAGTGGACCTCGAACCAGCCCACAGGTCCAGGTAAAAATCCCTTACCTGGCCGGGAATCGAACCCGGGGCTTCCGGGTGAGAGGCAGGCACGCTACCCCTACACCACGGAGTAACCAAAGTAAGCATATACGAATTTGTTTTGGTTTTATTTTCCGAAAAGGGATTGACTTATTTTTTGTAGCAAGTTTCAATAAATGAACGCTCATTTCAAGAATATAGTCAGATCTGTGCTGGGGTAATACGAAAACACTCGTGAAATTCCGTCGAAAGTAGGTTATGAAAATTAATCCTGTCTTTGTACGTTCTCTTGTTGGATTCTTCACCACTGACCTCACTTGATAATAACAAAAGATCTCGTCGAAACATGTTTATATCTTTAAACCAAATTCTGCGCTGAGAAAATATATTTTTTGGTAGTTGCTTTACGTCGCACTGACACAGATAGGTCTTATGGCGACGATCGGACAGGAAAGGCCTAGGAGTTGGAAGGAAGCGGCCGTGGCCTTAATTAAGGTAGAGCCCCAGTATTTGCCTGATGTGAAAATTGGAAAGCACGGAAAACCATCTTCAGGGCTGCTGACAGTGAGATTCGAACCCACTATCTCCCGGTTGCAAGCTCACAGCCGCGTGCCCCTGACCGCACGGCCAACTCGCCCGGTACTGAGAAACTAGTGTACGTACTTGTGAATTAACAGATGAAAAGGGAATTATCTCTTTGGAAGATTTATGGAAAATTTTCACTTCACTCCTTTGCACTTGCATTTCTGTACCAATGTAGAAATATAACAGGCCGGAAAAGTGAAAAGATTCCTAACTTTCCACTTTGCAAGCTAAATCTAAACTGAAAAGTGCAAAGTGAAAAGTTGCAAAGTTCGTTCGTGGAACACGCCCCAGAAAGGTTCTTTCATCTAAAGTTCAATATTGCATGAACTGTATCAATGAATTTTCGTTCTGTGATACATGTGCTGCGGGTCAGTATTTCTTCTCTCAACATTGTCACATAGCGGTATTTCAAGGCGCACCGACGATACGAAATATGAAGGTGAGGAGGCAAAAGTAAGGCTGGGGGTGGGGGTGGGGGGATAATGTCAGACTGCTACAGCCTCTTCTTCGTTATCCTACGTTCTGAAGGTGAGAGTTCTTGGGAGGTTACTTTTTATGCGTCTTTTCCGATGGACAGGTTGCAGTATATTGTGGGTAGATCTCAGTTTTCGTGTCTCTAAAGCCACATTTGTTACGCATCTTCATTAGCGAGCGTCGACGAGCAGACGCATTTAATCGCAAATCAGATCCAGAGACAGTTGATATCTACAAACAACATTCCCTGGATGAGTAGTTCCGTAAGCGCATTGTGATGTGCAACGAAAAAAGGCTTATTTGAGTAATTGTAAGAATGCTTCTCACTCAAGAGTTCACCAGTGTAATTTTTGGAAGGGAAGAATCGATTCCATTTAAAACAACGGGATACTCTGATATCAACAGTCACAAAACTGAAAGACGCCTTCGTTTACGGTAGAATTTCAAAAGTGTTTTTCACCTCAAATTCTTTCCAAATCAGAAACGAAAACCAAACCCCATGGCGCAACAGCCCGGAGGGCCTTGGCCTACCAAGCAACTGCTGCTACAGATTACGAGGTGTAATGTGGTCAGCACGACGAATCCTCTCGGCCGTTATTCTTGGCTTTCTAGATCGGGAACGCCATCTCACCGTCAGTTAGCCCCTCAATTGTAATCACGTAGGCTGAGTGGGCCTCGAACCAGCCCTCAGATCCAGGTAAGAATTCCTGACCTGGCCGGGATTCGAATCCGAGGTCTCCGGGTAAGAGGCAGGCACGCTACCCCTACACCGCGAGGCCGGTTCTTCCCAAATGCTCGTGGAAATTGACGTCGAGTTCTATTGTGAACAACTGGATCGAGTTTATGAAGTTCTGAGATGATACTAATCAAACCAAATTCTATGACGCTACAATCCTGATGGGACTTGGCCTACCAAACGACTGCTGCTAAGCCCGAAGGCCTGCAGATTACGAGTTGACGTGTGGTCAGCGCGACAAATCTCGCTGTCAGATACCTCCTCAATCATTTTCAAATAGGGTGAGTGGATTTCCAATCAGTCTTCATATCTAGGTAAAAGTCCCTGGTCCGGCCTGGAATCGAATCCGAGGCCTCCTAGATGGGGCAGGTTCATTACCCATCCCCCCACTCTACCACATCCCCAGACCGTAGGACGAGCTCTAAAGATATATTTCTGTGCAGTAATCGATAATCAATAGTAAGGGTACAGCACAATGAACAGGATTAAGCCAACAGGAAATCTACGAATTTGATGAAATTATTTCACTACTTCATCCAGCTTAGAGTGCAGAAATTTAGCTTTCTAACTATGGTTTGTTCCTGTCCACGGCACAATCTCGTCGACAAAGGTAGAACACAGCACCTGTACAGAGGTTTACCCTTCAAAACTCAAGGTTAGGTACAGCCAACAAATCTTGATGTTGGTAGAAAGATGAAAGAAATAATCACAAGTGATGCCTGTCTTAATACTAATAGGCCTCTTGCTTTGGTTTTGGTACGTATGCTCAGAAAGTACTACTTAAATGAAATTACTTTTCAGTCAGACGAGGGAAACTGAACTGAGTTAAAAATACTTTGGAATGTTAGTGAGACATGGAATTAATAATATTATTATTAGAAGCACTGACTACCTTTACGGTTTTGGGAACATCGAGGTGCGATACTAATGTCCTACAGGCGCACATTTATGTGTCTGAAAATGTACCGACGGGCAGCAATCTTTCATTCAACCTGGCATTATTATTATTATTATTATTATTATTATTATTATTATTATTATTATTATTATTATTATTATTATTATTAAAACAATTTCTTTCCTTAGTATAGAGCAATCACCGGCCCCGCGGTGTAGCGGTAGCGTGCCTGCCCGGGTTCAATTCCCGGCTAGATCAGGGAGTTTTTACCGGCATCTGAGGGCTGGTTAGAGTTCCACTCAGCCTACGTGTTACAATTGAGGAACTATCTGACGGTGAGATAGAGGTCCCGGTCTAGTAATCCAAGAATAACGGCCGAGAGGACTTTTCGTGCTGGCCAAACGAAACTTCGTAATCTGCAGGCCTTCCGGCTGAGCAGCGGTCGCTTGGTAGGCCATGGCCCTTCGAGGCTGTTACGCCATGGGGTTTGGTTTGGTATAGAGTAACCATGAAAGAAAAAACCCACCTTCTTCCAACGTGCACACTATCGAGCTGTACTCGTATGGTTGCTTTGGGATAGGAAAGGGGTAGGCGTGGGAAGGAAACGGCCATGGCCTTAATTAACGTACAGCCCCAGAATTTGCCTGGTGTGAAAATGCGAAACCACCAGGACTGCCGGCAGTTGGCTTCGTATCCACTATCTCCCGAATGCAAGCTCACAGCTTCGCACCCCTAACCGTACGGCTAACTCGCCCGGTTTGTTACATTTGTCATGGAAATAACTGAAAATCGTTTGTGTCTACGAAGTTATTCCTTAGACAGTTTAAAGCAGTTGTCAAAGTATCTCATGAATAATGGAGAGAGACTCTGTCAGGTGACTAGCTGGCCTGCTCGTTTGCTAGGAAAGAGTACGGTACCTGATCACGTTCATTTTTCTAATCAGATAATGAGTGGGTGGGTCCAGAGGAACGCCAATACGAGTGTTGGAGGTCCGTTAAGGCACGCATTGGGGTCACTGTGCCACGCACCTGCACGCACTATACCGAGCGGTGAAAGTGGACAGTGTGTGATAGGATGTAGGTTACATAAACTGGGGTCCTCATTGATTACAAGCTGTCACATCTGACAGAACCGTAGAGACGTTTATACAAGGTAAGTTACTTAGTTTATCTTTCATTGAAATCCCCTTTACTTGAATAATACGGGATCGCTTGATGTATGTGACTTTGACAAATATTGAAGTATAAACCTTCAGATCGACATAAATATGGTTCACGTAATAATAATAGACATGATATAGGCTTTTTGGGCTTATGCCGTGTCCAGAAAATAAGGTGGAATTCTTTACGTTTCGCAGAGAACCTTTTGGAGAAATATGCAGTTAAGATATTAGAGTGCCACTTTCAGCCGTACTGTTTGACTCTCCTGAGCAGATCCGCTGCCTTCCATATCAGAAAGCACGTCGATTGGTCTTATGAGGACCGGTCGAGTTGTCCGTGCGGTTAGAGGCGCGTGGCTGTGAGCTTGCATCCGGAAGATAGTGGGTTCGAATCCTTCTGTCGGCAGCCCTGAAGATGGTTTTCCGTGGTTTCCCATTTTCACACCAGGCAAATGCTGGGGCTGTACCTTAATTAAGACCACGGCCGCTTCCTTGCAACTCCTAGGCCTTTCCTATCCCATCGTCCCCATAAGACCTATCTGTGTCGGTGCGACGTCAAACCACTAGTAGAGGTCTTATGAGGTGGAAAGAAACCTGTTCCAGCCCACAGCCCAGAATTAAAATAGGCTACTTCGACTACCAAGTGAGTTGAACAAAAGATAAAAAAAATCCCGCGGAGCAACAGCCCCTTAGAGTCTCGTCCTGCTAAGAAGACTGCTGCCCAGTCAGATAGCCTGCTCCCCCTGTGGGTGGGGGCGGTAGAATAACACCCACGGTATCCCCTGCCTGTCGTAAGAGGCGACTAAAAGGGGCCCCAGGGGCTCTGAAATTTGGAGCGTGGGTTGGCGACCACGGGGCCCTTAGCTGAGTCCTGGCATTGCTTCCACTTACTTGTGCCAGGCTCCTCACTTTCATCTACCCTATCCGACCTCTCTTGGTCAACTCTTGTTCTTTTCAGACCCCGACGCTATTAGGTTTGCGAGGGCTAGGGAGTCTTTCATTTTCACGCCCTTCGTGGCCCTTGTCTTCCTTTGGCCGATATCTTCATTTTTCGAAGTGTCGGACCCCTTCCATATTTTCCCTCTGATTAGTGTTATATAGAGGATGGTTGCCTAGTTGTACTTCCTCTTAAAACAATAATCACCATCAACACCACCACTCAGATAGCCTGCAGATACGGGAGTGTAGCGTGATCAGTGTGACAAGATTAGGACGCGTATTCCTTGGCTTTCTCGGATGAGTCCACTGCCTTTCGTACCAGGTGGCCTTATGAGACTAACTGAACCCGTTCCGTCCAGAATTAAAATCTTTGCACCGGCTGCAAATCGAACCTGAGCCTCCAGGTAAAAGGCAGGCATACTATCCCTACATCTCAAGGCTGGCCATATAAACATAACGAAAAGAGAACAAAAGCATTTTGCTTTGAACGCGATGAAAACAAGAATTTAGTGATTCTGAATAACTGTCGAAATTCGTATTGCATTTTTGTAGATACTTTGGAAGTTGAGACAGTATCCCAGGTGTAACTTTTTACCATATACGGTAGGAAAATGTCAGCATCTGTAGCGTAACTACCGTCCTCGGAGGCCCGGGTTCGATTTCCGGTACTGCCAGAAATTTGAGAATGGCAGGAGTGCTGGTATGTGGTTAAAATGGTACGTGCAGCTCACCTTCATTGGGGGGTGTCCCTGAGAAACGCTGCACCATCTCGGGATGAGGACACGAGTTGACTTGACTTTTGATAGAAAAAGCAATCGAGAGCAAGCAGGTAAGAGCAATTAATTCCTCTCTGACCGAATGAGATGGCTGCGTGGTTCGGGTTATGTAGCTGTGAGCTTGGTAGGTTCGAACCCTACTGTCGCCAGTCTTGAATATGACTTGACTATTCTTTGTCTTTATAAGGGAGGATTCATTTTCGTAGCATCAGTGTCACTCCGGATGGCCTTATAACAGGAAATTGAATTCATAGAAAGAGCAATTAAACTTAGACTACCATATGTATAAGTTAACCCGTAGAGCGTGACAAAATAATGTATATAAAAGTCATTAATCAACGACACCGTCCGTGCCTCGCCAGTCGTACATCTATCCTATCCCAGCGTCATCATAAAACCTGTGTGAATCGGTCTGACGTAAAACTAAGAGTTAACTCCTCTTTTATGAATATGAAGAGACAAAAGTAGTAGAATTGCACTCTGTTCGAGAACGGAGAACTTCGGGTGCTAGATGGCCAGACTACTGATAGCGAGGGTTATATGAGGTGCAGTCTGGAGCTAAGCCGTACATAGTTGTGTAGAGGCATAGAGCTCGCTCAAAGTGCACTGAGAATTGATCCGGTGGCGGCGTCCGGCCTGCTATGCTCGTGTCACGCTTCGTGTCGGAAAATGTTCCGGAATGTAAAATAACACTTACGGGACAAAATTTTGGGATCTCAATGTCTTCAAAAACCTTAGAAGTAGTTAGTAGGACGGAACATCAATGACGTTATTTATGATTAAATTTCTTCGGAAGTCGAATTGACCTTCTCCCAATTAGATTTCACCTTGTATTTCTATTCTTTTTATAAATAATTCGCGTTCGAATTTTACGCACCTGGAATGCAAAATGAGTGGTGCGGTAGTTATCACATACTTGCCAGCCTCTGCTTTCTTATGTGCAGGGATAGTGACATAAAATCGAACTGGATTTCTGTTGCATACACCTTGCACACTAAATAAATGAAATAGCTCTGCCATAGCGGCTTTGCGAGATTTTACTGAGTTTTAGCCACATGTACTCTAGAGCTGAAATCTGGTTCGCTTCGTAATGGTACTGCTAGTTCAACGGGACGCCTGGTTCGCTGTGCGCTGTCGGAGGAAAAAAAAAGACATTCCCATCGGAGAGTTATCTACAAATGCTACGGATGTGGTCTACTACAGCACATCGTCTTGCACAATAACAAACAAATACTAACCTTTCCTGTTCACAAACAAGGAACAACAACACGATAAATTACTTACGGGAGAACTTCTTTTAAAGCAGTCGTTATTTGAGGAGTGTCTGTTCTATGGGTGCTGTTTCCACCTTAAGGAAGTTGTGGGAAAAGCGCAAGAAGCATAAAATAAAAGGCACGTGGAATGTACCCATGATCGGGTTTCGTACAAATTTCAATGAATTACATCTTTTCTGGTCTGGATTGTTCATGGCAATCTATAATATTAAACTACCGAGCTCGATAGCTGCAGTCGCTTAAGTGCGGCCAGTATCCAGTATTCGGGAGATAGTAGGTTCGAATCCCACTGTCGGCAGCCCTGAAAATGGTTTTCCGTGGTTTCCCATTTTCACACCAGGCAAATGGTGGGGCTGTACCTTAATTAAGACCACGGCCGCTTCCTTCCCACTCCTAGCCCTTTCCTGTCCCATCGTCGCCGTAAGACCTATCTGTGTTGGTGCGACGCAAAACAACTAGCAAAAAAATATTAAACTACTGTAATGTGTGTGGACGAAATACTGATTTATTTTTGGAAGTGGAAACACCATCTTTTGAACAGAAACTATTCAGTTATAATTTTAATGACTTTCCCCTCGGACTCAGTGAGTGATCCCACCTGTAGTGAGAATGATTGGGAATAAATCTGGAGAGGAGGACCAGTATCTCGCCCAGGTGGCGTTGTGGGGTGAGGAAGTGGCTGTGGCCTACAGAAGAAGTGGGAAACCACTTTGAGGATGGATGAGGTGGGAATCGAACCCTCTTCTACTCAGTTGACCTCCCGGGGCTGAGTGGACCCCATTCCGGTTCTCGTACCACTTTTCAAATTTCGTGGCAGAGCCGGGAATCGAATCCGGGCCTCCGGGAGTGGCAGATAATCACACTAACCACTACACCACAGAGGCGGATAAGCAGTCGTTATAGTAAGATGAAACTCTTGTCCGCTTTCCAGATTCGAACGGGAATCTCGGGCTAAAGACACTAATGTTGGAGGGTTGGGTTAATATGAGTTATTTTGAAAATACCAAAACGCTCCGTTTCAGCCAATGCCAACTGGTTCTTTCGCTATCGCGTGACATCATCAAAATAAGCTGTGATTTTAAAAAACAGAATCAGTTCTCTTGCCTGTGAAACGGTTGGTTCAACGGCTGCTTTCCCACGGTGGAAATGTTCATTGTCGCATAACACCCTGTTGATGCGCGCTGGAGATGCATATTGTATGGTCGTTCTTCAAGCTGAATGTTTTCCACGAAGAGAGTGAACTTGCGGAACATGCCCAGAGCTTCATAGTTTTGGGCAAGGTTGAATGGTTTAGGAGGTAGATGCGCTGTCATTCTGAGCTCGAAGTTGGCGAGTTCGAACCTGGCTCAGTTCGGTGGTATTTGAAGGTGCCCAGATACGTTTAGGGGTTGTAGTAAGGATGAAAAGGAGCGGGCATACAAGTCTCTGGTAAGACCCCAACTAGAGGGCGGTTCCAGTGTATGGGACCCTCACCAGGATTACTTGTTTCAAGAACTGAAAAAAATCCAAAGAAAAGCAGCTCGATTTGTTCTGGGTGATTTCCGACAAAAGAGTAGCGTTACAAAAATGTTGCAAAGTTTGGGCTGGGAAGAATTGGGAGAAAGAAGACGAGTTGCTCGACTAAGTGGTATGTTCCGAGCTGTCAGCAGAGAGATGGCGTGGAATGACATCAGTAGACGAATAAGTTTGAGTGGCGTCTTTAAAAGTAGGACAGATCACAATATAAAGATGAAGTTGGAATTCAGGAGGACAAATTGGGGCAAATATTCATTTATAGGAAGGGAAGTTAGGGATTGGAATACTTTACCAAGGGAGATGTTCAATAAATTTCCAATTTCTTTGCAATCATTTAAGAAAAGGCTAGGAAAACAACAGATAGGGAATCTGCCACCTGAGCGACTGCCCTAAATGAAGATAGTATTGACTGATTGATTGACGTTCGCCTAGTTACTGGCACGTTAAAGAATTCCTGCGAGACAAAATTTCGGCACCTCAACTTCTCTGAAACCTTAAAAACATAGTAGGATATCCCTTAGCGTTATGCACGTGAAACGCTTCTCGCGTTTTATAATTAAAAATAATACAGAAATTGTAATTTTGACATAATTGCATTTTTTATTTGCTCACTTTTTAGCATTTATCGCAATTTTATTGAACAGTGGCGAACGATGTAAGAATGAAGAGATGTATGATATACAATATTGTTTGATTTGTCATGTATTTTTAGGCCAGCACTGCAAACTCAAGTTTGCGACGCTCGCTTAGCCCTCTCATTCGTTGCGCATGTGTATGTAGTTTCGATCCCTTTTTGAGTCTAGTTTCTCACGCATGCGTTTTATATAGACTTTTATTAACTTACTAGTCTTATATTTACCGAGCCAATTGGCCCTGCGGTTAGGGACGCACAGCTGTGAACTTGCATTCGGGAGATAGTAGGCTCGAACCCCATTGTCAGCTGCCCTGAAGATGGTTTTCCGTGGTTTCCTCATTTTTACACCATGCAAATGCTGGGGTTGTACCATAATTAAGGCCACGGCCACTTCCTTCCCCCTCTGATCCCTATGCAATCACATCATCGCCATAAGACCTATCTGTGTCGGTCCGACGTAAAGCAAATTGTAAAAATAAAAGTCTTATATTTGGACATTTTCGTGAAGTGTGCCAAAATTCGTAGATTTTCTGTCACAAAACCTTCAATATTTTCTTTATTTACGATTATTTTTGTGTGTGTGTTTTCTGACACAGTATATCTCCTCAATACAAATCAAATGACAGTTCACTCGTCTCTTCACATCTACACTCCAGGCTACACCGCGCGGTAGATGACTTCCGATTGCTAAAACATACCTTAATTTGGCGACCATGACGTCATGCGCATTAGGCCATAATCACATCTTGACCACACGTCTTTCTACTTTTAAATTATATACTATAGGCCTACAAACCATTCCCGGAAATGTAATACACCTTGATCTATCATATTTTGAATATGAAAAGCGTTTCATCGATTTTGCGCTTGAAATCCCACAAACGCAATTTTAAAGGTTTCACGTCAAAAATTAGTCATTGGGACACAAAGCATACAACATTATTTATCATACTGTCACTCCCTTCCTTCTCTTTCATAATTCTGTGGCTTGGTTCTAAAAGGGCCAGTGTCAAAAAACCTGTTTTTGAGCTACAAGCATTTGAAGTTTTGCTTATAGTTTTCCAATTATTTTTTTCAACAACTAACTTTAAATAACTTTATACTTTCTTTGTAGAAGTCACCTTATTAAACGCTAATTTTTTCTATCGTATTCTTCAAAAACTTCCAGGTCTCTAATCTTTATTGGTAATCTAACATTATTGGCAAGGGCTTATTTAATTAAACGTTAACTGTTCGTTTATTACTTAACAGAGACATTGGCCCTTTTAACACGTTGTAAGCCAGGATAAAACGCGTTTGTATTAGTTAATATCTCAATTTCGATAAAAAAATGACATTGGCCCTTTTAGAACCAAGCCACAGAATTAGCGTGATTCAGGATATTTGGCTATCCCTATTCATGTGTCTGAGGTTCGTTTGGCCTTCAGAACAAGCAAGTGCCAGCAAAGGCGGTCGGTTAAATAGTCAACCATTTCTGTCCTTATTAGTGGGGGGCAAAACTGGCATCTGTCCAAGGCGGCCACGGATCATATCTTGGTCAATGAATGTGGGCTTACTGAACTGAAAATCACGTTCCTTTGGTTAATTTCTCACGGAAAATGGGGAATCCTATGTCAGTGATCAATATATCAACAGACATGCCAGTTTAATGTTTCATACAGCACCAAGGTTACTAAGAGCTGAAACTTTGAATTTGCACTTCACTATGAGCCTTCATAGCCTGTGTGGAAGAGGCTTCGTTGGTTTTATATTATTTATATGTCCGTAAATTAATCCGTTAGCAAATAATTTAAATGTCCTCATAAACAGGTTGAGGAAAATGGGATAGGTCTCTAATGATTCTGTTTATGCTGCCAGACTACCGGCTTAACAAGACACTGCAACGAAGCAAGTCCAATTTTTCTCGAGAATTCTGTGTCTATTGCTTAATAATAATAATAATAATAATAATAATAATAATAATAATAATAATAATAATAATAATAATAATGTTATTATTATACTTCCACTTTCCCCACACTTGTGGGGTCGCGGGTGCGAACTGCCTTGCACATATGGATTTGTGCATGTTTGACGGCCGGATGTCCTTTTTGACGCCAGCCGTATGTAGAGAAATGTAATTACTATAGCGTGTTTCTGTGGTGGTTAATAGTGTGGTGTGTTGTGAGAATATGAACAGGAGAGTGTTAGGAAAAACATGAACACCCGATACCCGAGCCAGAAGAATAAATCAGAGGCGATTAAAATCGCCGACCCGGCCGGGAATCGAATCCGGGACCCTTTGAACTGACGGACTCTAGGCCAAGGGCACTTCCTTCCCAATCCTAGCCCTTTTCTATTCCTACGTCGTCGAAAACCTTCGAGGTGTTAGTGCGACATTGCCACTAGCAAAGAAAACAAAACAAAAAACGCAGTGTTATTTACTTCACGTAGTTTCAATTGTTGCAATTTGAAGACACACCGAAGTGTCAAGAGTTTTATCTCAGATGAGTTTATTAACAAGCTGGAAGCCAACGGGATGCAGTTGTCTTATTCAAACACTCTCAAATGCCATTGATCTCATCCACCGTTGCGCTCGGTAACTTTGAAAAAAAACCAAAGGACTATACTACAGACATCAGATCTCATAAATAAATAAATAAATAAATAAATAAATAAATAAATAAATAAATAAATAAATTGGAGGTTGCAAGTCTTGTAGATGACGCAACCTAGGCGACTTGAGTCTAAATATCGACGACCTGCCCTCCTTACCAAGTTACACTACCACTCTGCGTGTTACGGTGAGAGCTTCTTCTAGAACTATTTGTACGCAGATTAAAATGCCGAGAGTTAGAATTTTTGGATGATCAGACCTCATTAACATTCTTGCATATGCAACATGGAAGGCTATAGGATATAATTGTCCGGCACCTTTGGTGAAGGTAAGCGCAGTGGGCTTCGCTTCAAAGGACTCCCGGTCCGATCCCGGGCGTGTTGGGAATTTTAATCTTACTTCTTCCCCTGACTCTGGAACTGGGCGTTCGTACTGTCCCTAGAATCCCTGAAACTCACCCTTACAGAGGCTGCAGCAGGCTAGCACACGAAATTATTATTATTATTATTATTATTATTATTATTATTATTATTATTTCACTCCTTTTAGAAGTCTCCCGAACTGGTTAGGAGTCGAGGCAACGATCTTTAGTTCTGTCTCTAATCTCTCGGCGTGTGAACAGTGAATAACTGCAATTTATGGCTATTCATTTGAAATTTCACATAACGTCAAGAGCATCATTTTATTATGTAATATTCTCTTCCGCTGTGAGTTATCTCTACTCTGACACGTGTGATTTTATTTATCACTTGGCAACTTTTTAAAGGTTCATGGTAAACACTTGTGAGGTATCAATGGTGAGTGTAGCAACACAAATAATGCACTCTTGATGAGAACTTCGAACTTGGCACTTTCAGTGATCAAAGTAGCATTGAGTACTGCTGTGGTCAAGGGTTCGTTCCTTGTACTCGAGGTTGGAAGGTCGACTTACATACTGATTTTTCATCTAAATTACGAACTGACCTATTTATGTTTTATTTATGTTGGAATATGAGACGATCTACGTCTTTTCTTGAGCTACGAGCTGCATCCAGAAAGTCGTAATGAAGTGTTTGTTCCACAGTAGTTGTTGGTGGCGTTTCTTATGAGTTTGTAGTTGTGTATGCTGGCTTGTATTAAAGGCAGCACTAGGGAGGTAATATATGTATACAATGGATAGCTTAGCCTCCCTTCACATTGAGCAGACCATGACGTTACGAACCGAACCGAACCGAACTTCACCACCATGATGTGCGAAGCTCATCTGAAACCTGGCAGTACTAATGATATTTTAAATTATGTATATCAAATAATTTTAAAATATTGCTTCTGTTCGTAATTATAAACCGGAATGGCCGGGTCGGGATTTTAAGCTTAATTAGTAAACTCCAATAACTCGGGGGCTGTGTGTGTGTGTGTGTGTGTGTGTGTGTGTGTGTGTGTGTGTGCGTGCGTGGCGTATTCAGCATTATAAATCATCCTAGGTAGCGCCCTCATCTTCACAGACATGCAGGTCGTCTAATAGGCCGTCTGCGACAAAAAGACGCATCAGGCCTCTCCGGAGGCCATACGCCCGTATTATTATTATTATTATTATTATTATTATTATTATTATTCATTAGGTATTCAGTAATGATAGGATGCTACTCATATGGTTCATGGTGTTCCGGCTCAGTTAAGAAAGGAATGGCAAACTTCCTCAGTACTCATCCTGCTTAGTACGCCTCATTATAGAAGTCTGATGCATGCATCAGTGACCCCGAGAAGAAATAAAGATATGGTCGCAAACATCCCTTGGTGGATATTTACTGGGATATAGCGCTGGCGGTTACTGCTTACATAGGAAGTAAAACTCGGTATCCATCCTCTTAAACTTAATCAGAAAGGAAATAGAGAGAGTTACGACCCTTCGTAAAATGATGGTATCGTCAAAAGAAAGGGAAAGACCACGCAGGGCGTGAAAATGAACGATTTCCTCGCAACCTAATAACGTCGTGTCCGGAAGAGAGCAAGATTTGACCAACGGACAGAAAAAGTGAAAACGGACAGATGCAAGTAGAAGCAGTACTGAAGTAAGCTATGGGCCCGATGGTCACAAACCTATACCCCAGATTTGAGTTCCTATGGTCCCCATTTTCAGTTTTTAAAATTTAAAATTCTTTTTAGAAGTTGGTTTACTTCGCACGTACATAGATAGGTTTTATGGCGACGATGTAATAGGAAAGGGCTAGGAGTGGGAAGGAAGTGGCCATAGCCTTAATTAAAATACAGCCCCAGCATTTGCCTGGTGTGAAAATGGTAAACCACGGAAAGCCATCCCCCTTTCAGTCGACTCTTACGAAAGGCAAGATATACCTACCGTACATGTATTGTACCGCCTCATCCACAGAGGGGAATATTTACTGGTATAGGAAACTGTTCCACTGCAGTAGCCTAGTGCTGTTGACTGTCGGCAATGAAGCGTCTTGCAAATTGTTAACAGCTTGATAGTGCGATACGTTATCATTACCACCTATCCAAGGACACATCTATCTCAAGAGCAGGTGGATATAAAACGAGATGTAGCCTGACTGCTATCACACTGGACTGGATTCGTAGCAAAGGTAAGCTGTATACAGAGAGAGACGGTGTTTTGTTATATTTTATCGCGGCTTGTTTTCCGCTTTCAAGTTCACTGCCATCCTAAGATCACTTCAGTACTCATTTACTAACTGCAAATACAGATCTCGGCAGTTAGTCGTGCCCTTTCCCATTTTCGCTCCTCTTGCATACTATTTCAGCGTAAGGCATTTGCTATGAAAGGAGGAACTAGCTTAGAAATTTCAGATTGACTGCACTAGATGGAGCGCGAAATAATGCGTTCCCCCTCGAGTTTCAAAAAATGTACTACTAGTTTCAGGAAAGACGGCTGATGTTATAAATTCTACAAAAAATGTAAAACCTTCTAAATATAAAAAAAGCCAAATAATATATTTTATTTGCTTTACGGCGCACCGACACGGATAAGTCTTACGGCGACGATGGTATAGGAAAGAGCTAGGATGGTGGTGGTGGTGGTGGTGATTATTGTTTTAAGAGGAAGTACAACTGGGCAACCATCCTCTATATAACACTAATCAGAAGGAAAATATGGAAGGGGTCCGACACTTCGAAAAATGAAGATATCGGCCAAAGGAAGGCAAGGGCCAAGAAGGGCGTGAAAATGAAAGACTCCCTAGCCCTCACAAACCTAATAGGGTCGGGGTCGGAAAAGAACAAGAGTTGACCAAGAGAGGTCGGATAGGATAGATGAAAGTGAGGAGCCTGGCACAAGTAAGTGGAGGCAATGTCAGGACTCAGCTGAGGGCCCCGTGGTCACCAACCCAGCTCCAAAGTTCAGAGCCCCTGGGGCCCCTTTTAGTCGCCTCTTACGACTGGCAGGGGATACCGTGGGTGTTATTCTTTCGCCCCCACCCGCAGGGGGAGAACGAGATAGGAATGGGAAAGAAGTGGCCGTGGCTTTCATTGAGGTAAAACCCCAGCATTTGCCTGGTGTGAAAATGGGAAAACACGGAAAACCATCTTCAGGACTGCCGAGAGTGGGGTTCGAACTCACTATCTTCCGAATGCAAGATCGCAGTTGCGGGACCCTAACCGCACGGCCAACTTGTTCGGTAACCTGAAATCAGAAAACCATGGCTTGAAAGTTTCAGTAAGAGAGGATTTTCATACTTTTCTGGCAAAAGAAAAATATCTATGGGCAAAAATGATGGGAAATCATCTATTTTTATTTCTTTTCCGAAATTTATCATCTAAATTTAACTAACACAGATTGTTCTCACGCACCATCACAGGGCACACTATAATAATAATACAAAATTATAATTTTTGTTTCTGTTGTAAGTAGCTATTGCAGGCTCTGTGCAGCCTTCGTAAGGCAGACCCACCGCCGAGGGTGGTTGGCATGAGCCATGTATGGGATAATGCGTATTACTGTGGTAGAGGATAATGTCACGTATGGTGTATGGTCATGATGCTGGGTACAGCACAGATACCCAATCCCCGGGCCAAGGAAATAAACCGTTTAAGATAAAAATCCTGACCCAGCCTCGAGTCGAACCCAGGGCCACCTGAACCCAAGGCCACTACTAGGACCATTCAGCCAAGGATCCAGACAACAACAACAACAACAACAACAACAACAACAACAACAACACGATGATGTTGATGATGAGGATGATGATGGTAATGATGATGATCGTTTAAAATGGCCAAATAACGAGGTCATCTGTCCCTGAGTTTGCTATTAAAATCGATTCAATTAGAGTCCGTAGATGGCTAAAATAAAATGAGGTGAGATGGCTATTAAACGTGGCAGTGAGTCTAACAAAGGTAAGATTCCTAATTTCAAATCCATTAGAAGTGTCATCTAGCGGTTTTTTTAAATTTCGTATGGCTATTTCTAGCCGAGTGCAGCCCTTGTAAGGCAGACCCTCCGATGAGGGTGGGCGGCATCTGCCATATGTAGGTAACTGCGTGTTATTGTGGTGGAGGATAGTGTTATGTGTGGTGTGTGAGTTGCAGGGATGTTGGGGACAGCACAAACACCCAGCCCCCGGGCCATTGGAATTAACCAATGAAAGTTAAAATCCCCGACCCGGCCGGGAATCGAACCCGGGACCCTCTGAACCGAAGGCCAGTACGCTGACCATTCAGCCAACGAGTCGGACATCTAGCGGTGATAGGTACACATGTGTCCCATAATCTACTGCAGTGCGGGTGAATATTTTCAGACTCTTATTCAGCATGATCACCGATCTCTACCACTGAGTTTCCTCAGATAAGTGCTTATCTACCAGCCGAGATCTGTATGTAAACAAGAAAATATGTATTTAATACATGTCCCTTATACTTCAGTGTATATTGATTTAAGAAATCGTGCAAATGGGAATGCATCCTGTATTTTCTTCAAAGGGAAGTGGAGGACTGGGAGTTTCTTATAAGGAACTATGTTTACGTAAAGATGAAATAATTAATGGGCTAATAATTAAAAGGGTAAGTATTAAAGTTCGTGACTGTACTCTAGATCCTGCCAACATTAAACGTTATCGCGACTCTACGTTTACAGCGCCTGTATTCATTTGTGCTGGCAAATCGCATTACAGTGGTGCTGGAATAGTTGCCACACACACCACTGAACTGGATTGAATAGTAGCGACACCTGATGTTTCAGTGTTTTCGTAAAGCACTGAATTACCATTCACCACATTTATCACTGGCTGTTGTACCTGTCGCTTTTATATATTTTATATAATCATAATGATAATGCCATATAACACAGATGAGAGTCAATAGAACAACGAACTTCAACAATCAGTAGCCATACCGAAGGCTGCCATATTAATGCACTCAAGTGCGTAAATACAGTTTCGCGCAGTTTTACATAAGTTATTTGTCTATAATTTATTATAAACTGTCTAGAAATGTTTACAGT
Organism: Anabrus simplex; assembly: GCF_040414725.1. Taxonomy (NCBI): domain Eukaryota; kingdom Metazoa; phylum Arthropoda; class Insecta; order Orthoptera; family Tettigoniidae; genus Anabrus; species Anabrus simplex. Next base: position 299,135,811 of record NC_090268.1, on the reverse strand, counting down.
AATTGTACTTATAACACTAAGTAAGCAGGCATGGCTATTTTACTAGATAAGAATAGTTGTAATGTAAAAAATAAAAAAATATGAACGAAGTCATCACTATTTGGAATTCTTATCTTCCGATGCTATCAAACTCATTACATTGAAAGCTGTGAATATTTTACAGAAAGAATGTAAAAAATATAGACTGTAACGTTTTATTGAACTTACAAGAACTTACCCATTTTGTATGTGAAGCGTATTTTACTAAACCTGTATAGCACAATAGTGCCTTTGTACCTTTTCTGTAGCCAGGCTAATAGCTATTGTTCGCTTTTACTTTGTTATAAAGAGAGATTATTAAATTCTCAACACAGACTATAGAATACAATACAAACAAAACATATTTAAAAAAGTGAAGATGAGTAATTAGAGTGTCTGGTTTTACTTTTACACGACTGACTGTTTACATCGTGATCATAGCCACAGGACCTACAGTTTTATGTGGAATCGGAACCATGTGCGCGTTACTTATTGAAAAATTCGGACATATATTGGACTTATTCGAACCGTGGTCCCCTTAATCGCAAGATTCTGGCTCGGGTATCCCACACTTACTTACATAAATACACTGACTGACAGAGCAAATGCAACACCAAGAAGGAGTGGTCAGAACTTTATGCCAGTTGCAGGGTAGACTGACGTCACTGAGGTATGCTCATGATGTGAAATGCGCCACTGTGCTGCGCACGTAGCGAACGATAAATGGGACACGGCGTTGGCGAATGGCCCACTTCGTACCGTGATTTCTCAGCCGACAGTCATTGTAGAACGTGTTGTCGTGTGCCACAGGACACGTGTATAGCTAAGAATGCCAGGCCGCCGTCAACGGAGGCATTTCCAGCAGACAGACGACTTTACGAGGGGTATGGTGATCGGGCTGAGAAGGGCAGGTTGGTCGCTTCGTCAAATCGCAGCCGATACCCATAGGGATGTGTCCACGGTGCAGCGCCTGTGGCGAAGATGGTTGGCGCAGGGACATGTGGCACGTGCGAGGGGTCCAGGCGCAGCCCAAGTGACGTCAGCACGCGAGGATCGGCGCATCCGCCGCCAAGCGGTGGCAGCCCCGCACGCCACGTCAACCGCCATTCTTCAGCATGTGCAAGACACTCTGGCTGTTCCAATATCGACCAGAACAATTTCCCGTCGATTGGTTGAAGGAGGCCTGCACTCCCGGCGTCCGCTCAGAAGACTACCATTGACTCCACAGCATAGACGTGCACGCCTGGCATGGTGCCGGGCTAGAGCGACTTGGATGAGGGAATGGCGGAACGTCGTGTTCTCCGATGAGTCACGCTTCTGTTCTGTCAGTGATAGTCACCGCAGACGAGTGTGGCGTCGGCGTGGAGAAAGGTCAAATCCGGCAGTAACTGTGGAGCGCCCTACCGCTAGACAACGCGGCATCATGGTTTGGGGCGCTATTGCGTATGATTCCACGTCACCTCTAGTGCGTATTCAAGGCACGTTAAATGCCCACCGCTACGTGCAGCATGTGCTGCGGCCGTGGGCACTCCCGTACCTTCAGGGGCTGCCCAATGCTCTGTTTCAGCAGGATAATGCCCGCCCACACACTGCTCGCATCTCCCAACAGGCTCTACGAGGTGTACAGATGCTTCCGTGGCCAACGTACTCTCCGGATCTCTCACCAATCGAACACGTGTGGGATCTCATTGGACGCCGTTTGCAAACTCTGCCCCAGCCTCGTACGGACGACCAACTGTGGCAAATGGTTGACAGAGAATGGAGAACCATCCCTCAGGACACCATCCGCACTCTTATTGACTCTGTACCTCGACGTGTTTCTGCGTGCATCGCCGCTCGCGGTGATCCTACATCCTACTGTGTCGATGCCGTGCGCATTGTGTAACCTGCATATCGGTTTGAAATAAACATCAATTATTCGTCTGTGCCGTCTCTGTTTTTTCCCCAACTTTCATCTCTTTCGAACCACTCCTTCTGGGTGTTGCATTTGCTCTGTCAGTCAGTGTATATACATACTGTACATGCATATTCACTATACACTACCGGACGAGTTAGCCGTGCGGTTAGGAGGGCGGGGCTATGAGCTTGCATCCGGGAGATAGTGGGTTCGAATCCCACTGTCGGTAGCCCTGAAGATGGTTTTTCGTGGTTTCCCATTTTCACACCAGGCAAATGATGGGGCTGCATCTTAATTAATGCCACGGCCGCTTCCATCAAACTCCCAGGCCTTCCCCATCCCCCGTCGCCAGAAGACCTATCTGTGTCGGTGCGACGTAAAGCCACTAGCAAAAAGAAAGCATGATAGGCTGTTACACCTATCAACGTTCAGTCTGAAAGCCTTTGTGAATGAACTAAGCGTCTCACAATCTCATATACTTGCAGCTAGCTCTGTGCCTCCGGTAAGTTCCACAACTCTTGCAATTAAATAATTGAAAACAGGGCCTACTCATCGTTACCTTGGTCTCTTATGTTTCACTTTACCTCCATGGCCGAGTGCATTGCTCCTCATTGTTCATATTACCCATACGTACAGCTCCACACATAGGGTTCATTCCTTAGTACTCATATTCTCATTGAGAGCACCCTTCTGTATTTACGAGCATTCATTCTTGCTATTTTGATTGTTATTACTTATATCTTATGAATATGGTCTCCCTAGTCCACCCAGATTTCACTCCTATACAACAGAGACGCTCTGAAAACTGAGTGGTATGAAGGCAATTTTATCAGAGGGCTTGCTTGATTTTTACTGAATACCGCTGATCGCAGTTGCACTACCTTTGCTACTACATGTTTTGTCCCAACACTTTCCTCTTCAAATTCAGATAACACACCACAATACCAACCACCACAGAAACACGCAGTAGTGATTGCATCCTACCACATAGAGTTGGCGTCAGGGAGGGCATCCGGGCGTAAAACACGACCAAAACCACATGTTCTACACAGTTCGAGCCCGCGACCTACCGGGGGCACAGAGCTAGTTGCGGGTTTCCTATTTTCTTTGCTATTACTTATATCTTATGAATAAGGTTTCCCGAGTCCACCCGCTAATAAGCAATCTCCAAGTAGTGCGTATATTTTGAATTATATTGAATGTTTCTTAACTCTTTCTTGCTGCTCGTTCACTGACATGCTAACAAGGGCAGCTTACAGTGTGACTAACACCACAGCTGTCGACCTTTCGCAAGTTAATCTACATAAATAGAATATCATTATTGATTAATATTTCTCTCAAATGGGCTTTATTTTTCCGGATTTTGATGTTTTAATTTTCTGACGTGCACTTACGTAGTGCACTGTTATCACCATTATTTGTCTTCTTCGGAGGCCTGGGTTCGATTCCAGGTATAACAGTAGATTTGAAATTGACACGAGAGCTAAGACGTTGTTAAAAATGTTCATGCAGCCCATCTCTACTAGGGGTGTGCGTGAAAAGAGCTGCACTACCTCGACGAATGTGAAGACAGGAGTTTATTTTACTAATTTTCAAACACCTGATATAAGTCTTCATGTAAGGTCTACAAAAATATGTGAAATGGACAGCAAGTGGTTGACGGGTTGACAAGTGAGGCTGTAAGTTTCAGAAAGAGGAGAAGTCCTCTAGTTTTAATTACTGTGTTGATGAGATGACAGTAATCATGCGGATCAATATAAGTAGCTAGGTGTTAATATAAAGAAAGATCTTCATTAGCGTAATCACATAAACGGGATTGTAAATAGGGCGTTACATATCTCTTCATATGGTTACGAGGGAATTCAGGGTTATATAAAGAATGTAAATGAGATGGCTTATAAGTCACTGGTAAGACCCCAATTCTTCTTCCGCTTCTTACGCATCTGTGGGGTCGCGGCCTCGAACTGTGTAGCACATGTATATTTCATCGTGTTTTACGCCCGGATGCCCTTCCTGGCGCCAACCCTATGTGGTGGGATGTAATCACTAGTGCGTGTTTCTGCGGTGGTTGGTATTGCGGTATGTTGTCTGAATTTGAAGAGGAGAGTGTTGGGACAAACACAAACATCCAGTCCCCAAGCTAGAAGAATGAATCAGACATGATTAAAATTATCGACCCGGTCGGGAATCGAACCCGGGAGCCTGTGAACCGAAGGTTTCAATGCTGACCATCCATCCGAGGAGTCGACACTGGTAAGCCCCCAAGTAGTCACTACTATTAAGTCTTCGTTCTGTCCCTGAAGGGGGCGGTGGGCCTCCCAGTTCAAGGAGATTTGATACGGTGAACGAGACGTTCGAAGAAGATGAGGGAGTTGGCGGCCGTGGCCTATACTAGGAACTCTCCCGGCATTCGCCTTAGTGCAGGAAATTTGAAAACCACGGCAAACCATTCTCAGGACAGCCGACGATGGGGAGAATCCTCTCACCTTCTCCCGAATGCGGGGGCGTAGACCCACGGTAGAGTGCTCCTCTGCTCGTTTGGTCGGCCGGAATGCAGAGCTGCCGGGCCACGGAAAAGACAAGGACACTTACAGGCTGAAAGCTACTCTGTACCCGCCGACGCCCCAGTTAAAGTATAGTTCTAGTGTATAGGATCCTCACCACGATGACTTGATACGAGAACAACCGGAGGAAAGCAGCACGAGTTGTTCCGGGTGACTTCCGAGAAAAGAGTAGTGCTACGAACATGTTGAAAACCTTTGGGCTGAGAAGACTTGGGAGTAAAGAGACGAGTTGCTCGACTAAGCGGAATGTTTCGAGCTGTCAGTAGAGAGACGACTTGGAATTACATTCTTTGACGAATACGCTTCAGTGGGGATTTTAAGAGTAGAAAAGATGATTAAATGAAGATAGCGTTGAAATTCAAGAGACCGAGCGAGTTGCCCGTGCGGTTAGGGGCGTGCGACAGTGAGCTTGGATCCGGGAGATAGTAGGTTCGAACCCCACTGTCGGCAGCCCTGAAAATGGTTTTCCGTGTTTTCCCATTTTCACGCCAGGCAAATGCTGTGGGCTATACCCTAATGAAAGCCACGGCCACTTCCTTCCCACTCCTAGGTCTTTCCTCTCCCACGTTGCCATAAGACCTATCTGTGTCACTGCGACGTAAAGCAAATAGCAAAAAAGTTTTAAAAAAGGAAGAAATTCAAGAGGACAAACAAGGACAAATATTTGTTTATAGGACGAGGAATTATGGATTGGAATAATTTATCAAAGGAGATGTTTAAGAAATTTCCAACTAACTTGAACTAATTTAATACCAGACCAGGTAAATAACTGTTAGGGTATCTGCCACCTGGGCGACAGTCCTAAATACAGATCAATGGTGACTGATAGACCAGCATTCAGGGAAGTGTTGTCCTAGCATACTGTTCAAGGCTATGGATCCGTAATATAAGGTGCACTGGTTCGAGTCTCCATCAAGCCATGTTAACATGGATATGTCCTTTGACTTGAGAAACTATCTGGAATAATATCATATCCATGCTTCTTCGCGTATCAGAGGAACATCGTTAATATTTTTATTGACTTATGGAAAGGAAATTTTGACTTCGGATTATTCAATAAGTCCGCCTCTGTGGTGTAGTGGTTAGCGTGATTAGCTGCCACCCCCGGAGGCCCGGGTTCGATTCCCGGCTCTGCCACGAAATTTGAAAAGTGGTACTAGGGCTGGAACGGGGTCCACTCAGCCTCGGGAGGTCAACTGAGTAGAGGTGGGTTCGTTTCCCACCTCAGCCATCCTGGAAGTGGTTTTCCGTGGTTTCCCACTTCTCCTCCAGGCGAAAACCGGGATGGTACCTAACTTAAGGCCACGGCCGCTTCCTTCCCTCTTCCTTACCTATCCCTTCCAATCTTCCCATCCCTCCACAAGGCCCCTGTTCAGCATAGCAGGTGAGGCTGCCTGGGCGAGGTACTGGTCATACTCCCCAGTTGTATCCCCCGACCAAGAGTCTGAAGCTCCAGTACACTGCTCATGAGGCGGTAGAGGTGGGATCCCTCGCTAAGTCCGAGGGAAAAACCGAACCTGGAGGGTAAACAGATGATGATGATGATGATGATGATGATTGTTCAATACCCATGTCCCCGTTACAACAGAATGAATTTACATAGAGGTTGAAATGGGGAATAATGAATATCTGTAGTGGTCCGGCCCCGCGGAGTAGGGGGAAACGCGTCCGCCTGTCGCCCGGCGGCCCCGGGGTTCGATTCCCAGCCGGGTCAGGGTTGTTTAATTGTAATGATTAATATCCTTTGCCTGGGGCCTGGGTATTTGTGTCGTCGTTAATGTTCCTTTCCTCACAGACAACACTCCACAGTTCCGCCATTCCAATAACACGCAGGTTCATACAATATATTGTCAGTAGGAGCAAAAGATCCACAACGGTCGACGCCCCGAACAAATAGCATTTAAAAAAAATACCTACAGTGAATGTTACTCCATTTGACATTCACAAAGATTCGTCACATTCGTTACATTTTGTCCCATACTATTTGATTCTCTTCAGTGTGGCAGGAAACATCTCCTAGGACACATAATATGTTCTCAATACTACTTCCTTAAATTTGATATGGTTGACTTTCCAAATTCTCTATTTTGAGCCACGTTATCACCTTGGTAGGTAACACATTGTCACCTAATAATAGGAATAAAGTTCACACGTAATTACTATTTCAACAAATGCAATCAAAAAACGAATAATTTACCCTCTACAGATATAATTCTCTGTTTTGTCCCTAGATACATCAATCGTAACGAGTTAAAATGCACCCTCAGTGGGTGAGTACATGAGAATGCATCCACGATACATGCTGCCGGTCTTTAGCGGCAACTAAGAGGGAAATCCCCTAGTGGCTCCCAATCCTGAAGAAGCACGAGGACCAAGCGAGTTGGCCGTGCGGTTAGGGTCGCGCAGCTGTGAGCTTGCATTCGGTAGATAGTGGGTTCGAACCAGACTATCGGCAGCCCTGAATATGGTTTTCTGTGGTTTCCCTTTTTCACACCAGGCTGTACATTAAATAATGTCACAGCCAATTTATACCCACTCCTAACCCTTTCCTATGCCATCTTCGCCCTATCGGTGTCGGTGCGATGTGAAACAAATTGTACGAGAACCACGGTCCTAGCTGAGTCTGAAAATACTTCCATTTATTTCAGCCAGGCTCCTCACTTTCATTATTCTATTTCGGTTCGGTTTCCCATATCCAGTCATAAACTAAGCATCTAGGTGCAGGCTCCCACGAATTCAAAGACCTGCTTGAGCTCCTAGGAGTGGTGGATTCCTGTGAACAGTTACCAGCTGGGGTAGTGTCTAGAGATGGGGAGATTCTGAACGAGTGATTCAAAATGAACGAATCATTGCACTGAACGATTGAATCATGATTCAGTGAACGAAATGAATCGACTCGTTTGTGAATCGAAATCTGAATCAAGAGATGGTAGCCGCAACTCGTTCCTTGGTTCCTCGTTCGTTCTGATTCATATCGCCAAATCGGGCATCCACCATTTTTGAATCAATGACTACTTGTGAAGAACGACTCTGTTATTTTTTATTTAACCTGAACTAAAAGTCCGGTCCACAAGTCAAATACTCCTAACCTAACCTTACAGGGAAAAAATATTTTTTTAAATAAGAAATTATCACGTAGTTTCAAGTCACACACTTCTCGGAACTTTAATATACACTCAACTTCCAGCTCGTTGCGAAATGTTAGGTTAAGTTTACCTCAAGGTTCCCGTTCACGTTCTTGTTCTCTGAACTAACGTGTGAAACATGGCCACAAACATGTTCATATCTACTATAAATTTCAAATTCGATTCTCGTATAGTTTCGAATGGTAGCTACTTAAGTTTGGAAGAGATTATTCAGACAGTTGTGTAGCATTTTTCGACTGTAACCTCTAAAAGAGGATAGTACTCTTGTTAAAATGCTGTCAATTATTATTATTATTATTATTATTATTATTATTATTATTATCATTATTATTATTATTATTATTATTATAACTTGAACATTTCACTTCTTGTAACCTGTAAACATGTAAAGCAGTAGCAGTTATAAAGAACATAACGGAATGGTTCATCTGAGTCCATGGTTTCGGTTTCGGCTCTCCGTCACGTGGTATTGGAATGAACGAATTAAATGAACGAATCAAATGAACGAGTCATTTTAGTGAATCGGTTCAAATGAATCGGTTCTTCTAAAAGAATTAGATTCCCCATCTCTAGTAGTGTCTTCTTTCTGACGACTTGTCCATGATAAGCTCACCGGACAAAAAAAAAAAAAAAATAGTCACCTTAGTGCGCAGGCCCAGATGGATCGTTAAGCCTGTACAGATGGCGCAGCGAACGAGTCCCGTGCTCAACCGCACGCGCACTACCTCTGCGTGAGCATAATCTATATCTATCTATCTAGGTATTCTGCCTTATGGCAGGTCTTGTCATGGGATGAACCTCTTCCACTGTTGCCTGTCCTGCGCCAAGTTCTTCATGTCCGAATATTTATTTCCTTGGATATTGTCCAACATTTGATTTTTTTTTCCCTTCCTCTTCCTCGTTTGCCTTTCACCATTCCATCTACTCCTTCTTTCAGTAAACAGTCCCTCCTCAAATAATGTCCGATCCAGTTCATTTTTCTCCTTCTAATGGTTTGTAATATACTTCGTTCTTCTCCAACTCTTCGTAATACCTCCTCATTCCTTACCCGGTCTTCCCATTTCACTCGTTCTATTCTCCTCTATACCTACATCTCTAGTGCCTCGAATCTTCTCTCATCTTTCTTTCCCAATGTCCAAGTCTCTGCGCCATACAGCGCTATGCTCCAAATGTAACACTTAGCAAGTCTTTTCCTCAAATCTTTGTTTAGTGGTCCACGAAATAATTTTGATTTTTTCCTAAAGCCTTCTTTTGCTATGGCAATTCTTTTCTTAATTTCTGTTGTGCAATACATATCATTTCTGATCATACTTCCCAAATACTTGAAGTTACTGACTTGCTCTATTTCTTCTCCTCCTGTACTAATATGACAACTTCTACCTTTTCCTCCAATTATCATACTTTTGGTCTTCTTCTTATTAATTCTCATTCCATATTCTTCTAGTTTCATGTTGAGTTTATCTAACATTTGTATCATTTCACGTTCGCTTTCTCCCATCACAACCATATCATCTGCAAATCTTATACATTCTACTCTCCTACCTCCAACACAATCTCCATAAGGCGTACGCAAACATGGGTAAAGGATGTGACACGGTGGCAAAAAGCGGCAATCACGTTTGGCGGTGCCCATGGCCATACGACGCGTGAAGTTGCTGGACGTGTTGGTGTTTCGCAGCGGACTGTTCACCATGTCTACAAGCAGAGGTGTGCTACACGTGGCCACGAAATACGACGTCAGAATATTGTGGTCGGTAAAATATCGTGACTGAGAGGGACCGAAGACGTGTTTCACGGCTTGTGAATCAAAATTCCGACAGGAATTGCTACGGTCAGTGAATGAAGGTCCATCCCAACCTGTTAGCGAGAGAACGTTGCGACGGGAACTGCATGCAATGGACATTTGGAGTCGGTCACCTCGCAAAAGGCCATTGCTCACACAGGCACATAAAGTTGCGCGTCTTCAATGGGCTAGAATGCATCGAACGTGCTGATTGGCTGAACGTAGTGTGGTCTGACGAATCACGGTTTTGCCTGTATTCGAATGACGTACGTCGTCGAGTTCACCGAAGGCCACATTAAGCATTTCATCCTGGATGTGTGCAAGGTCAGGTTCAAGCCAGAGGTGGGTCTGTGATGTTTCGGTGGTGTTTTTCATATCATGGATTGAGCCCGCTCACTCAGGTGACTATTAACATGAATCAGCATGTATCTTTAAACATTCTGTATGATCAAGTGTTGCCTTTCAGTCAACATCTGGATGATGAGTATGCTATTGATACCCCGATTTTTTAAGATGATAACAGCAATTTTCACCGGGCTGGACGCATATGTGACTGGTTTTATGAACACTTCTCCACCATATTACATCTCGATTGGCCTGCAAAATCACCTGACTTGAACCCTATTGCAACTCCGTGAGAAATGTTGGAACAGCGAGTGGGCTGGACGCATATATGACTGGTTTTATGAACACTTCTCCACCATATTACATCTCGATTGGCCTGCAAAATCACCTGACTTGAACCCTATTGAAACTCTGTGAGAAATGTTGGAACAGCGGGTAAAACGCCGATATTAGCATAGCCGCAATTTGATGGAGCTGCGCGATCAAATCTTCAGCGAGTGGCTTAACCTGGATGTGACGTACCTGCACAATCTTGTGGACTCACTTCCTAACCGGATCCAGGAGGTTATCAAGTCCAGAAGCGGAGTTACACCGTATTAAATAATGTTCGTAATGATTTCTCCAGGGTGACTAATTTTTTTGTCCGGTGAGCTTACTTGGGTGTTAATCAAAGAATGGTTCGGGTGGTTCTTTCCTGGTAACAAAACTGTGGTTTTAAGCCTCGCAGCTGAATAATAGACCGCTTCACAGAAGAACAGACGCTGTTATCTGAAGATAGTTCATCCACTTTATCCACCGTCGGGGCTTGGTTGTCCTCATCCGATTTCAGATACCGTTCACCATCGTCACCATAACCCTAGCCAGGTGCCGTTACATGGTTTCTTAGGGGGTTGTTACCCCTCTGTCACTCACCCTTTGTCCTTTCGTGTGACAGGCAGAGCCTGGCTTTCGAAATACTGGGACCAGGTTGGTGGGATTATTATTATTGAAAATGAAAACCTACAACCTGTTTTCCAGTCATTGACCGGGTCAGCGATGAAATAAATGAAACATATATAGGCTGTTATTACAATGGGGTCGCCACTCCCAAGGTGATTTATTAATGAGTGATAAATGCTATGAAATGGTAATGGAGAGTGTTGCTGGAATGAAAGATGACAGGGAAAACCGGAGTACCCGGAGGAAAACCTGTCCCGCCTCCACTTTGTCCAGCACAAATCTCACATGGAGTAACCGGGATTTGAACCACGGTATCCAGCGGTGAGAAGCCGACGCGCTGCCGTCTGAGCCACGGAGGCTTCGATTATTATTATTATTATTATTATTATTATTATTATTATTATTATTATTATTATTATTATTGATGCTTTCACGGCTCGTAATTTTAGACGTGATAGAAACCTTTTTGGGCTTTTACTATGTCAAGAAGATAAGGTGAAATTCTTTACATACGCTAAATAAATACGTGTGGGGTGGTTTCACTAATTTTATTGAAGACATCGTTTTCATTTTACTTCAACACTTCCTGCTGCTTTCCTTGTTCTGATTCCAGTCACTTTATTTATCTGCTGTGGAATCAGATGTGTCAGCCCATTAAGTAGGTTTTCCGTTATATTGACTGGACTACATGGTGATTCCTATAGAACCCAGCTCACAATTTATGTGTGTGTAAATATTTTTTTTACAATTATTTACGTCGCACCGACATAGTTAGGTCTTACGATGATGATGGGATAGGAAAGGCCTAAAGTGGGAAGGAAGCGACCGTGGCCTTAAGTAAGGTACAGCCGCAGCATTTGCCTGCTGTGGAAATGGGAAACCACGGAAAACCACCTTCAGGGCTGCTGAAAGTGGGGTTCGAACTCTATCTCCCGGATGCAAGCTCACAGCTGCGCGTCTCTGACCGCACAGCCAACTCGCCCGGTGTAAATAAAAGTATAATGTGACCTGTACACTTCAAACTTTTTCTCTGATACTTTGTTTTTATCTCGGAATAGGCTAAAAAATTAGAAAGCAGGTTCAGCTATTTTTTTTTCCTTTTTGTTATATTACGGGAAAATGGCTTAACAGAACTTAGAGTAAATTCAGGGATACCAACATTGCGCACCAGGCTACAGGATATACTGTATTATTTGATTAGTACAGTGTTGCGTAGCAATATTAAGTAGACAAAACAAACAAAAACATATTTATTCATTAATCGAAAAACTGTACAAAATTATTAAGTGTACATTCACCACGTGGTTAAGTTATCTCGCTCAGCGTGTGTGGATTATGTTTCCATAAAAATACAAGCGGTTCACAGTTTCCGAAGTGAAAAACCTATTAGCCGAAACTGTGTCGAATAGTGGTACTGACTGAGTTCAGCGAAGTCACTGAAACACTTACAAGGAAACATCGGCAATGGGTTAGTCGCCGATCGCGATGAAACTTGGAAAACACATTGAGGTACACGTAAAAATGATGTCGGCATCAATTTTGGGTGCAAACATTCATTAGAGCGTTAACTACGGGGCCTAAAAGTTGCGACATTTCAAATTCCGCGCGATCAGCGATGAATATTGCTGGCTAATACTAAGCTGGCACACTGCATACTTGGAGACACGCCTCTGCACCTCCACCCCTCCACGCTCCTATTGGTTCGGCACCGCAGCCGGCAAGCGCGGGGAGAAGGGAAACGTGCGGTGGCGAACCAATAGGAGCGTGGAGGGGTGGAGGTGCAGAGGCGTGTCTCCAAGTACGCAGTGTCCCAGCTTAGCATTGGCCAGCAGGTATTCATCGCTGATCACGCGGAGTTTGAAATGTCGCAACTTTTAGGCCCCGTAGTTAACGCCCTAATAAATGTTGGCACCCAAAATTGATGCCGACATCGTTTTTACGTGTACCTCCATGTGTTCTCCAAGTTTCATCGCGATCGGCGACTTACCCATTCCCGATGTTCCCTTGTTAGTGGAATAAATCATTAAAAAAACCCTGACTGTTAACAGTTTTGATTAATAAAGTAGAATATTATTACCATGCACTGCCAAAATTATAGTGAATGGATATGTTAAATTTATATTTGACTTTCAAGGAACCCCTGAAGCCCGTCTGTGGAGCTCAGGTTAAGAAATTCCTGTTCTAGATCTTGAAAGAGTTGTACCAGCAAGAGAATGGAACAGAATAGTGACTCTGTTCCAACGTAGTCAATTACTTTCGTCTTATTCGTCAATATCAAAGATTTACATACAGTAAATAGGTTATTAACGAAAGGAATTCATTAATATGTGTCAGTTGATGCTTCTTGAAATTAACCATAATAGAGTAGTAGTGGTAATTATTGTTTTTAGAAGAAGTAACCTGACCTAACCATCCCTTATTATGACTACTCAAAGGAGAAAAAATGGAAGGAGTCTGAAACTTCGAAAATGAAGGAATCGGCCAAATGAAGGACAGGGACACGAAGGACGTGAAAAGGAAAGACTCCGTAGACCTCGCAACCCTAATACCTTCAGGGTCTAACCGCAATGAAGGATAACTCAAACTCCTCCATATTATGTTAAACGTAACATGTTATTTACGATTTCATGTGTTATTAAAAGTTGGGAAATTTATTGTAGCTGTTTCGATTATATGAGACAAATGTGTGTCGACGTTTGGGTCGGTGAAAGCCGTAATACCACCTGCACATGACGGAGGCAGCGGTCTGAATAATTGAAAATAGTTACATATATTTACATACATGCGATGTATAATAGGTTCTTTCCAACACGCAGTTTGCTGTCAGTAAGATACATGGACGCATCCATACACCGCTTTATACGCATGCGCTGACTTCGTATTGGTTCCGGGATTGATACACGATTGGGTTGTGTTGGAATGGATTCTCGTTCATGAACTTCAAGGAATAGGAGCAACGCAATCCAATGAATGCTGAAATATCAAAGATGGAGTACTTCACGTGTAAAGTGGAATGCCGACATTTTCTCATACTGCCCACATTGTCTTTAATGATGTTCACTTCTTTCATATCGATTTGTAATAGGCCTATCTTGAGCAACTCCTCGGCTAATGCGGAAATGCTCGAAAAACTTATTTTCATTATAATGAGGAACACTTTCTTCAGAAAAATACATCGTATTTAAATTATATTTTGTTTCACCTGCTTTTGTTCCTTTATAAACTATAGGCCTAATGTAAACAATACATAAATAACTAAAGAAAGATATTTAATTACCGTTCCCTAATTAATTTTCATTTCTTTTTCTTTTTACGAAAAGTAGTACCTCCTCTTCTTCATTGGATGAAGATTGTAAAAAATCGTCGTCACTATCCGACCTCAGTAACCAAACAGCTGATTAAGGAACTCCAAAGAAATCAGCGTACAGCAGGAGGCAACGTACAGTGTTTCTGCGCATGTCACAGAAATGTACGGCTCAGTACATGCTTTAGACTGCGGACTAGTTCCAACCGCCAGGGATCGATGCAAAGAGTTTGTTGGAACGCCTGGCTGCAGTACACGGACGAGTACATGAACGCAAATTTGACTGTGTTGGAAAGGATTTTTCGTATTGCGCATGCGCAAGGAGACCATGTACTGGTACAGGGACAGTGTTGGAAAGAACCTAATATATCATTTGAGCGTTATTCATCATCGACATGAATGAGAAAATGGCGCTAGATATTATAAAATGAACATATGTTGAGGATGGACTGCCAGAGGAGAGTATTTCACTACCTAAATCACCAATTCCCTGATGATAAACAATAGGAAATGAAATGAAATGTCGTATGGCTTTTAGTGCCGGGATATCCCAGGACGGGTTCGGCTCGCCAGGTGCAGGTCTTTCTATTTGACTCCCGTAGGCGACCTGCGCGTCGTGATGAGGATGAAATGATGATGAAGACAACACACACACCCAGCCCCCGTGCGGTAGGAATTAACCAATTAAGGTTAAAATCCACGACCCGGCCAGGAATCGAACCAGGGACCCTCTGAACCGAAGGCCAGTATGCTGACCGTTCAGCCAACGAGTCGGACATAAACAATATAATATGAGATAAACTCAGTTTTTGGTTCTTACGGCATTACTTCTTCGAGTTATATATTCTTAAGTTCTCTTACGAAATAGTAGGATTAGCTGAAGCTCTCATTCTGCTCTAAAGTCAGACCCAATTCTATGCTTCACGGTTAACAATAATACAAGACAGAGACATGTTAGCGTTGAATAAGTCGCTTACTGTGCAGTCCGCATTCATGTTACATAAGAAGGCAAGGATTTTGTGTTCTGGTAGGGAACAACGAAACACGGATTCATAGGGGCGGTGCGCGTCCGAAAGGATTCCGGAGGCGATAAAGCGCACCGACTTTTTGGATGGTCGCCACGAGTGACAGCCGGGAGGGGCCATCACCGCTATATAAGCTTCCTGCGTTAGGCCAATCAAGCAACATCCCCTCATCGTATTTGATGATGTCCTCGGGGTGACAGCCCAGAGGTTTAGTCCCTCGGAGATATCAGCAAATAAGAACTTGGTATGGTGCGCGTCCGAGAGTATTTCAGGATTGACAAAGCGCACCAATTTTTTGCATGGTCGCCGTCAATACAAGATTTTGCTCTATTAGTCAGTTAGGTTAAACTGGACGAATTCTCTTCAGTTGATTTTAAATAAAATAGATATTAGTGGAGTGGTTATGTCTCCATATTCCATTTTTTGTTGTTGTTGTGAGACTACAACAGAGTCCCGTTTGTACTGTATGTGGCAGGGAATTCCGCAGGCGGATAGTAGCGCGGATGAATGAATCGAGCGATGAGCTGGGAAACTTAGCAGGGAGTTGGCTAATGACCTTGTTTGGTGATTATTTCTGGAGGACAGGTACTAAAGGTCTGCTCTCAAATAACCAGGAGTTTCACTCCGAACTACACTATGAATAAGCGACACGGGGTGCAGATTCCGTCCCTTCTCTAAATATAGCCAAGACAGCTGATTGAGACAGGGTGAGATATGACAACGTGTTGGTTCTTTTAAGAGACAGCGGATGTATGTGTTGTATGCGCGCTGTAATTTGATACTGAGTGTGCTGTTCAAACTGTTGCATATAACGTCCCCGTAGTCAAAAATGGGTAGAATTAAACTTTGTATTAGTAATTCCTTTGGTTTAACTGGTAGAAAATACCTTAAGCTGCTAAGTGAGTGAAGTGTGAAGAAAGTTCGCCGGCAGATATTTGTTGCGTGCTCAGACAAAGTTTTCAGTGATTCGTCCAAGAATCTTCACGGAGTCTTTTAAAGCTATTTCCGTTCCCTGAAATGTGATCGGAGAAATGTTTGTTCTCTCCAATTTATTATGGTTATTTTTGGATCCTACAATGACGGCTTGTGATTTTGATGGGTCAACTTTAAGTGAATTATTAACAGTCTGGTCTCGAATTCTGTTGAGTCTTCGTTCTCATTATTTATGACCAGGTAAATATTATGTATGTATGTATGTATGTATGTATGTATGTATGTATGTATGTACAGAAAGTCCGTTAACATTTAACGAGGCAGTACTTCGAGGAATATTGGAGGTAGAGAACTAGTATGGTAATCGACACACACGATTGGGGTTTTATTGACACCGAAATGAAGTACGCAAAATGACCAACATGTCAGGTACGGATGGCAACAATGCTTGACATGACATGGAGTTTTCCTGACACCAACAGCGAGTGCACAAACAGGCCAACAGATGGCGCTGGACAACAACACGTCAGTGATGTCGCATGAGAGCCGTGTACGGTACAAAAGGAGCTGTAGTGAGAGAGCAAGCCCACCAGGACCAAAACCTATTGCAAAAACTCTTACTAGCACTACTAACCAAGTTTACGACTCCCTCCACAAACGAAGTTAGCACAGCCCTATCCGACCCCCTCCCCCGCTGGTAGCCAAGAAAAACTCCGTCACAAGCCAAGATAACTTTATAGCCCCTGCCCATCTCCCAGTCCCTTCCCCTAATTACTGCATGCCCAATCGAATCCAGACCATCCAACCTCCGATATCAAGGTCTTACACCCTAACCTCGTTAAAAACTGCCAATACTACAACGTAAACCAAAACCTAACTTAATGAACATACCTAAATCAGGTCGATCAACGTCAATCAATCCTAATCTCACCCCCACCACAATACCAAAAATACTACCAAAAGTCAACGCTCTACGAACTCCATGTCAAAGTGAAATTAGGGAATTTCAATCACCGTACCCCAGCCGCGAGGCTCAGAGGGCGTCAGATGCGCCTGCAATTACGCCATGTTGACGTTAGTGAAGCTCTATTTAAATTATTTAGTGTCAATAAAACCCCATGCCATGCCAATCATGTGTGTCAGTTATTACCTTTCTACCTCTAATATTCCGTGAAGTATTGCCTCGCCAAATGTTAGTGCTTACTCGCTAGGCTGTCAGACTGTAGGTTTCATAATGCCAGAGTAGAGGGCGGGGTGTGTTACAGTCAGTGCCGGCTCGTGACCAAATTTTCAGGTGGTTCACAACAACATTTATGTTCACGTCTCAGATATACTAAAGTGGAATGCAAAGACGTACAAAATCACTTACTTAAATCATTTCACTAAACGTTCCTTGTACGAGTACTTCTCTACTCATAACATGGTAGAACCGCTATGACCGAGGATACTTTTTTCTGAGACTAAATTGTGAGTATAAAAGAAGATTAAAGTTACGACTGCCAGTCTGAGTCGCTCAGGCTCAGGCTTTGGCTAAGACTGAGGCTCTGGCTTTCTGGTCCCGTTATTACGAACACCTGTTCAGAATTACCTTCTGGCGAAATCTTCCGGCGATGTAATGCAACAGTAACTTCTGGGCCAGACAGTAACAGGGGAGGTGGCGGAACCCTGTGGTCAGCTGTATTACTATCTCTGGTTTGAGTGTGGTTGTAGACGGAAAGGCACATTCCTTACCGTGCTCCTCGCTTATGGAGATATCTGTGCATAAACCGTGACGTCATCTCCATGCGCATGCGTATAGTCTTAAGGCTGGTAGCAAAATATCCAGTGTGTTCCCTGGCATTGTCAGCCGAAACGAACAGCTGTCAGTCAAATACAGTAGTGACAATACGCGACACTTACGGATTTCGCCTTGATAAAATGGGAGACAATTCGACGGTGGCGCTCCTAGTGACTTGACCTGAACAAATCGCGCTAAATTCAAATATCAATGGAAATGTATATACGGAAATGGATAAATAAATTACGTCCAGAAAGAAAGTGGTATTGAGATATTAACTTCGAAGTTGCTAAAGCAATTCTGGATAAATGAATGAAGAATTATTTAAAAGGTTATTATTCAAAGACTGAAATTAGACATATAAACAAGATATGAAATGGGCTGCTGTGAAATGGCTTGATCTTTCATTTATGCATTACTTTTTTAGCTTTAGCATTCCTGTCTGAACTTTTACGGTTGGATTTGTCTTTTTTCTCATTTAAAAATCATTGTGTGATCACACTAAGACACTTGTCAATAAAAATATCGGCACATTCCTTACACACATGATGCAATGAATTAACATTTAAAAGCTGGACAATTTTCCTCTTAACATGAAGCCTACTAACAGAAAGAAAATCTATAAAATTTCGGCTTTAATCTGAGAAGAGGGATAAAAGAAAGAAAAGTATGAAAATGTTGTCGATAGTGATGCTTTGAGGAATATTTATAAAAGTAATATACCATTGGCTGTATAGTCGAGGATTTTTAAAGTCGCTGGCCTGGAAATGATCTGAACAGATCTTATAATTCTTATATAAGCGTAACGTCCATTCTTTCTTGTACACCTTATCCAAATCACTTCTGTGACATTTCAAACCCCACAGATCACACCTACAACAACACATCGGTATTGAAGGTTAACTGCTGCACTGTACAATAAAATATGCGTAGTACATTTTATGCCAGTTAAAATATGGGTCGAGCAGGTCAGAAGATTATGAAGTACTATAAAAATCTCTTTGTCAGTGGAAGAATATATATGCAAACACAATATTACTTACATGATCTTGTCACGAGGGAACCTGAAGAACGACCGCGCATTTTTCTCTACTTCGTAATTACTGCAGCCAAACACAGCACATACCTTTCCCCTCATGTTGAGAGTAGATATCAAGGAATGACGCACGCTACTATTTAATTATGTCAACTCACTGAAAACGCATAAATAACAGCAAAAACTTCACACAAAAATACACGTGCTCTTATGAGAGAATCAGTCCTGTTCAGGTCTATCCGCTAGAGTGAGCTCCAATAGCTGTCCCTCGATATCTCGCTCAGTGTCGCGTATTGTCTCTACTGTATTTGTGTCAGTGTAACGGAGCTTCGATATAAGTCGAATGCTATCGATCGATTGACGAAATCAGGTCGAGAAAAGGAAACAATTTTGAATTACCGGTATCCATGAATGCGTGAATATGCGTTAGGACAGGGTGAGAGGCCACCGCCACTGGTTGCGGTTACACCGTCTATCAGACCAAGGATATATATTTGTGTTGCTGTAGTGCTTTACAGAGAAGGTGAGGTGGGTGCGGCCGTGGCCTATAAAGGAACTGTCCCGGCATTCGCCTTAGTGCAGGAGAATGGAAAACCACGGAAAACTATTCTCAGGAGAACCAACCCCTCCGCCTCCCGAATGTAGAGCCGCAAGACTAGCCAAAGCTAGCCGCTGTTAAGCCGAAAACTACTGTACTCGGTGTTGGTGGAGTGCGTCTACAAAGGAGACTATTGCGTTGTCAGCAGTTCTGTTCCTCTCAACGTCAATGTCCCCTAGTGTCTACCGAACATGCTTCTCGATCGGAGATGCTCTTTGTTTTACCAAAGATTTACAACGCTACTGAGCTATATATTATACTTATTATCCACGTACAAGCTGTAAAATTAGTGTCCAGACTATAAGCGGGTCAACAGCCGCCTTGCACCGCGCACTGCACTTTCAGCCCGTCATCGCTGCAGTAATTTATAGAAGCCTGGGTCATAAAAAGTGCACTAAGTCCTAAAATATTGGGCGTGTTTGCATTATTCCTCATGACTATGTGCTTCATAAAATGTTCCGGAGGACAGTTGAAGGGCATGCGTTGACCTCATCGTTCATTGAACCTGATGATTGAAGATAATAGACTTCAGCATTTTGAAACTAAGAAATTAGCATATTAAAAATTCTAAAAACATTCTAGAATTTACATTCAGAATTTTGTCGCGTTCTTGTTTTGTTTTCTTCATTTTACGATGGAAGTAATATTTTGGAATGAAGAACTGGATGTCTAAATATCAGCGTATTAACTGTTGGATTTTCTAGATTATTCTGTTAGAGTCCAAAAATAACGGAAGCCGATGTACAATTATGAACATTAACAAACACGTAAACTATTATTATTATTATTATTATTATTATTATTATTATTATTATTATTATTATTATTATTATTATTATTATTATTATTATTATTATTATTTCCAATACATTATATTGGCGAAATATCCCGAAGGGTTCAAACCCCACTGTCGGCAGCCTTGAAGATGGTTTTCTGTGGTTTCCCATTTTTAGATCAGGCAAATGCTCGGGCTGTAACCTTAAGTCTACGGCCACTTCCTTTCCACTCCTATGCCTTTTCTATCTATCCCATCGTCGCCATAAGACCTATCTGTGTCGATGCGACGTAAAGCAACTTGTAAAAACAGAAAAAAATGCCTCTGTGATATATTTGACTGTCTATTAAACGTCAAATACAATTACTTTTATAGCATTTGACCACATTTCGCATTTATCGCGATTGCGAAATCTACTATCTCATCAGATGACTTAAATTTAAGAATGTAAAAGTTTTGTTTCGGAGTATTCGCAATTTATTATAAGAATGTGACTACACTAGGTTAATAATAATAATAATAATAATAATAATAATAATAATAATAATAATAATAATAATAATAATAATAATAGTTTTTTACGCCACACATTAATGAGTTTTCCCTGCTGCGTGGCACACAGGACTTGAATGGCGGAAAGGACAGTGCTCGTCTTTCAAGCTCATACAATCGCTGCGCCTGGTGGTTTTATGGAAGATAATAATGTTATTGATTTGTTATTCACTTTGCGTCCCACTAAGTATTTCTTTTACCGTTGTCGGAGACGCTGAAATGCCGGAAATTCATACCGCAGGATTTTTTTAAGGTGGTAGTAAATCTACGGACACGAGGCTGACGTATTTGAGCACTTCAAATACCACCGGACTGAGCCAAGATCGAACCCCTCAAGTTGGGCTCAAAATACCAGTGCTCTACTGCCTGAGCTACTCAACCTGGCTTTTGTGAAAAAATAATCGGTCATATTTGAATTTATTATTATTATTATTATTATTATTATTATTATTATTATTATTATTGTACCGGAGGTACAGCTACTCCGTACATTTAAACTGAGCGCCTTTTAGAAGGCCATCTGCAATGTGAACCCTGAACTGTGTATCAAAAGAAGTTTCGAACTTCATCTCCAGATGTCTCTACTGTCGATTTCTGTGCCCCCTCTGGCGGGAGGATGGAAAATTAATTTTCAAAGAAATTTGTAGTTTCTAGTTTTACATAACAGCAATATTTGTAGATTGTTTTCATGTTCTAAGGCTACTAGCACTGCTATCACTTCCTTCTTCGTTAAATTATCAACCAATCAGAAATTTTCTATATTCATTGAATTAGTCAATCAGAGCTGAGGGTGTGTACAGGGCTTCAGCCTAGAGAGTTCTGGAGCCTTCCCCTCCACTATAAAAGCTGGGACCTTTTGGGCCATGTTGTCTTTTCCATCGCTCCAGTCAAGAGGTTGAGAGTGCGTACGTAGTGGAGGCAGGGTCAAAGCCTTGCCCGTCATCGGAAGGCCCACCAGTTCAAGGTAATGGCAGACACTTTTTAAGTATGTGGGAGCTTCAGATAGCTGACTTGAGGGGAAGGTTTCAAAATACATTTTTAATGTAAATTTATAAAGTTTAATTTCATCTTCTGAATTTAAATTTTCAAGCAAGTCGTAGGTCTTTATCCAAGTCCCTCCGAGGCAATATGATACTTACGGAATATGAAGTGTTCACCCCCTTTTAATTCCCATCCAACTTTGTATTGGGGTGACTATGATTTTGTAAAACTTTAACAATCGATCTTTTCTTTTGGAACTTAATATTTTTCTCCATCTAGTCACCCTCTGTAGTATAGGCATAGCCTCTGAACTTAGGGCCATCAGCCCAGATAGGATTTTGAATGTTTCAAAGTGTATTTCCAAAGTAGTGCAAGTGTTTGCCCCCTAGCATTTTGTTTACGGCCGACATCTTGAACCTTTTCTGTTTGATCACTAAGCCATGTAGAATGGGCACTTATTGCCTCTGTTAAATTTTAACTATTCATAGTCAAGTCTAAATCAGACTAACGAGCGGGTAAGACAGTAAACTATTTTGTAATGACCTAAAGTAAAATTTGTTGTGCCTTGGAGAGGCTAGATTGTAATAAGTTTGGGAGCGCATTCTCCTGCAGTATTGATTGAAGGGAGCAATGGTGCTCTTTTGAATACTGTAAATTTGGAGCTACAAGCTTTTTCAACTAATTATTGTGTACCTGAACTTAGATCTTTCTTCTTATTTGAGTGGACGAGCTTCTGATTTACTGTTGTTGTTTACCAAATTTTAAATTCAGAAAAAAAGGAAAGAAATAATATTTTCAATTTTAGTGTTTTAAAGTATGCTTCGATCTTTTCTCTGTCCACCGATTCACTTCCGCACCTTCTTACACCTCTACAACCTACCAAAACACGGTAACTATTATTATTATTATTATTATTATTATTATTATTATTATTATTATTATTATTATTATTATTATTATTATTATGTCCGACTCGTTGGCTGAATGGTCAGCGTACTGGCCTTCGGTTCAGAGCGTCCCGGGTTCGATTCCCGGCCGGGTCGGGGATTTTAACCTTAATTGGTTAATTCCATTGGCCCGGGGGCTGGGTGTTTGTGCTGTCCCCAACATCCCTGCAACTCACACACCACACAAAACACTATCCTCCACCACAATAACACGCAGTTACCTACAAATGGCAGATGCCGCCTACCCTCATCGGAGGGTCTGCCTTACAAGGGCTGCACTCGGCTAGAAATAGCCACACGAAATTATTATTATTATTATTATTATTATTATTATTATTATTATTATTATTATTAGTCATTTATTCAATGTCCCTTCAGTATATACTAAAGAAGCCACAACATACAGCAATGAATGTTCTCCCTTTTGTACTGTTGTGACTGTACACCAATGACGTTAAGTAACAAACATCAATATTGAAGAAACATTATCTACTCATCTTTTACGAACTACGTGTATTAGTAAGTTAGAATTCGGGCTTTAGATTATGTGAGGATACCATTGTTTAATACTCTCTACTTTTCTCAAATGTTTAAGGTACATAAATCACCTGAAAATTCTGTATTGTGTGTTTCAGAGACATGGATGAGCGCTGTTATATTATCGTAACGGCAGTGATGATGCTTTGCCTGCATTCTTCACATTGTTCGTCGACCAACAGCCGACCACATATCATATTCATTATGGCTGATGATCTGGTAAGTTCATGTCTATTGATTCATTTTTGTTTCTGCATTCGTAAACATTAAAAGTTACAACTCTTTTTTTCATAGTAGGAACCAAAGTATATTTCAATTTGTTGCGTAATTTATTTAAATTCCCTTCTTTAATATCTCCTCTCTGTCAAGGTGTACTTCCTCTTAAAAAATAATCACCACCACCAACTCTCTGTCAGTTTCATGAAACTACGGGGGTCGAGTCGTAAGTCATGGCAACTATTCTTTTTATCTCGCCAACAGGAGAAAACACGTAAAATCTGAGATATGCATTTGGAAATATAGGGCATGCACTTATGCATAGTGCCTGAAGACAAATTCTGAATTCAGGAGATTATCGTAGGAAAGTGACAGAACACAGGCCATTGGTAAAGGGTATGGACAGCAAATACACAAGACTACGTACAAAGGACATGTCTCCACTGGTTAAAGATCTTCGAAATAATCACCCAAGGTTTCCACTGTGCGTTGCCAGCGGTAGGGCAGGCGCTGAATACCATTCGCTGCATGTGTATCGCTAACGTGTGACAGCTCTCTCAGAAATGCTGTTACGATGTCCTCTTTGTTAGCATCCACCTCGCCACTGTTCTATAGAGCATGGCATGCACACCTAATGCTTCCCGCGGCACTGCATGGCATTGGCGTGCGTTTCTGCCGCGGAGAACTGCTATTTTAATATACGATCGTTGCTCCTGCTTGTTGACTTCCATTTTGTGACGCACTCACACACTGAACTTTGGGGCATGCTTAGACCCACACTGTTGTTTACATACACCATCTGGTGGCATTATACGCAAGTACATACCGTACGTTTCCAAATGCATATCTTAGATTTTCCGTGCTGTCTCCTGCTCGCGAGAAAAAAAAAAATAGTTGCCATGACTCGACCTACGTAGTTTCTGAATAATCGATTTTAATGTCTAAATATTACATTCCGATGTCATTTTGAATATATAACTGTTATTTAAGAATAATTTCAACAAATATATACAGGATGTAACAAAGATACCGGTAAAAATTTCAAGAGCGGGTTATTTATACGTAGAGAATGCAGATAGGTTATATTATCAACCTGGGTGCAGAACTGCCTAGTCTCAGAATTACCTTACTTTCACGTATGATCATAGTGAATTCAAATATTTTTCTTTCCTAGTCTTTTCTCAATCATCTTGGGATTGCACTGATAATTATTAAGGTCAGTTTTACGGTAGGATGCCCTTCCTGACGCCAGCCCTATGTGAAGGGCTGTATTTACTATTTCACATTTCTGTAGTGGTTGTTGTGAGATGTTTGTATGTAGACGTGTATTGAGATAATCTCAAAACCAGCCAGTCCTTGAAACGGATGAATTAACTTTACGTAGTTAAAATCCTAGGTCCAACCGGGAATCGATCCCTGCACCCCCTGAACCGAAGGACAGTACGCTTATCTTTCAGCCAAGGAGCTGGACTGTATATTCAAAAATGGTTATTTTATAGAATAGATGCACTTTATCATTCTTTAAATCCAATATTCAAAATGTCTACCCTCTGTTTGTATACAGGCCCCGGTTCGTCGCCTTTTCAATTTCTGAACAAGCTCCAATATTCTTCACGGAGTTCTTGTTGTCTGACAAGACTTCAGAATTCACTCCCAGGGGGCTTATATAGCGCTATTCAGTTCAGCCAAGGTAGACTCTGACCCAGGCAAGGAACGTATAGAAGACACTATGTTTATGCTATACAAACTGTTAACTCAGAAATTAAGCATTTCCGGGCTGATATTGTTATACACTGTTTCTTTCGTACATATGAGGAATCAGTTCCTGAATTTTGGACCGTGTTTTCATTACACTCTGTGTATCATATTCATTTGTACTTAAAAAATGGGAGTCAAAGGGTAGCGATGTATAGTGTTGGCTATTAACATGAAAGTAGGTAAGAAATTGTGGCACCACCAGGAATTTTAGAAACTTGGTGACTATCCAAGATACCCTAAAAAATCGGAAATTCTTAACACTCCGCAACGGGGCCGAGGTGACGGAGGGAAGTTTCTAAATCAGAGCTCAGAAGCACAATATCACCACTATGGAGGCGATTAAAATTTTCGACGTAGAATATATATATCTACAAGATGTAGCAATAAGGTAGGCAAATTTTCAGGGCATATTCCTCGCACGTAGAAGAAGAGAATACAGTCGAAGCTCGATATCTTGAACCTACATTACTCGAATTTTCAGTATCTCGAAGTAATTTAAATTTCCCGACAGTTTGTCCTATTCTTCACGTAATGTCTATTACTCGAAATTCGGTCACATGAATTTCTCGATTTCTCCAAACAAAGATTTCCTTCCTTGAAGCAAAAAATACTATGTAACTCGAATTTTGTGCAACATTAACTGTGCAATACGGCATTCGTTGCTTGTGTGTGAGAAACAGTTAAGAAGTAAAGAAAGGGTTAGAGTGATGCTGGGAGCTAATATGACGGGAAAACTCTTTCTTACATGAAATGTTCAAAATGCCATCCGTTCAATCAATCAATCAACCAGCCAATCAATCAATCAATCAATCAATCAATCAATGAACTCCATTTAGGGCTGTCGGCCAGGTGGCAGATAACTTATCAGTGGTTTTCCTAGCCTTTCCTCAATTTTCCCTCCAGAATTCGAGCTTTATATTTATATTATGATCTTACTTAATTTTAAAAGCTCAACTCAATCTCTGGTTAGACGATTTCAGTATATGGGACCCACACCAGGACTACTTGATACGAGAACTGGAAAAGATTCAAATAAAAGCAGCAGCGTTGTGAGAATGTTGCAAACATTGGGATGGGAAGACTTAGGAGTAAGGAGATGAGCTGCTCGACTAAGCGGTATGTTCCGAGTTGTCAGTGGGGAGATGGTGTGGAATGATATTTGTAGACGAATGAGCTTGAGCGGAGCTCTTGAAAGTAGGAAAGATCAAAATATGAAGATGAAGTTGAAAACCAAGAGGACAAATTGGGGCAAATATTAAGTTTGTACGAAGAGGGATTAGGGAATAGAATAATTTATCAACAGAAATGTTCCATAAAAAGTATTTTGAAATAATTTAAGAAAATATGTTGATGATGTTTGTTGTTTAAAGGGGCCTAACAGCTAGGTCATCGGTCCCTAATTTAAGAAAAGACTAGGTAAATTAATACTGAATCTGCCACCTGGCGGAAGTTCTAAATGCAGACCATTGATTGATTGATTGATTGATTGATTCATTCATTCATTGAAATAATATGTTTACAATGAAATTTTGCCAACGGCCGTAGCCGTGTTGAAACACCGGATCCCGTGAGATCTCCAAAGTTAAGCAACATTGGGCGTGGTCAGGAGTTGAATGCGTTGCCACGCGCTGTTGGTCGTGGGGTAAGGGAATGGAGGAGCGGAAAGGAAATGGCCACCCTACCGCACGTAAACTCCGGCTCAGGAATACCACTGCGGAGGTTCGGACCTGCCTTCGGGCAGAATAACCCTTACCTACCAAATGAAATTTCAGACCCATACTGACTAAATATTTTATTTCTACAATACATATCGCACGGTACGTATTCTACGTCAAATCTTGTGGCTGTGATCCCATTAGATTTCTAATTAAATATTTTTTTCCAAGTGCATAAGATACAACGAACGCAGGTGCATATGAACAAAACACAGTATTGAAAAAAGTAATATACTATATATGTTATATTAATCCATAATAATAATAATAATAATAATAATAATAATAATAATAATAATAATAATAATAATAATTTCGTGTGGCTATTTCTAGCCGCGTGCAGCCCTTGTAAGGCAGACCCTCCGATGAGGGTGGGCGGCTTCTGCCACGTGTAGGTAACTGAGTGTTATTGTGGTGGAGGATAGTGTTGTGTGTGGTGTGTGAGTTGCAGGGATGTTGGCGACAGTACACACCCCCAGCCCCCGAGCCACTGGAATTAAGCAATGAAGGTTAAAATCCCCGACTCGGCCGGGAATCGAACCCGGGACCCTCTGAACCGAAGGCCAGTACGCTGACCGTTCAGCCAACGAGTAGGACATATTAATCCATGAGAAATATATATTGTGTACGTACTATGCCCCGGGCGAGTTGGCCGTGCGGTTAGAGGCGCGCATTGTGAACTTGCATCCGGGAGATAGTGCTTTCGAACAACACTGTCGCCAGCCCTAAAGACGGTTTTCCGTGGTTTCCCATTTTCACACCAGGCAAATTCTGGGGCTCTACCTTAATTAAGGACACGGCCACTTCCTTTCCACTCCTAGGCATATCCTACCCCATCGTCGCCATAAGACCTATCTGTATCGGTGCGATGTAAAGCAAAGTGTAGAAATGTACTATGCTGGACTTATTTAGGTCCTTAAAGTTGAAAGATGTGATGGATTCACTTTGTCTGTTTATTAATAGAGTAAACTCCATTGGTGACATGCATTTATCGCTGAATTTTATGTTGGTGTGAAACGTCTTATAAATCGGTACGGATGGTGTGTCAGTGATGCAATAAAATCGTGTGTGTATCAAAATTTATTTATAACTCAGGAAGTATAAGAGATTCAAACGAGTCGTATGCCATTGAATAAATGGTCATTTTGAAGTTGAGGTCATCATGCAAATGAAGATGGGCTTCAAAAATGGATGTAAAGTCACGTGTAAAATTAATATTTAATGGCGTGTGGCCTCCGAAGAGGCCTGGAGCAGGTCTTTCCAGTTGACTCCGTACATGCGATCTGCGCGTCTATGAGGATGGGGCCCTACCTATGATGAATTCCAGTAATGAAAACGGCAAACACACCCAGTCCTCGAGCCATCGGAATTAACCAATGAAGATGAAAATCCCCGATCCGGCCGGGACTCGAACCCGGGAACCCTGGATCAAAGGCTAGCACGCTAATAATTTAGCCATGTAGGCGGTAGCGTGAAACTAGTATTCGTTCGAAGTGAAATCCGGCGATGAATTTGCGAGTGGGTTCGTTTTAAAAAGTTTAGATCATTCTAACTGATAAAATCTAGAAACTAACTGAATTGATAATGATTTTTTTATGCTCTACGATGCCGAAATATAAATATTATACCCTACTAAACTGAATCTTAATAAGGCTCATTATAGTTCAAGTTTCATTATGATACAGGTTCTACAACAATCAGAGTTCAGATTTTCATTATGTTACAACTGTTTTTATCAATTAGGTAAGAATAGCATCGCACCTGCTTCCACTTGTTTCCAAAAATCAAACATGTCGGACACCAAATATTCCACAATCACACGGCATATTCCCACAAATTCACTTCACCAACTGTACAATAAACAATGTGTATTTGAAATAAAGCTAGGTTCTGATAACCTATCAATGTTTTTGTTTCAAAGCTTTGAAAACGTAGGACATTGTCAAGGTCTCTGATCCACTCACGGAAAATCAATAACCCAGGGGATGTGCTCTACGCTCTGTTGAGTAAACTCAACTATCAAGCGACATCTTCTTACCAAGGGAAATGTTCAATAATTTTCCAGTTTCTTTGCGCTCATTTAAGAAAAGGCTAGGAAAACAACAGAAAGGTCCGCCTCTGTGGTGTAGTGGTTAGCGTGATTAGCTGCCACCCCCGGAGGCTCGGGTTCGATTCCCGGCTCTGCCACGAAATTTGAAAAGTAGTACGAGGGCTGGAACGGGGTCCACTCAGCCTCGGGAGGTCAACTGAGTAGAGGTGGGTTCGATTCCCACCTCAGCCATCCTGGAAGTGGTTTTCCGTGGTTTCCCACTTCTCCTCCAGGCGAATGCCGGGATGGTACCTAACTTAAGGCCACGCTTCCTTCCCTCTTCCTTGCCTCTATCCCTTCCAATCTTCCCATCCCTTCACAAGGCCCCTGTTCAGCATAGCAGGTGAGGCCGCCTGGGCGAGATACTGGTCATTCTCCCCAGTTGTATCCCCCGACCAAGAGTCTGAAGCTCCAGGACACTGCCCTTGAGGCTGTAGAGGTGGGATCCCTCGCTCAGTCCGAGGGAAAAACCGAACCTGGAGGGTAAACAGATAATGATGATGATGATGATGATGAAACAACAGAAAGGTAATCTGCCACCTGGGCGACTGCCCTAAATGCAGATCAGCAGTGATTGATTGATTGATTGATTGATTGAACTTGACAGAAATTTATGAATATTTAAACAAAATAGTTATAATTATCGTCGAGCATAAACAGTCATATGCAGCTCGCCTATAATGGTAATAATTAAGACACGAGTTTTATAACTTCCATACCAGTGTCTTGTTGCATAATTTACTATTAAAAAAGTGAGAGAAGTTATAAGATATTGACGAACTCTTTTCCATTTGAGGGAAAATTTCTGATATCTCCCAAATAAGGGGTGACGCCTGGAGATAAAAATGTTAAAAGATAAAGTAGCATCAAATTCTGAATCTAAGAAGCCCGAGGTAATCCGTGGAACGTTCCAGAACGTTTTGGGAGCGACAGAAAATGAAAGAACCGAGTAAGCACCTACTACAACGGACGATGGCGACGGAGCTATTAGCGACCTTAGTAACAACATACAGGGGCTGCCTAGCCGAGGAGGTAAAGGCGTTCTCGGCTCGCCCGGAAGGACGTGGGTTCGATTCACCGTCAGGAAGTCATAAAATTTAAAAAACGCGATATCCACTCCCGGAGGTGCACCTGGTCATGAGGTTCACTCAGCCTACACCAAAATTGAGTACCAGGTTAATTCCTGGGGGCAAAGGCGGCCGGGCGTAGAGCTGACGACTCTACCCCATCAAGTGTCGAGGTTACGGATAGTGGAAACCTTTACCTTCCACTCCTCCAAGGGCCTTCATGCCCTGTACGGAGATGACTTTGCTTTACTAACATACGATCTGAAACTTTAATGAAGGAGCGCTAACCAGAACTGAGTGCCTCTTTTTCGTTAGCAACTCAATTACTTGTACTCCATTCTCGAGCATGGGCTTTCTCCAGGGAGCTCTCACAATTAGTCAACATTCCGTCGCTAACGGGAAACTCAGGACTATGAGGGTTTATAGTTCGTCGCTAATGGGACACTGATGGTCGCTTGATGATTCGTCGGTAACGGGAATCATCGCTAACGGCAGGTCACCATGGTGACGCCACCTCTAACGCTGACGGCGGTTCAAGTACGATGGATTGCGACGATATTCAAGTGTCGATATACAACGAGATCCAGGTTTCGACATTTATTTAATTTTACTAATTAACTTCAACTCTTGTATGTGTGCAGCTCTGCGACTCGTGATGTTGCATATTTAGTCACACTAACAATAAGAAACGGAGGTCGATGTGTAACGATGTATAAGGGTAGGTGTAAACATGGATATAGGCAAGAATTCATGAAGCATTTATAGGTACCCTAGAAGCTTATACGATTAACTTGATACCGAGAAATTCCAGAGAGAATTGAAAATTTCCAAAATTCACTGAGCTGTCCGAACTGGGGAAGAAAGGCTTTTGGAATGCAGCAGCAAAACAGCCTTTTTTTTCACCAGATAGAGGAATTAATTTTACAGAATGATGACCTATAATTTGTTGAGTCCAAATTAATTTCTGCCACCAAACCCCGCTAATGCGTTAAGGACAATTCTAAGGAGAGACGAGTGACCATTCAAGAAATAATATTGGTTTTACGCTCCATTAACCACGTTTACTGTTTTCAGAGACGCCGAAGTGCCGGAATTTAGTCATGCAGGAGTATTTTTGCGTGCCAGTAAATGCATCGATACAAGCTGACATATTTGAGCACCTTCAAATACCACCGGGCTGAGCCAAAATGAACCTGCGAAGTTGGGAGTCAGAAGGCCAGCGCCTCGACTGTCTGAGCCACTCAGCCCGTTTAAGGGGATACGCATAACCGCAGTGAAAGTATCCGTTTTCAAATAATCTTCAGTTAAAACATTATAAAGGGATGGGCATGATATTATACGGGGGTTCATCGCCAGAATCATTAAAGAAACACTTAAAATGTCACGTGTGCAAAGAAATGCTTCATTTCCCTTCGTAACAGTTCCATATCCCCGTGTACAGTTGCACCGATCTCTCCTCAATTCGAAACAACACCTGCTTGCCTCCAACCCCGTTCGTCCCGTCACCATTTAAAAAAATGTCGGCGGGCGCAGAGTGGGTCTCGGTGGCCCCGGCTGGTCCGTAGTCCGACAGCTCTGCACACCCACCGGCCAACCGAGCAGAGGCTCTACCGTGGCTCTACACCTATATATTCGGGACACGGAGAGGGACTGGTCCCCACCGTCAGCTCTCCTGAGAATGGTTTTCCGTGGTTTTCCATTCTCCTGCATTAAGGCGAATGCTGGGACAGTTCCTAGTATAGGCCACGGTCACCAACCCTCTCACCTTCTCCGAGCATCTTCTTCGATACAAATATCCTGGCCTGAGTGACAGCGTTACCAATAATAATAGCTTACATGATCCAGTGACTCTGCTCTTATTTTCTCTCGATCTTTGGCTTTGATATGATCCCAGTAGCGCTGTCATCTTCGCTTTCACTGTAGAGATAGGAAATTTTAGTTGAGAACTAATTTCCTTCCACGCATCTTCTCTTTTATTGCGATTGAAATAGTTTTTGTTCTTCGGATTCCACATAAAATCTTTATTTTTGTAGAGCTCGATGAGCTGCAAGCACTGTTCTTGATTCATCCCTCGCGCAACTACGGGGACCACGTTTACACTGAGAGAAATTCGATGAGCGAAACCCTTTGATACGCGGACGAAAACCGACTGACCTCCGGCTCGCAGCGAGGGCCCTCACTCCGCAATTACTCAGGTGTGAGGGAGCGTCTACACTAGGCGCAATTTCCTCGCGAAATTATTTCGCGAGGAAATTGCGGTTAGTGTAAACGCAGCTTAACAACAGGAAAAGTTCGTTAATCTGGTTGTCCGACTCGTTGGCTGAACGGTCAGCGTACTGGCCTTCGGTTCAGAGGGTCCCGGGTTCGATTCCAGGCCGGGTCGGGGATTTTAACCTTAATTGGTTAATTCCAATGGCACGGGGGCTGAATGTATGTGTTGTCTTCATCATCATTTCATCCTCATCACGACGCGCAGGTCGCCTACGGGAGTCAAATAGAAAGACCTGCACCTGGCGAGCCGAACCCTCCCTGGGATATCCCGGCACTAAAAGCCATACGACATTTCATTTCAATTGGGGGTTCTTTGTTGTCCGAACCAATAAACGTCAAGATGAATGAACGTATTGAAACTATATGCTCAGGACAAAATTACTGCTAAAATGTTTTCATTCCTCCCCTGAAGGGGGAGGCGGGCCTCTTAGACGGTGACGCCGTCTCTCAGGCCGGGAGATTTGTTACGGTGAAGGAGATGCTCGGAGAAAGTGAGAGTGTTGTCGGCCGAGGGCTATACTAGGAACTGTCCCGGCATTCGCCTTAGTGCAGGAGAATGGAAAACCACGGAAAACCATTCTCAGGACAGCCGACGGTTGGGACCAGCCGTGAGGTCCAGCCCTGCCCCGTCTCCCGACTGCAGAGGCGTAGAGCCACGGTAGAGCCGTGGCCACCCCTCCTCTGCTCGGTTGGCCAGTCAGAGTGCAGAGCTGTTGGAGCACGGACCAGCCCATCCGCGGCCACTTACGGGCCGAGACCCACTCTGCATCTACCGACCGCAGGAACAAAACGCAAGTGTTAACCTTGAAAGTACAACAATATAAATGTAAAATAAATACAGGATATTCCAAAACACATGGGAATTAATCTAGGAGTGGACATATGTGTTATGGTCGATCGTTTACAAGTTACAGACTTTCAAACTTTGTACGGGATTGTTAGTGATAGCCTCACATAGCACATATCCCCGTCGAGTAGCTGTCACAGCGTACCAGCAGGTATACTTCATTCTAATACCAGAAGTGTTCAAAATATCCTTCATGCGCCTGAACACGCCACTTTATTGACTGTCGGACACGTTCAAACACTCCAGGCGTTGCACGTCTTCGATGGCAACCTTGTTCCACACGCTGGCGAAGTACTACAATCCTAAATACGAACCATCTCCTCATTCTAGCTAATAACTAAAACAGGCGTAGCTTATACAGGATCGACAGTAGAAAATTTGCTCACAGCGACTTTTTGTGTTGTTTTCGAGTGTACTCAACCTAAAAGGTACATAACTTGATAAATATCTTGTGGTCCTTTAATTTTAAATCTCTATGAACTAGGAGCCGGCCCCACTCTTTAGGAGTAGCGTGCCTGCCTTTTATCCGGAAGCCCTCGGGTTCGATTCCCGGCTAGGTCAGGGAATTTTACCTGGATCTGAGGGCTGGTATGAGGTCCACTCAGCCTAAGAGATTACAATTGAGGAGCTATCTGACTTTGAGATGGCGGCCCCGGTCTAGAAAGCCAAGAATAATGACAGAGAGGATTCGTCGTGCTGGCCACACGACACCTCGTCGTATGCAGGCCTTTGGACTGAGAAGCGGTCGCTTGGTATGCCATGACCCTTCCGGACTAGGTTCGTTTGTGAATATTAAGCTAACCGGAAAAAAAAAATTAGTAACCCCTGGAAAAATTATTACAAGCATCATTTAATACCGCGTAACTCCGCTTCTGGACTTGATAACCGCCTGGATTCAGTCAGGAAGTGATTCCACAAAGTGCAGGTACGTTGCATACAGGTTAAGCCACTCGCTGAGGATTTGATCGCGCAATCCGCCAAATTGGCGGTGATGCTGATGTCGGCGTTCCAGCATGTCCCACAGATTTTCAATAGGGTTCAAGTCAGGTGATTTTGCAGGCCAATCTATATATCATAGGGTGGGGGAGTGTTCATAAAACCAGTCGCATATACGTCCAGCCTAATGAACTTTGCTGTTGTCTAATTGTTAATAGCATACTCATCATGCAGATGTTGACTGAAAGGCAACACCTGATCATCCAGAATGTTTAAATAAACATCGTGGTTCATGTTAGTGGTCAGCTCAGGAAGCGGGCCCAATTCATGATACGAAAAACACCCCCAAATCATCAAAAATCTACCTTCGGCTTGTACCTGACTTTGCATACATTCAGGGTGAAATCAAAACCTTGAGATTTGCCGATGATATTGTTATTTTATCTGAGACTGCAGAAGATCTCGAGAAGTTGCTGAATGGTATGGATGAAGTCTTAGGTAAGGAGTACAAGATGAAAATAAATAAGTCCAAAACAAAAGTAATGGAGTGCAGTCGAACGAAGGCAGGTGATGTAGGAAATATTAGATTAGGAAACGAAGTCTTAAAGGAAGTAGATGAATATTGTTACTTGGGTAGTAAAATAACCAACGATGGCAGAAGTAAGGAGGACATAAAATGCAGACTAGCACAAGCAAGGAAGAGCTTTCTTAAGAAAAGAAATTTGCTCACTTCAAACATTGATATCGGAATTAGAAAGATGTTTTTGAAGACTTTCGTGTGGAGCGTGGCATTGTATGGAAGTGAAACATGGACAATAACTAGCTCAGAAAGAAAGAGAATAGAAGCTTTTGAAATGTGGTGTTACAGAAGAATGCTGAAGGTGAGATGATAGATCGAATCACGAATGAAGAGATACTGAATCGAATTGGTGAGAGGAGATCGATTTGGCTAAATTTAACGAGAAGAAGAGATAGAATGATAGGACACATCTTAAGACACCGAGGACTTGTTCAGTTGGTTTTTGAAGGAAGTGTAGGTGGCAAGAACGGTAGGGGTAGACCAAGGTATGAATATGACAAACAGATTAGAG
Organism: Anabrus simplex; assembly: GCF_040414725.1. Classification (NCBI taxonomy): domain Eukaryota; kingdom Metazoa; phylum Arthropoda; class Insecta; order Orthoptera; family Tettigoniidae; genus Anabrus; species Anabrus simplex. The sequence continues at coordinate 299,100,664 of NC_090268.1, read as the reverse complement.
CAGATGTAGGATGCAATAGTTACGTAGAAATGAAAAGGTTAGCACAGGATAGGGTGGCATGGAGAGCTGCATCAAACCAGTCTATGGACTGATGACTCCAACAACATGCTTCATTTGATCTTCAGTTCATTGAAATACAGGCAAGAAAGTGATTCGTCAGACCACACTACGTTCAGCCAGTGAGCACGTTCGATGATGTGCAGCCCAGCTTTATGTGCCTGTGTGAGCAATGGCGAGAGGACGTTGTGACGGGAACTGCATGCAACGAACAGGTTGGGATGGACCTTCATTCACTGACTACAGAAATTTCTGTCGGAATTTTGATTCACAAGCCGTGAAGCGCTTCTCCCGTTCCTCCCAGTCAGGATATTTACCGACCACAATTCTGACGTCGTGTTTCGTGGCCACGTGTAATACACCACCGCTTGTAGACACGTGAACAGTCCGCTGCGTAACATCAACAAATCCAGCAACTTCACGCGTCGTATGGCTATGGGCAGGCCAAGCACGATTGCGCCGTATTACCACTTTGTCACATCCTTACATGTTGACGTACACTGTCCGCTGGAAGGAACAATGTCTCACTGATCACTACTGCCATGCTCGCGTAGAAGCAGTACGCGTACTAGATCGCTGCGCCACCTGTATAGGCTTGCGCATTTGGGTGACTAATTTTTTGTACGGTAAGCTTCTCGTGTAACACGCCCGGCTCCATGCCTGTTCTTGGGTCCAAGTGGCCCCGGGTTCGATCCCAATTAGGCTGATAATTTTAACCACCGCGATTTTTCTACCTCAGGAAGCTGTGTGTTTGTGTTCATCTCACCACACATCTTCATTTACATATAACCCATCATACCATAAATCGTCACGGAAACACACAATAGCGAATACACCCTTGTACACACGTGCACATTAATGGTGTCTCGACATAAACAATCAACATTGCCCCACTCCAGTACTGAAAAGAAGGTGAGAGAGTGAAGGGGTAGTGTCGAAGGCACAATGACTCACCTTCTCGCTTAACGCATTGCTGCATGGACTGCATGCAGACAGCCCGCTACAAGACTTCGTTGTGATCCAAATGGGCACAGTGGCGGATGTATTGAAGTACAGCATTAGGTTACCTACTCGTCCGGCCCCGCAGTGTACGGGGCAACGCGTCCGGCCGCCCCGGGTTCGATTCCCGGCCGGGTCAGGGGGTTTTAATTGTAAATGATTATATCCCTGGCCTGGGGACTGCGTGTTTGTGTCGTCCTTAACGTTTCTCACATTCAACACTCAACACTTCCGCAATTCCAATTACATGCAGGTTCATATATTGTGCAAGAAGGGGCAAGAGAACTCTATAGGTCGACGCCCCGAACAATTAGCATTTTAACATTAAAAAAAATAAAAAGTAGCGTACTCTGTTAATTAAAGTATTAAGAGGTAAAGGAGGTTTTTAACCGAAAAGTATTTTATACTAAGGAATATTTTGTAGCTGCGTTATATCGGGTCTACCAATCCTTCTTCACCTCGTTCTTGCCATCTCCAAACTGTCTTAAGACTGCATGGTATTGCTTGTGCTATTGCTTGGAGGACCATGTGAGCCTCCCACATGCCAATAATACGGCCTCGATTCACCTGTGATAGGATAGGAGCCATCTTATTACAATGTTACAGTATACGCCGGAATACACACACTGTGTATTCAGCACTACCTGTTCATTCCCTTCCCCTCCTTTTCAGTACTGGCGTGGCCTTCAACACTATCCCTTTACTCTCTCCCCTCCTTTTTAGTACTGGAGTGGGGCAGTGTTGATTGTTTATGTCGAGACACCATTAATGTGCGTACGTGTACACAGGGTTGGCGTAGGGGAAGGGTGGTCTGAACCAACATAATGCCGACCTCAGATAGTTGGGAAAAGACCAAGATAAAGGAGATCTACAAAGGATATTCGGAATCGATCAAAAGCATACATATAAGTCTCCGGCTCCATGGCTAAATGGTTAGCGTGCTGGCCTTTGGTCACAGGGGTCCCGGGTTCGATTCCCAGCAGGTTCGGGAATTTTAACCATAATTGGTTAATTTCGCTGACACGGGGGCTGGGTGTATGTGTCGTCTTCATCATAATTTCATCCTCATCACGACGCGTAGGTCGCCTACCGGCGTCAAATCAAAAGACCTGCATCTGGCGAGCCGAACTTGTCCTCGGACACTCCTGGCACTAAAAGCCATACGCCATTTCCATTTCATTTCACACATAAATGTGTTGATAATGATTTGGACCCTATCTCTGAACTATTTTATGTTCAATCAAATGGAAAATGGCGCATTGTCTGTCCGATATTGTTACAACAACATGAAGCATAAAGAGCAGATTAAATGCAGGAGGAAATGGAGTTACTGTGAACACTTGAGTTTGCTATTAGTTCCTAAGCATTGAAATCTACCATGACCTATATGGCATAATCGAAAAGTTCGGGTAGAGGTCCCGGGTTTGATTCCCGGTCGTGTCGGGGATTTTAATCGCATCTAATTAATTCTTCTTGCTCGGGGACTGGGTGTTTGTGTTTGTCCCAACACTTTCCTCTTCATATTTAGACAATACACTAAACTACCAACCACCACAGAAGCACGCAACAGTGATTACATCCCTCCACACATGGTTGGCATCCAGCCGTGAAACAGGGCCAAATCGACATCTGCGACACAGTTTGCACCCGCAATCCCACAGGTGTCGGAAAAGTTGAATACTAATAATAGTACCTAATAATAATAATAATAATAATAATAATAATAATAATAATAATAATAATCATATAGCGATGATGAATAAATGTGCTGTCAGACCATAAACAGTAATTTCCTATACATAATTTGAATGCCCTCCCCTGCGAACCATGTGACCTTGCCGCGGTGGGGAGGGCTGCGCGTCCCAATGAAGCAGACAGCCGAGCCACAGGTGTAACCGTATCGGAGGGATATCTGTCAAGAGACCAGACTAACGAGCGGTTCATCGAAAGGGGGATAGCAGCCTTTCGGAAGTTGCAAGGGTAACAGTCTAGATGATTGACTGATATGGCCTTGTAATAATTCTCAACATGGCTTCGTTGTGTTGCTTCCCGGCTGAAAGCAACGGGAAACTACAGCCGTAACTAACTCCCAAGGACATGCATCTCAGTCTGTATGAATGATGTACTGATGATGACTCCCTCCCAGGTAAAATATTCCGGAGGTAAAATAATCCCCCATCCGGATCTCCAGGTGGGGACTTCACGAGAGATCGCAACCATCAAGAAGATGGATACTGACTTTCTGCTAGTCGGAGCGTGGAATGTTAGAACTTTGAATCATTGCGGTAGGTTAGAGAATCTCAAAATGGAGATAGACTAAAGTTAGATATAGTTGCTATAAGTGAAGTACGTTGGCAGGAAGAGCAGGATTTTTGATCAGGCGACTACCGAATTATCAACAGAAAATCAAACAGGGGAAATGCAGGAGTTAGTTTAATAATGAATAAGAAAATAGGACAGCGGATAAGCTGCCACGATATCATAGTGAAAGGATTATTTTTGTCAAGATAGGCACCAAACCAATGCCCACCACAATAGTGGAGATCTATATGCCTACTAGTTCAGAGGATGGTGAGGACATCGAAAGAATATATGAAGAGAGAGGGAAGATTTAACACAATATGTAAAAGGTGACTAGAATCTAATTGTGATGAGAGACTGGAATGCATTGGTAGGCCAAGGAAGAGAAGGTAGTACAGTAAGAGAATTCAGATTGGCCAAAGGAATGAAAGGGTAAGTCGGTTGGTTGAATTCTGCACCGATCATAATATTTAGCCCTTACTAATATACGTGGACGAGATTGGAGACACGGGATGGTATCAAATAGACGTCATTATGATTAGGCAGAGATTCGGAAACCAGGTGTTGGATTGCGAAACTTTCCCAGGAGCAGACGTGGTCTCTGATCACAACTTGTTGGTCATGAAATGCCATTTGAAGTTGACGAAATTGAAGACAAGAAGGAATGTAAGGAGGTAGGAAGTAGACAAATTGAAAGAAAAGAGTGTGAGGAATTGTTTCAAGGAAAATTTTGCACAAGGACTAAATGAAAAGGCTGAAGTAAACACAATAGAGGAAGAATGGACAGTAGTGAAGAATGAGGTCAGTAAGGGCTACTGAAGAAATGTTAGGAAAGGAATGATCAACTAAGAATCAATGAGGCGATTAAAGAATGAATTTGATAGAAAGTGAAGAACATCTAAGGAAGAGTGGCTGAAGGAGAAGTACAAGGATAATGAAGGATGTATGGGCCTAGGAAAGGTAGATGCTGCATACAGGGAAATCAAGGAAACCTTTGGTGAAAGAAAAAATAAGTGCATGAATATTAAGAGCTCAGATGGAAAACCACTTCTAGGGAAGGAAGACACGCCAGAAAGATGACAAGAACATATTTGACAGTTGTATCAAGGTAGGGACGTATGATTATCTGGTTCTGGAACAAGAAGAGGCCTATGATGCCGATAAAATGGGAGACCCAATTTTAAGGTCAGAATTCGACAGAGCTTTGAGAGACTTAAATAGGAACAAGGCTCCTAGAATTGACGACATCCCCTCTGAATTACGGACTGCTTAGGAGAAACCAGCATTGCGAGTATATTCCATATAGCGTGTAATATGTATGAGACAGGAGATGTGCCATCCGATTTTCGGCAGAATATTGTTATACCTATCCCCATAAAGTCGGTGCTGACAAATGTGAAAACTACCGCACCATTAGTTTAGTATCTCACGCCTTCAAAATTTCAGCACGTATTTTTTGCGGAAAATTGGAAAGACAAGTTGAGACTGGGTGGGGAGAAGATAAAGTTTGGCTTCAGAACAAATGTAGGAACATGTGAAGCAATCCTGCGTTTACGACTGATCTTAGAGCATCAAATAAAAGAGAACAAGCCCACATACATATCGTTCTTAGATTTTGAAAAGGCATTCGGTAATGTTCATTGATCCAAGCTATTTGAGACTCTGAAGGTAATCGGGATCAGATATCGAGAAGGTAGAATTATCTACAATCTGTACAAAAAGCAGTCTGCAATGATAATAATCGAGGGCTTTGGAAAAGAAGCAGCAATCCAGAGAAGTGTGAGGCAAGGCTGTAGTTTGTTCCCCTCCTTTTCAATATTTATGTAGAACAGGAAGTAAACGAAATCAAAGGGGAATTTGGAAAGGGAATCACAGTCCAAGGAGAGGAAATCAAAACCCTGAGACATGCCGATGATAGGGTTATTTTATCTGTGACTGCAGAAAATCTGGAGAAATTGCCGAATGGTATGGATGGAGTCTTGGGTAAGGAGAACAAGTTGAAGGTAATGGAGTGCAGTCGAATGAAGTCAGGTGATGCAGATAATACACTGACTAACAGAGCAAATGCAGCACCAAGAAGGAGTGGTTCGAAAGGGATGAAAGTTGGGGAAAAAACAGAGACGGCACGGACAAATAATTGATGTTTATTTCAAACCGATATGCAGGTTACACAATGCGCACGGCATCGACTCAGTAGGATGTAGGACCACTGCGAGCGGCGATGCACGCAGAAACACGTCGAGGTACAGAGTCAATAAGAGTGCGGATGGTGTCCTGAGGGATGGTTCTCCATTCTCTGTCAACCATTTGCCACAGTTGGTCGTCCGTACGAGGCTGGGGCAGAGTTTGCAAACGGCGTCCAATGAGATCCCATACGTGTTCGATTGGTGAGAGATCCGGAGAGTACGCTGGCCACGGAAGCATCTGTACACCTCGTAGAGCCTGTTGGGAGATGCGAGCAGTGTGTGGGCGGGCATTATCCTGCTGAAACAGAGCATTGGGCAGCCCCTGAAGGTACGGGAGTGCCACCGGCCGCAGCACATGCTGCACGTAGCGGTGGGCACTTAACGTGCCTTGAATACGCACTAGAGGTGACGTGGAATCATACGCAATAGCGCCCCAAACCATGATGCCGCGTTGTCTAGCGGTAGGGCGCTCCACAGTTACTGCCGGATTTGACCTTTCTCCACGCCGACGCCACACTCGTCTGCGGTGACTATCACTGACAGAACAGAAGCGTGACTCATCGGAGAACACGACGTTCCGCCATTCCCTCATCCAAGTCGCTCTAGCCCGGCACTATGCCAGGCGTGCACGTCTATGCTGTGGAGTCAATAGTAGTCTTCTGAGCGGGCGCCGGGAGTGCAGGCCTCCTTCAACCAATCGACGGGAAATTGTTCTGGTCGATATTGGAACAGCCAGGGTGTCTTGCACATGCTGAAGAATGGCGGTTGACGTGGCGTGCGGGGCTGCCACCGCTTGGCGGCGGATGCGCCGATCCTCGCGTGCTGACGTCACTCTGGCTGCGCCTGGACCCCTCGCACGTGCCACATGTCCCTGCGCCAACCATCTTCGCCACAGGTGCTGCACCGTGGACACATCCCTATGGGTATCGGCTGCGATTTGACGAAGCGATCAACCTGCCCTTCTCAGCCCGATCACCATACCCCTCGTAAAGTCGTCTGTCTGTTGGAAATGCCTCCGTTGACGGCGGCCTGGCATTCCTAGCTATACACGTGTCCTGTGGCACACGACAACACGTTCTACAATGACTGTCGGCTGAGAAATCACGGTACGAAGTGGGCCATTCGCCAACGCCGTGTCCCATTTATCGTTCGCTACGTGCGCAGCACAGCGGCGCATTTCACATCATGAGCATACCTCAGTGACGTCAGTCTACCCTGCAATTGGCATAAAGTTCTGACCACTCCTTCTTGGTGTTGCATTTGCTCTGTCAGTCAGTGTATTAAATTAGGAAAACAAGTTTTAAAGGATGTCGATGAATATTGTTATTTGGGTAGTAAAATAACTAACGATGGCAGAAGTAAGGAGGACATGAAATGCAGATTAGCACACTATCGATATATGAATTGGAAATATGTTTCGAAGGCTTTCGTCTGGAGCGTGACATTGTATGGAAGTGCAGCATGGACAATAATTAGTTCAGAAAGAAAGAGAACAGACGCTTTTGAAATATGGCGTTACAGGGTGCTGAAGGTGAGTTAGATAGCTCGAATCACGAATGAAGAGATAATGAATCAAATTGGTGAGAAGAGATCGATTTGGGTAAATTTGACGAGAAGAAGAGATAGAATGATAGGATACATCTTAAGACACACAAAACTTGTTCAGTTGGTTTTTTGAGAGAAGTGTGGGGTAAGAACGGTAGATTTAGACCAAAGTATGAATATGAAAAGTAGATTAGAGCAGATGTAGGATGCGGCAACTATGTAGAAATAAGGTTAGCGCAGGATAGGGTGGCATGAAGAGCTGCATCGAACCAGTTTATGGACGGATGACTCGAACAACAATAACAACAATTTTGATGCAAATATTTATCTCCTGCCGAGTGAGATTTAAAACCATTTATATGTAAAGTAGGAGCAGCAGATAGGAATTAAAATATTCCACGAACTCTTTCATTGTTATTTCATGTAAACTCCTACTCTCACATTTTCAGCAAACGCCGGGACACTTTGTATTCACAGTCCACAGCCGATTCCTTCCATCCCCTTACCCAATGTTATTCACAATCATTTATTTCATCTTCATTAACAGCTCAACTGGGGTTTCTGTCAGGAAGGGCATCCGGACGTTAAAATATGCCATATGCATTCATCTCACTTCATCCTCGACCGCATGTCAAGAAACAGGATTAAGGGTTAGACACACATACGTCATCATGGACTCATTGTTTAGAAACCCTCGCGAAGAAATGGCACGTTAATGGTCAAACTCTCTTGTAGAAATCTCATAGAGTGTGGCTCTATAATAATTGTACCGGGCGGTACACCTCCACGCCGCTAATTCAAACATTGCGCCAGTTGAAACTCCTCTACTGGAGAAAGCCTGAACTTTAACAACCATATTAATTCTAAGGTTTCTCAGAAGATGTCTCTACTGTAAATTTTGAAGTGTTCTGAACTATGCCTGTTTCAATTTGTATTTGTTTGCTCTGTAGTAAGAAGTGTGAACATTCTCTTCTAGATGGCATTACGTAAGAACTACAACTGTGCACCCTAGTGCGAAGTGAAGGAACTCTTTTTTGAAGAAATTTGGTATTCATAAGTTTGTTAAATTTCTTTCAGTCATTGTTTGGGTTGGCAGTATAACCCTTCTCTTTCCGCCAGTTTGAATTTGACCAATGAGTAATTTCTGTAACTAATTTTCCACCAATCCTAGATGTCTTCTTCAGTTTTGACTTGTAATCTTTAGCCGACCAATAAAAATTTATAGGCGGGTTGTTATCATTCATGAAAGGTCTCGAATGTTCCACGAGGGTATATAAACTGCTGATTTTTTGGTCTCGGGGCCACTTCAGTAACATCTCTCCTTGTGTGATTATGTAGCAGGGGGCGGAAAGCGCCTCTTTCTTCGGGCAGCAGTTCATCTATAAGGTAATGGCCATTTTATAACTTCATTTCTTGCTAGCTCAGCAGTTTAACCCGCGGGGCAGGTTCGAAACCTTTCTAATGTAACCTATCTTTAAAATGTAATAGACATTTGGTAAATTTTGGCTCTTTAACTATAAATTGGGATAGAGAGTGCCTAACCCTCTCGAGCTCCCACTCATATTGTTCTGAGGTGAATACGTTTTCATTTCCGTTTTTCCTCCCTTCGTAATGTAAATAAGTTTTCTTATCGTGTCACCTCCGTAGTATGGGATTAGCCCTTGCGTAAGCGGCCTAGTGCCAAGTTTGTTTTAAAAGTGTATTAGGAGTGCAAGCTACGCCTCCATTCAACTCAGAATTTTGGGCCATGTAATTGACCTGTTTCTTTACTGAATAGGCCTCAGTAGGTTGGGTATTATTACCCCTGTTCTTGTGTGCCTGGAGGGCAGATTGAAGGTGGAGTTTGGTGTGGCCTTTGAATAGGCTTGAACTTTGAGAGCGGGTTGGCTTTTTCTTAAAAGTGGATTTTCTGTGTGCCTCGTGGAGGCTTTACTGGGTAATTGGGAGCAAGTGCTCCTTGGCATGATTGGGGCTTTCTGCCCCTTTGTTGAACTTTGTACATAGGTAACGTTGGGCTCATTGCTCAAGGATTGTGAGTCTGGGGCTCGAAGCCCAAATCCTGTAACAAACTGTAATTGTACTTTCTTAATTTGTTGATATGCTACTGGGTACCTGTTGTACTTGTTATTTCTTGATCTTGACAAGAAAATATAACCTTTGTTAAATTTTAAATTAACTTTGATTTCGTAGTTGAGACCTATTCCACCCAGCACCTTCTTTCATCTCTGCTGGTCCACCAAAACTCCGTAACAAGTGGTAGCAGAGTGTGGTTGAATGGGTCTCAGTTTAGCCCCCTTTGACGGCTAAACATTGTTTTTAATTCGAACTCTAACAATTTTCTCAGTTGCTGGAATTTTTTTTATTTTTTCTAAAAAAATTCTGTCATCATGTCCGGCCCTCGCGAGGTTCTCCATCTTTTCTATTTGCGTAAAGAAGAATTAATTTATGAACTATCTCTCAGAAACGTTCAATCTGGAGGCACGGTTGCAGTCGATTCCAATAAGCTAAAAATTCTCTTGATTTGCCGATTACCATCCCAACTTTGGGAGAGAAAGAGATTGACGACGCTCTCTCCACGATCAATGATAATACTACTGAGCTAGCATCTATAGTTAGTTTTTTTTTAAAAGTAAGTGATCCATCTCCTAATCAACTCAAAAGAGTACAGGCCAGGTTGTACAACTTTTATAACAGGGTATGTGATCTATTGTCTCTGAAGTTAAGTGACCTTCAGGGTAAGGAAGCTAGTGCCCTTGCCGAAAACTTGTCCAAAATGTCTAGTAAAGTTAGTCAGCTGTTATCTGGATCTGCGATTGCCAAAGTCGACCAGCCTATGGTCGTAAATATCGTAAATGTGGAGGATTCCTCTAAAGAGGAAGGAAGTAGTACTGAGGCGACTACACAACGAACATCTGCCCCATTAGAAACTGAGTCCGATCGTCGCACGTCCATTCCACCCTTTGTGTTAAATAGGGCACCTTCGGAATCTGCTTCTCCGCCACTTAGGCTCCTTTCTACTATGTCACCTAGTTTCAGCAGTTTACCCCATCCATTAGCTGTGTTACTCAGAGGGATTTCAAAATTTTCTGTTAACTCCACAACCGATGTCATTGCTTTCTTAAGGTTTTTAGTTGAGTTCCAAGATCATGCTCTAGTGTTTTCCCTCTCTGCTTCGCAAATTCTCCAAATTATATATCCATATGCCATAGGTATCCTCTCGAACAAGATTGTTAGGGCAATAGCTGAACAGTCATCGATTGAAGACTTTCATGCACACCTTCTTGCAAATTTCATTCTCGCTCGTGCAAGGTCATCTCTGATTCAGAAGTACTATTATAGAGTGCAGCGACTTGATGAAAACCTGGCAGACTTCATACAAGACATCAAATTTTACACCAGGGTATTTGCTCTTCATTTTTCTGAAGACCAGATTGTACAGGCCATTGTGGAAGGCATTTCCCTATCGTACAGGTCATACTTGTGTTTTGCGGCGCGTCCGCAAACTTTTACCGACTGTATCAGCCGAAGGGGTTAGGTATGCGGACAGTCTGCGTGTCGCGAAAGAAGCCCCTCCATCCTCGAGTAATTTTCGGCCTCCACCCCGCCGAGCCCTCACTGCCCGTAAATGTTATGCTTGTGGGTCGCCTGACCATCTTCGGGACAAGTGTCCTTTGATTAAGGCTAGTAGGGCAAGGAATGGAGCTGGGTCATCTCAAAGTTGTTTTAAATGTGGCGCATTTTCCCATATCGCCAAGAATTGCCCAAATTCGAACAGCACCCCCTCCTGCTCAACTTCTGGTGCAACTTCCAACAACAATAAAAAATGACTAGTGGCTTCGGCTGAGTCGACCAACTCTTCATTCCGAGGCTCAGCCCCAAGTAAAACTGCCGAATTCCCAAGGAAAACTCAGTTTTCGAATTTAGCTTTTGAAGGCCCTAAAGAATGTCTTAGGATTGCGGCGGATATCCCCGCACCTGTTCCGTTTCTTAAGATTGAATTGAATAATGAGCCCGTAACTGCTCTTTTAGATTCAGGCAGTGTTTGTTCAATTATTTCGGCTGAATGGTACTCTAAATTGAAAACTGTTTGTAAACTTTCTGACTATTGCTCATCTTCAGTTCAATATGTTTTGGCTAATTCTTCTCCATTAAAAATTTTTAGGTTTTTTATATGCCAAAATTCGGATCTCTAAATTTACTTGGAAAGTTAAACTGTTTGTGGCTAAGCACTTGTCTTGTCCCATTATATTGGGAGCGGATTTCATGTCTTCTACTGTTTGCTTCTAATTGTAAAATCCCTTTATTAAAGTGTAGTTCTGTATCATGTTCATCTATTTCGCCTACCCAGGATGAGATTTGTTAGACCGTAGACATCTACCTGAGGAGCAGGCTGACAGTATTCGTAAGTTGTGTCAGTCGTTTCCAGAGGTGTTCTCTGATACTCTTGGTGTTACTGACCTTATTGAATACAAGATTGAGGTTACTGATTCGATTTCGGTCGTTTTCCACCTTATAGGCTGTCTCCTCCTAAAATGAAAGCCTTGAAGGAAATCATCGATCAGATGCTAAAGGATGGTATCATTCGGCCCTCTAAGTCGGCGTATTCTTCGCCTATTTTTCTATTCCCGAAACCCCAAGGTGGCTTCAGGCCTGTGATTGATTATAGGGCTCTCAATCGGAAGGTGGTGTTACAATCTGTGCCCCTTCCAGACCTTCACTCTTGTTCTTGTTTTTCATGGTTTCGAAAGGCTAACTTCTTTACCATCTTGGATCTTAATCAGGCTTAGAATCAAATTCCTCTGGCTGAAGAATCTAAACATCTTACAGCGTTTGCCACGGATTGGAATTTGTATGAGTACAACCGCGTGCCTTTCGTGCTCCCCACGGGAGCAGCTGTGCTTACGAGGCTACTAGACAGGGTCTTCTCCGACATTAAGTTTGAGTACTTGTACCACTATCTTGATGATGTCGTCGTATTTTCGGAGACCTTCGAAGAACATCTAGATCATCTGAAAGAAGTTCTCAATCGCCTTCGTAAGGCTGGGTTAACTGTGAAGTTGTCCAAGGTCGCCTTCGCTAAGCCTTCCATGTCATTTCTAGGGCATGTTGTATCGCCCGATGGTGTCGCAGTGGATCATTCTAGAACACAGGCCATCTGTGATTTCAAACCTCCTAAGGACATCAAAGGTATTGCTAGGTTCATTGGTATGGTGAATTTCTTCCGGAAATTTATCCCAAATTTCGCCAATAGAGCGGCGCCCTTGAACTTACTTCGTAGGAAAGGCGTCAAATTTGAGTGGGGGCCTTCTCAACAAGCCGCTTTTGAAGATCTCAAATTAGCTCTGTGTAATGCCCCTGTTCTGGCCATGCCCGATTTCTCCAAGAAGTTCATCGTCCAAACCGACGCGTCGTCGTCGGCGGTAGCTGCAGTCCTTCTTCAAAAGACTGAACTAGGGAGGCGACCCATCGCCTATGCCTCTAGGACTCTATCGGCTCAGGAAGCCAAATATTCCATCTATGAGCTCGAAGGTTTGGCAGTCTTATTTGCTTTAGAAAAGTTCCGTCTCTATCTGGAACATGTCAAATTCGACTTGGAGACCGATAACCAAGCCTTAAGTTGGGTCTTAGCTAGGCCGCGTCGTACGGGTCGTATAGCCCGCTGGGCCATCAGGATTTCTGCCTTCCAATTTTATGTTAGGCATATAAGAGGTACTGAAAATGTTGTGGCTGATGGATTAAGCCGTATGTTTGCCAATGATGTAGAGATCCCGGAACAGGTTAATAGTTCTTCACCTCCCGAGTCCATACGACCCGAGGTTAATGCCATTTTAACTGATGCTCCCATGTTGTTTGGGGATCTTGAGAAATATCAACGTGAAGATCCGACGCTGGCCCCTATCATGGAAACACTTTCTTCTGGGGAACATATTGTTCCTTATGTATTGAGGAATGGTGTTTTATGTTGCCCGTCGAGGCATGATCAGAAGATGAAAGTGGTAGTTCCAGCGGTTCTTGTACCAATGATCTTCAAGTACTATCATGAGACCCCATTAGGGTGGCATTTAGGCATCTTCAAAACCCGTGAAAAGATTCGTGAAATGTTCATCTGGAAGGGTATGGACGGAGAAATCCGTGAATTGGTAAAATCTTGTAAATCATGTTGGCTTAGTAAACCCACCAAATCCACTAAGCAAGGGCTTTTGTCTTCTCATCAAGCGTCGCCCAATGGAATGTCTCTACATCGATTACGTAGGACCCTTCCCCCAGTCAAAGGGGAATGCCAACAAGTTCATCCTTGTATGTGTAGATGGTTTTACAAGATTTTCTGGGTTATTTCCAACTATGCTGGCTACCGCCCAGTGCACCATTACTTGTTTAAATTCCATTTTTCCTTCTTTCGGTCCATGTCAATATATTGTGTCTGATAATGCTAAAGCTTTCACATCCAATCTCTTTCGTAAATTCTGTTTTGATCTGTCCATATCTCATGTGACTACTTCTGCTTATTATCCTCAACCAGCTCTAGCGAAACGGGTCAATCGTAATCTGAGGTCGGCTCTTATTGCCTATCATCATGAAGATCATTCTAGGTGGGACACGTCCCTGCATTGGTTAGCTTTTGCTTTGAATTCGGCGGTTCATGAATCCCATAAGTTTACTCCAGCTTCCTTGATGTTCGAGTTTGTTCCCAACACGCCGCTCTCTAACCTTTGGTCTCTTAGTGACATTCTACCTGAGACAATAAATCCTGATAACATTAAAGATCTTTGGAAGAAGGCTAAGGCCAATCTTAAAGTGTGTCATGAAAAGGTTTGGGAAAGATATGATCGTGGACGGAGACCCACCCATTTGAAGGTAGGTGACCAGGTGATGGTCAAAAATTTTGTCCCCGCGGGCAAGCTCGACCCCAGATTTCATGGGCCGTGCGTTATTTTAGATTTCCTTACCCCGGTGACGTTGTTACTAAGCAATCCAGCCACCGAGAGGATATTTAGGGTTCACCTGTCGCAGGTGAAACCTGTGTAACTTCCGCGCTAACTTAGCTGGTTTTTATATTTATTTTTTTTACATTTGAAAGAATTCAGAGGGTTATATTTTTTTGGTTTCATTTTTAGGCCTTCTGCCCCTTGAATTAGGTTCCTTGTATTTAAATATTCATTGTACAACCTCCCCCGACATGTTAAACTGCTATCCTGTCCTCGCCATGGCCATTACCATGCTCCCGTCTCCTACTCAAACACACCAGTGGCTAATTAAAATGAAATAAAAACCTCCATGCCGCTGGCCCCTCAGCCTCACCACAAAGACTGTACCCTAAAATCGTTATGGTCCAACAAAATTCTGCCGTCGAGATCTTAATGTTTCAGTGCCCCCGCAGCCGTGCGGCGCCGTACCGCTACTGTAGTGGAGCACGGGCCCGATCTACTCCAGTGAGGTCAACCAGTGTACGGCGAGCCGGAGCCCTCCTCCCGGCCAAGGCTGATGTGCGGCGCACCACCTGCAAACTGCCCGCGGTCTGTAAACAATCGTCGCGTGTGCGTGCTTCACCACCACTATCCCTCTCATAGTGCGGGTGAGCGGTATCTCAGGGTACTTGAGGGGTCCGAGCGGCCTCCTCTGGACACAAGCTGCTGCGGCTGGTCTGGCCGTCAAAGTAATAGGCAACTAATGTACTTATCCAGCTACATGGACATTTCATATCCACAATTACTACATTTTTGGATTCAACTGCAACATCTGGTGAACTTAATTTTCTTTTTCCTTTCAAGAATTAAAAGTTTTTCTTTCTGAATTCAACTACTACAAGCATGAAGACATTTCATCAGAAGCTACTACAAAGAATTTTGAAACTGGGTCAAACCAATTTAAGAAAACTTCGGATACGGAAAAATTTATGTCCTTTTTGTGAATCCTTCTGCAATTAATTTCTATATCAACATCATAACTTGGACCTTGTTTAAAACAAAATTTCGTGTTCTTCTGTGTCACCCCTTGGAAGGACTTTTTTTTTGGGGGGGGGGGGAGGCCTGTACCGGGCGGTACACCTCCACGCCGCTTATTCAAACATTGCGCCAGTTGAAACTCCTCTACTGGAGAAAGCCTGAACTTTAACAACCATATTAATTCTAAGGTTTCTCAGAAGATGTCTCTACTGTAAATTTTGAAGTGTTCTGAACTATGCCTGTTTCGATTTGTATTTGTTTGCTCTGTAGATGGCACTACGTAAGAACTACAATTGTGCACCCTAGTGCTTTCTGCCCCTTTGTTGAACTTTGTACATAGGTAACGTTGGGCTCATTGCTCAAGGATTGTGAGTTTGGGGCTCGAAGCCCAAATCCTGTAACAAACTGTAATTGTGCTTTCTTAATTTGTTGATATGCTACTGGGTACCTGTTGTACTTGTTATTTCTTGATCTTGACAAGAAAATATAACCTTTGTTAAATTTTAAATTAACTTTGATTTCGTAGTTGAGACCTATTCCACCCAGCACCTTCTTTCACCTCTTCCACCAAAACTCCGTAACAACAACAACAACAATAATAATAATAATAATAATAATAATAATAATAATAATAATAATAATAATAATAATAATAATATGATCACAAATTATTATATAATCCAAAGCAATTCTCTTCACATTTCTTGTATGACATATGATTTGCATCAATTTTACAATTAATTTGTACACTCTTTTTTTGAAATTGCAGGGTTTCAACGATGTCGGCTTTCGAGGCTCGAACCAGATCCCGACGCCAAATATCGATGCTCTGGCCTATGGAGGAATTATCTTGAACAAGTATTACGTCCATGCCATCTGTACCCCATCTAGGAGCGCCTTCATGACCGGGCGTCATCCGATACACAATGGTAAGCGTGTGGCCACCCAGCATTTCTTGATTGTGCAGTGTCTACCCCCTTCATCTTGAAATTGAATCCTGAATTTCGACGTTCCTAATTCGTAAATAAAAACAGAAGTATTTTGTTATTCATGTAGATTGCCTAGTAAGATATGATCAAACACTTACGAGGTTCCCATGGCCTATGTCGATAATACTTATTTTCTTAAATTCATGTCCCTTTTCTTAGTAACTACTTTATAATAATAATTTATAATTTATCTGATGCTTCTTTGTGACTAAGTATTGTTTTCTCTACATCATGAATAGAATTATTGTTTTTTATTCTGTACTAGCCGTAGTACATATATCCGGCGTTACCCGGATATTTTTGAAGGTTTTTCCTTTAAGAATTGTATTGCTTGTTAATTATGTGTGAAGTGAACTTTTGTAGAATACCTTATTGAGACGTTTGATATTTTACGATATATTGTGTGGTATTGGCGTTATTTATATGTGTTCGATTTCAAGTGTTAGATTATTTCATTTTCGAGTAAAACTTTGTCCTTGTGAAATATTTGATACTTTCTATATATATGTATGTATGTACCCGTCGCGCTGTAGATATGGTGTACACCATTTCAACTCTCATTAAGACTGCCACCAATCAGCCATGCGACCCCAAAAATTTGTGGATTCAACACTAATGTCGGTCATTGTAGACTATTTACGGCAGGGCCTCTCAAACGCCCAAAATCTCACGCGTGCAGATAGAGGCGCAAGAGCTCCGTGCACTGTGCATCGGTGTCGCTCGGTATGGCTCGGATCAACGCTTCGTCTCTGGGCTACTCGGCTAAACTCGGCTCTACTCGGCTATACTCGGCTCGACTCAGCCCGGATTTGGAGCGCTACGGCGCAAGTGGGGCAGAGGTAGAGAGGCGGAGCGAGCGAGACAGGCGTGAGGAAAGAGAGAGTAAGCGCTATTACTCCAAATTGGGGGGTTTGGGTGGGGGGGAGGGTCTGCACTCTAGTCAACCTGTGCAATGTTGCTCTAATTGTCTTGAGGGTGGGTCTATGGCGTTGTGTGTTCACCAGCCGCTAGATGGCACTGTTGTCTACGTCTAAGCTAGGTTTCAGCGTTATCAGATCAGTACAGCTTGCGGTGTTGCGACGTAAAGATGGCCATGCCACTCTCTGTTTGCACCAAGGAAGAATAGCGTTCCCTAATCCGTTTTTTTTTTTTTTTGTGGTCTGAGGGTGTACCAGGAGCAGAAATTCGTAGAAGACATTCAGCACAATACGGGGACCATGATTTGCCACAGCGGATGCTTCCATTCCATGCTCTGACGTTTGCTCTCTGGTTCGAAGTGAACCAATGTTTCATCTCCAGTGATGATCCGTTTCAGAAACGTTTCGCCTTCGTTAGCATGTCGGTCCAGCAGGTGCTGACAGATTCTGACACGATTGCGCTTCTGCTCTTCTTTGAGTTGTTTCGGAACCCATCCCGAACAGACTTTGTGAAAGTTAAGCCTGTTATGCATGATTTCATATGCAGATATATGGCTAATGTGCATATGGTTTGCCATGCCATCGACAGTCACTCGTTTGTTATTCACGCATTTGTTCAATATTGGCATCAGTTACGGCTGCAGATGGACGCCCGGATATTTCCTCATCCTTCGTACGACCTCTTTTGAACTGTTCGATCCACTGGTAAACAGTTAGAGTCAAAAGTTTAGCAAAATTCTACTCATTTAAGTCCATCTATCTGCACAACTTTTACAACCTGCTCCATTTACAAGAAATGTTCAAAATGGCGTCCCCCTGCGTCAACGAAGGCATGAAATCATAGCACACAGTTCTGTCGTATCCGTTCGTATATCCCCGATGTCGTTTAAATAGCGTCGCAGGCAGTGAGAAGATCCTCTTCAGTCTCGACAGGTGTCTCATACACAAGGCGCTTTACATAGCCCACAAGAACAAATCAAGTCGGGGGTGAAATCAGGTGAACGAGTGGGCCACGAAACAGGACCTCCCTTTACTATCCACTTTGCAGGGAATGTTTGATCCGGGTGTTCACAAACCTTCAGTCCAAAGTGAGGTGGGACTCAATCATGTTGCAACTACCTCCGTTGACGAAGGGCAAGTGGGATGTGTTCCAGGTACACGAGTAGTACATATCTGAGCACCACTATGTACACTACCGTATGTAGGCGGGGAGGAAGAACACCTTGGATTATTAATAACGTTTCCGGACTACGGTTTCTTATCTCCAATTGATCCATTTGCCGTCTTCATCGTCCCTGAAAGTTTCTATCATCACCACGGATACAACCTGTGTTTATGAATATACAGAGTTATTCACCTAAGATGTTTCACGGAAATAACGTCTAAACCATTAAAGATATGGGTATTCTGATTTCATATTCGTAAATTATAACCAGGGGCTTGTAAAATAATGTGCTACGTATTCTCATGGGTTGATTAATAACCGAGAATTTGGTACTTACTCCATATTTTAAATGGAACGGCACGAATACATACAGCTTGCCTAAAAGTTCAACTGCGTACAAGTTCAAATATGTAAGTATTTTCCAAATAGGACAGTTACTTTTTGAGATATAAATAAGAACAGCATGCATGGTTTTGCATACCACATCAGACAGAGTGCAGTCAGGCAAGGACATAGCATATTGACGTGCAAGCAGTTTCCTGAGTGTGATTCCAGCCAAAGAATGGATACCAGTCATGTAAGCATATCGTACAAGCACGCACATTAATGGTGTCCCGACATAAACAATCAACACTGCCCCACTCCAGTACTGAAAAGGAGGGGAGAGTAAAGGGATAGTGTTGAAGGCCACTCCAGTAGCGAGAAGGAGGGGAAGGGAGTGAACAGGCAGTGCTGAATACACAGTGTGTGTATTCCGGCGTTATACTGTAACATTGTAATAAGATGGCTCATATCCTATCACAGGTGAGTCGAGGACGTATTATTGGCATGTGGGATGCTCACATGGTCCCCCAAGCAATAGCACAAGCAATACCATGCATTCTTAAGACAGTTTGGAGATGGATAGAAATATGGCAAGAACGAGGTGAAGAAGGATTGGTAGACCCGATATAACGCAGCTACAAAATATTCCTAACTAGTATAAAATACTTTTCGGTTAAAAACCTCCTTTACCTCTTAATACCATAATTATCAGAGTAGGTTACTTTTTATATTTTTATGTTAAAATGCTATTTGTTCGGGGCGTCGACCTATAGAGTTCTTTTGCCCCTACTTGCACAATATATGAACCTGCATGTAATTAGAATTGCGGAAGTGTTGAATGTTGAATGTGAGAAACGTTAAGGACGACACAAACACGCAGTCCCCAGGCCAGGGATATAATCATTTACAATTAAAACCCCCCTGACCCTGCCGGGAATCGAACCCGGGGCGGCCGGAAGCGTTGCCCCGTACACCGCGGGGCCGGACGAGTAGGTAACCTAATGCTGTACTTCAATAAATCCGACACTCGATCACAACGAAGTCTTGTAGCGGACTGTCTGCATGCAGTCCATACAGCAATGCGTTAAGCGAGAAGGTGAGTCATTGTGCCTTCGACACTACCTCTTCACTCCCTTCCCCCATGTTTTGTACTGGATTGGCCTTCAACACTACCCCTTCACTCTCTCCCCTTCTTTTCAGTACTGGAGTGGGGCAGTGTTGATTGGTTATGTCGGGACACCATTAATGTGCACGTCTGTACACATGTGATGGGTTCGCAAAATGTGTATGACAGGCGAACTCATGACAGGACAGGGAGGGTTGGTGTTTTTAAAAGGAATAAAATAAGTACTTTGACTTCAAAGGAACATAACTAAAGCTATAATTGTCACTCGTTTTAGTGTACAGTACAGACTACTGTATGAATTGAGAAATAAACATAACACAGGACACCGGAAGAGCTATTGCTAGAAAAGCAAATGAATAACGTCCGAGGTAGACTTCATTGGGAATGATCCTAAGGACGTGGGCACGGGAACGTAATAACGTCTCGTCAGTGTAATGTTATGATGCTGACATTTTTGCATTTAAAGACCGCGTTGGCAACGAGTTCGGTACTTGATGCGGCAAAGCCAATCTGAGGAGTCTGAATGATCGCAACCACAACGAAGATGTTTGAAAACGTGCGTCTCAGTCATCCGCATACACAATGTTTCTATTTATGTGCTCGAAATGTTGCCATCAACCGCAATGCACATCTGCAGGTCGTGTCGCGAGGGATGATGTCACAGACCGAAGAGTTTCCTTCGATATTGCAGCACATCTCTCTTCCCCGTTGTGTGTTCGCCAGTCATACAATAACTTGGCACACCCAGGGTGTGTTACGATACATCACATTATATGTAAGATAGTTTACAGTACATGCCTGGTATCCGTTCTGTGGCTTGAATCAATGCCAGGAAACAGCTTTTGTGCCAATACGTTCTTGGCCGACTGCACGCTGTCTGATGCGGCACGCAAAATCCCAAATACGGTTTTTATTGATATCTTAAAAAGAAACTGTCTGATTTTGAAAATAATTACATATTTGAAATTGTACGCAGTTGAACTTTTAGGCCAGCTGTATGTATTTGTGTCGTTCCATTTATCTCAGTTATTAATCACCCCATGAGATTAAGTAGCACATTATTTTACAAGCCCCTGAGTATCATTTACGAATATGAAAACAGAATACCGATATCTTTAATGGTTTAGACGTTATTTCCGTGTAACATCTTAGGTGAATAACCATATATATATATATATATATAAACTTATTTTCTACTGATACCGATATTTTTCTTAAAAATCACTATAAAGCACTTAATATTAGGGTAACCGTTCTCTTAAAGGAATATTACCGAGTTATAACATCTGCATCATAGGATGTGTGGTAAAAAGTCGAAACTTCTGTTGTTAATGGAAGCTGAGGAAAAGGAAAATATGCTCAAAAATAAAGTCATTAATAGATGCTTGGATTTGCCGTGTCCATCTTAAATAATTTCTCAGAGAAGAGAATCGCACTTCAACTTTTATCCCTTCTGGAGTTTTACTTACGGTGAAACTCATTGCATTCGTCAATCTACCATACATACATTTCATGCATGCGATATTTCCAGCACCATTGCAGTTGTTTAAAATAACCAAATGTGATATTATTATATAAAATACGCGTGTTTCCTGGATACCTGATATAGGGTAGGTATCGAATATAGATTCAGATTTCAAATACGACGCAAATGTGAAAATTTACTCTAACCCATTTTTAACCATTAGAACTTCCCAGATCACAATTGTTGAGGGGATTGTTGTCAAGTTGTACTTCTCCCTAAAGCAACACTTCCTACCACAACCACACTTATAAGAACAGACACTTAAATAGTAGACCTACTTACCTGAGCCGGTAAATGTCCTAGAAAATTCTTTACGCTGCGAAGCCATTGCTTTCATTCTATTCTTTAACTTGCACGCTTGAAATTCACTTTCTTGTTTATATTTGCTGCAGATTCCACCATGGCATGCCTTCAATCTTCAGGCTAAAACACACACAGAAACATAAATAACTCTTGCCAATATGTAACGAAAAGCATGGATTTTCTTGAGCTTGCGAATCTACCAAATTTTATGTGATGACACTTTACACTTCGGTGGATTGCTGTTTAGCCCATAGGCCTAGTAGACTACTCGAAATAGAAATTGTAACACCAAGAAGATATTGGTCATGTTTGTTGATTTAAAAAAAAAAAAAATAAGAAATGCATCCGGGAGATAGTAGGTTCGAATCCCACTATCGGCAGCCCTGAAGATGGTTTTCCGTGGTTTCCCATTTTCACACCAGGCAAATGCTGGGGCTGTACCTTAATTAAGGCCACGGCCGCTTCCTTCCAACTCCTAGGCCTTTCCTATCCCATCGTCGCCATAAGACCTATCTGTGTCGGTGCGACGTAAAGCCCCTAGCAAAAAAAATAAAAAATAAAAAAAATAAGAAATGTAAGTCACATAGCTCCGTAAATTATACTGGTTTCAGAGCCATTGGATTGTTACATGTACCTTCTCCGGATGACACATGGCATGGTAGCATAATAAAAAATTCAGAATATTGTTCCACACAAAGCCTTTATTGCAGGGTAACGAACACTTGCAGGATGCACATAGAGTGGTTTTGGACCAGCCGCAGTACGAACATAGGCGGCGATACGGTCGGGCATGAAGGCATACAGACGTCGGATGTCCTGAGAAAGATCATGCAACAGCTCGCGCAACTGATCTTCCAAATCTGCCGTAGTTCCCGTCGAATTTGGTCGCGAGTATTTTTGATGGATGAGAGGTCCGGGTCCTTTCTGGTCAAGGAAGTATGTTAACATGACGAAGGCAGGCCAGAGATACCCGTACTGTGTGAGGCCAGGCAGTATCTTGCAGGAAAATGGGGTTGTCAAGCTGCACCAGGCGGGAAGCACACACAGTCGCAGAATTGACTGGACGTTTCGCCAAGTCGTCAGGGTTCCTTCAGTGGGGAGTGGGTATAGTAGAAAATCCACCCTGCATGATGTCACATCTCGTAGGGGCGGTATATCGCTATGTAGTGAAGCGTATATCACTGCGCTGGCCAGAACGTCTCCAGACTCGAATTCGGCCATCGTCTGTATCCAGAAGAACCGTGATTCGTCGCCAGTCTGCAAGCTGTCATGCTGCCCGTTCCTGGCAGAAGTTCAAACGTCCTCGGCGACGCTCAGGGCGTAGTGGTAGATGTCGTAATGGACGCTGCAACGACAGATCTGCTCTACTAGTCGCCAGGATATGGTACTCGTTGACACAGACGTGTCCTCAGCTGCCGTGATATGTCTCTGGTTGGTGCGCAGCGACGCCCACGAATTGCTTACAACCTGTCGCACGATACAATGTTCTACCCTGCTGCTGGTCCGCCGAGGTAGACCCGAGCATTCTCAATGCATGCATGCACCCTCATGTTTCTACTGCGTCCAACAGTGTAGTCACAGCGGTTGGACGGTTCAAGTTGCGACCAATGCACCGAAACATCCGATCTGCCTCTCTTAGTTCAATGATGCAGCCTCTCTCAAAATCATCTAGCTGGTCAAAGGCTTGTCAACTGTGCCGTCGAAACATGCTGCGCGTTAACTCAGCTCTGTGGCTCACACCGTTACTAAGACTTTAATCTGTGTTTCGCATCTATGAATGAGGGAGGGATATTTACGCCCCCTAATGGCACTTCCGAAAAAACAATCAGCATTAAATGCAAATGGAACACATGACAGACTATGATCATACTTTGAGGGAACATTCTTTGTATTCACGCAATTCATTCATGGTACGCAACTTATTTTTGGAAATGAATGTAGTTACATCGCTCTCTGCAACCAAAATTTGTCTCAAGTTTTCGGACTCTTAGAGATGGGTTTAGAGAATACATTTTATTTAAACGGCCTTTGTTTATGTTCTTCTTTAAATGCACCTCTAACATTGTCTATGGTAGAAAATATTTTCCGCTCATTTTCTAGTATTCTGATATCTTTTCATGTTTCCTCAGGTATGCAGCATACCGTGCTATTCGGCGCCGAACCTCGCGGTCTTCCTCTTACGGAGAAACTTCTACCTCAGTACCTGAAGGAGCTAGGCTACACCACGAGGATTGTGGGAAAGTGGCACTTGGGCTCCTACAAGAAGGAATACACCCCTACATATCGAGGGTTCGACTCGCACATCGGGTACTGGACTGGACATCATGACTACTTTGACCACACCGCGATCGAGTCGGTAAGGTAAAGCCGTTCTTCGTCACTTGTTTCTCTACGCTTTGTGGAGTTGTTCTGGTGTCACAGATTGAGTATAACAATAGGTTACGTTGCACGTTGTGGTGGCTATACTCTCCTACCGTTAACCATATTATTAATTTTTTTTTTACATCGTTATGCCCTGCTCAGGAGTACGGTTGAACTTGCTTAGCTGATGTGTTGGCCTTCTTTTCCTCCCAAAATCTCTTCATCCTCTCGCTGAGCTTCTTCGTTCGCTCTTCTATCTAAGTTACTCGTATATTAGCTCTGATGTTGGGTTTGTCTTCAAAGTGGTGATTGTCGATTTTGGTTCTGAATTTACATCTGTCCTGTACAATGTCTTATGAGATGTTGATTTCCTGGAGATCTGTTTCAGTTTCACGAAGCCAGCTGTTCTTGGTTTATTATTATTATTATTATTATTATTATTATTATTATTATTATTATTATTATTATTATTATTATTATTATTATTATTATTATTATGCTTTCGAGTTGAGCCTCTATGGACTGCGTATTAACTACCAATTTCATTTTTAGTGTCTAGATCGTGTTCGTCTGTCGTCTTTGGCATCCTGTCACTATCCCGTAAGTCCACAATCAGTGCCTTCTTTCGCTGTCCTGTCAGAGGGCCCTGTGCGTGAGGGTGGTAGTTGCACCCACGATATCTCCTGCCTGTCGTAAGAGGTAACTAAAATATGAACCAGGGAATCTAAAATTGTTAGCTTGTGTTGGCGATCACGGTTCCCTTAGCTGAGTCTGGGATTGTTTTCACTTACTTTCTCAGAAAGGTAATATTATTTCTCGCAATGTTATAATAACATTTCAGTTCTGTTTAGCGTTAGACTCGTTGGCTGAATGGCCAGCATACTGGCCTTCGGTTTAGAGGGTCCCGGGTTCGATTGCCGGCCGGGTCGGGGATTTTAACCTTCATTGGTTAATTCCAGTGGTTCGGGGGCTGGGTGTTTGTGCTGTCTCCAACATCCCTGCAACTCACACAGCACACACAACACTATCCTCCACCACAATAACACGCAGTTACCTACTCATGGCAGATGCCGCCCACCCTCATCGGAGGGTCTGCCTTACAAGGGCTGCACTCGGCTAGAAATAGCCACACGAAATTAAATTAAATTAAAGTTCTGTTTAGCGATGAAACGCCCACTCTAGAAGTTTTTAACACGGGAGAAACATCCTTCAGCGGTTAAAATTCAGTAAATTCATAGCGGAGTGTCTGGTTCCTTGATTGAATGGTGAGTGTAGTGCCCTTCAGTTCGGATAATAATAATAATAATAATAATAATAATAATAATAATAATAATAATAATAATAATAATAATAATAATAATAATAATAATAATAATAATTGCTTTACGTCCCACTAATTACTTTGACTGTTTGCGGAGACGACGAGTTGCCGGAATTTAGCCCCGCGGGAGTTCTGTTACGTGCCAGTAAATCTACCAACAAGTGGCTGACGTATTTGAGCACCTTCAAATACCACCGCACTGAGCCAGGATTTAACCTGCCAAGTTGGGGTTGTAAGGCCAGAGCCTCAACCGTCTGAGCCACTCAAGCCGGGTTTCGGTTCAGTGGGCCCCGGGTTCGATTCTCGGCCTGATTGAAGATTTTAACATTGGTTGACTCCTATAGCTCGGGGGGTGAGTGATTGTGTTCGTCTTAATACACATCTCCATTTTGTGCACAACACATCACGCTACAAGCCACCACAGAAACAAGCCATTGTGTATACAGCCCTCGACATAGAGCTGGTGTCAGAAAATGCATCCGGCCGTAAAACTGAGCTAAATCTGTACGAAATGTAAAGCGCAGGTAATTGGGAAAAGGCCAAGAAAAAGAAGAAAACGAAGATGAGGATGATTTATAGCTTGGTAACCCCATGCACTTAAATAAAATATTGCTTGCTTGACATAATAATACTATAAATGTAAAAATCTAGTTTATTTGTGATTACTGAAGGATATTTATTTATTTATTTATTTATTTATTTATTTATTTATTTATTTATTTATTTATTTATTTATTATTCAAGAAATTATGTTTAGATTTTTTAAGCTGTTATTTATAAACTTTTCACATTATTTTTTCTGAAATTGGGTTTGCTCTATAATATAATATTTGCACAATGATTTTACTAAATTAATCCAAAACCTTATCTCAACAACGTGTGGCTCCATGGCAGAGTGGTCAGCAGTTACTATGGCGTTTCATTGTTATTGCACCGAAAATGTAGTTGGTGGCATGGTTGAAACGCTTTAGCTAATAGTATTTATAACACCACCTAACATTCCCAACATACAATATATTTATTTAGTGGTCTTGCAAAGTCTACGATTTAAGATGTTTTAAGATTAGTTATAATCCTTATTCACCTACAGTTTTTGCTACTTGATTCTGAATAAAGCTAAAATCTACTTTATTTGTGAATGAAGGTACAAATGTAATTTATTTGCGATTACTGAATGTTATTTATTTATTTATTTATTTATTTATTTATTTATTTATTTATTTATTTATTTATTTATTTATTTATTTATTTCAAGAGAAACATTAAATAAAATATGTGTTAGGGATTTATGCATAGGTAATACAATTTCAATGTATCTTTGCACAAAAATCCCCCCTCGTCATCTCTTTCCACAAGAATATGACAGGTGGATATTATTTGTAACCATTCGTATTTATTTTGAGGGGGAAATCATTTATGAATTAAAGATGTTTATTTTTGCATTTTCTCCGTAATCCCATTACATGAAGTCCTAATCCTCTAAGGCAGGGCCTCTCAGGGTGCATGTGCTTGGTGCATGCACTGTGCACGGTGCAAAAGACGATTTCCCTTGGTTGACCAGAGTGCAGACCCGCCACTCCTCGATTTGGAGCAATAGCGCTGCCTCTTTCCTCACGCCTGTCTCGCTCGCTCCCCCTGTCTCCCTCTACCACACTCGCTCCGTAGCGCTCTAAATCCGAGCTGACTTGAGCCGAGTAGAGCCGAGCTTAGCCGAGTAGCCTAGAGACGAAGCGTTGGTCCGAGCTGAACCAAGAGGGACCGATGCACAGTGCACGGAGCTCTTGCGCCTCGATTTGCACGCGTGAGATTTTGGGCGTTTGAGAGGCCCTGGTCTAAGGTAATGGTTCCCAGAGTGTGCGCCACAGCTCCCGCGGGCGTCGCCACACTTTCGCTGAAGATATTCCCGGATACATACTTGGTAATTAGAACTGATAAAATGATATCGGCATAAGATTAATGTGTACGTATCTTCAGTCTTCAGCCCGTGAGAATCCTTGGCCGAACGGTCAGCGTTGAGGTCTTTGGTTCAGAGAGTCCCGGGTTTGGTCTCCGGCAGGGTCGGGGATTTTAATCGCATTTGATTCATTCTTCAGGCTCGGACACTGGATGTTTGTGTTTTTCCCAACACTCTTCTCTGTACACACGGAATGCTATAACACGGGTATACTTACTTTTAAAGTTCTTAAGTTCATGTCATAAGGGTTGTAGAATTAAAAACAACGCATTCATTCACACTTAACCTTTTAATTAACACATACGTACCGGTACTTTCGCTACCGCGTGTTACAGGGCCTATGAACATACTTGTACGTTTCGGAGAATTTTACTGCATACAATTACGTTCCCTTCTGCAATAGGACGTCTATACTAGACTTAACTAAAGTTGGCGTCTGACAGGTAAGGTTGGAGGGAGGAGCACTGCACGTGCCATTTCACGATGTTGCCACATTCCAGCATTCCTTTCTACATACTCTTACCCCTCGCTTCCGGCTCACTTGTTCCCTCCTTCATTCTGACCGCTGTGATCTGTTGTAGACTGCCTGGCCAGGCGGTGTCGTCCCATTTGCGAACACTCTTATACAAACAATCAGGTTCTTATCAGTGACATTGACAGGTTTGGCAACTCCCAGCAAGACGAGCTGCCCTGAAGTTTTATCTCCATGGCGACCGCAGTCGCCCCACCCTCGTTTCCATGGCAACCACACAGCCACTCCCTTTATCCCGCCCCGGCAGGCAGTAAACGGACCTCCCTCTAAGAAATGTCAGACGCCAACTCTTATTATTAGCAGTATAGTGACATCTGTCTTTCTGTTCTTGAATTATGACCCGAGGGGATGTTATTAATCGAAACAGAATTATTGTATCTTTATGGCTATGTCTGTGCCTAATCTCAATTATCAACTTTGTAGGGTAGTTCGATGCTTGTAATGATGATGCTTGTTGTTTAAAGGGGCCTAATATCTAGGTCATCGGCCCGTGGGGTAGTTCGAAAAAGTGTATAAGGACATACAGTGACACACGAACAGGCATCGAAATCAGAATAAGAGCGTTACCCTGCTTGACTACTGAGGTTAAGCGTAAATTACAATAAAACTCGTGGACATAAATGTGTATTTATGACGGAAATCCTTAAAACGGAAGGAACTTACGATAGGTTACAATCTCATTCAGATCATATTTTTAAACATATTGCATCCCCATGAGTACCTCTATAATTGTTTACTGTTACTATTTATTGTAATGTAAGGAATATTTCTTTTTTTCATTACCATATCATAGTGGGATTACTAGCTGAAAGGTAGCCTTATTTTAAAACATTAATGCGACCGATATCTACTATAAATACTTCATAAATTTCACAAACAGCAGTCAAATACTGTATTTACCATGTTTGATGTACGTTTAACTGAAGTAGGCCTACATCTAACCAATGCTTAGAATAAAACATAGAGAGTGATTCATAGCCTTCAGGATAGAAAAAAAGAACATTAATATCAAACTTCATCGAATCATATACCACCAACAACAGAGGCAAGAAAAAATGAAATCTCAAGGGCAAAAGATAAACGGGTACCAAGAAATTATCACTTATCATAAGTCAAAAAAAAGGGAACATTATCAAGCACGCAATACCTTACTCCGATTAGTACAGCCGACCGGCTGAGCATACAGCTGGCATTTTTCAAGGCGAGAAGCTAACTTTTCACTTTCTTAAAACCTACGATATTCAGTCACAATACACAATCTCCCTGTCACCTGATCATATGTTCTCGCACCAACTGTCTTTGTCAAAACAGTCAAAACATGGCTCCCTTTATGAACTTGTCTTCGCAAGGAGCGCTGATGTCAGGTATACAGACACTCTGTTATTCTAGCTCGTTGTATCAATCCTATGATTTCCACAAAGCCATTTTCATTATTTTCCACAACCCCTCTCCCATTACAGACCACTTCCTCTAATTTCAGTCTTATAAGAGATCTGTTCTGACTAAATTATATCGTTACAGCCTTACTGGGGGCTGGATATGAGACGCGGCATGGAGCCTGCATGGGATCTACACGGCCAGTATTCCACAGACGTGTTTACCAGAGAAGCTGTTAAAATCATCAAGACTCACAATTCCACGCAGTCGCCCCTCTTCTTGTACTTGGCTCACGCTGCAGTACACTCCGGCAACCCCTACAACCCCCTGCCAGCTCCAGACGAAGCAGTCGCCAAGTTCGATAACATCCAAGACTACAATCGCCGTCGGTTTGCAGGTAGGTTCTTTCTATACAGACTAGCTTTTACATGATTTTGCACTGAATTAGAGATATACAAAGAGCAGGTTTGCTACACAGTATGGATTGCGTAGCTTTAATGTTGCATTCGGGAGATCCTGATTGTTGACAGTTCTGAATTTCATTGGGCAGACTTTCCATAGTCTTCTGTTCTTCCACCAGACAAATGCCGGAGCTAAATCTTAATTAAAGTCCCAACGTCACTAAAATCCATGTGCGATATTTACCTACTAGCAGAATAATAATAATAATAATAATAATAATAATAATAATAATAATAATAATAATAATAATAACACCCGTGTGGGGATTTACCGGTTACCTCCATTACCTCCATCGGGCGCGTCCCATTGGAATTGGGGAAGCTCGCTGGCTCTGCCGCCAGCAGAGTCAGAGGGTAGTAGGGAAATAAAATACCACCGTGAAAAAAAGAAACTGGTCCCTTGCCAGGGTTATGGCGAAGACTGGTAAATGACCAGAAGCCAGAAAACATCTTGAGGCAACCTCTAGGGCTAACAACCCTAGTTGTAAAAGGATGGGTACCCGTCCAAAGCAAAGTCAAGTCAAAAAGCATGATGGCACAACATTTCAAGAAACATACCCCAGGGGGTAAATCTTCGGATAAATCCCTCGTCGTGAACGCCACGGCGCACGAGTCTCGTTCGGATTCTGGGGGAGACTCGACATCATGCAAGAGACGAGTCGGAGCGTCTCGGTGTACCCCGAAGAGTCAAAAACTCAGGCCAAAATCTAAAACCTTTCTAGCAACTTTCAACATAAATTCACTTACACAAACTGGCAAGATGAAAACGCTCACCAAAGCTCTTCACGAAAATCAGATATCCATAATGGCCCTACAGAAAACAAGATACCCAGATGAAGAGATTTTTGAATCCGAAGGCTACCGATTTTTCAAGAGCAAAGCGCAAAGAGGAATCCTCAATGGAGCTGTGATTCTTGGAACCGCGTTTCTATTAGAACC